>NC_045443.1:28296056-28320071 GCF_002776525.5 Piliocolobus tephrosceles | reverse complement strand
AGAAAGAAAGAAAGAAAGAAAGAAAGAAAGAAAGAAAGAAAGAAAGAGAGAAAGAAAGAAAAAAGAAAGAGAGAAAGAAAGAAAGAGAAAAAGAAAGGAAGGAAGGAAGGAAGGATGGAAGGAAGGAAGGAAGGAAGGAAGGAAGGAAGGAAGGAAGGAAGGAAG
Source organism: Piliocolobus tephrosceles (assembly GCF_002776525.5). NCBI lineage: Eukaryota > Metazoa > Chordata > Mammalia > Primates > Cercopithecidae > Piliocolobus > Piliocolobus tephrosceles. Next base: position 28,319,906 of record NC_045443.1, on the reverse strand, counting down.
GATGGAAGGAAGGGAGGGAGGGCGGGCAAGAAAGAAATTATATTCACTTAATTATTTGATTAATCTATCTTGCATAATTTGATCCCTGGCAGAAGAGGCAAAATAACAATGTTCATGGTGAAAGGCTGATACAAATGAAGCAGCAGTGGCAATTAGTTGTCCTTTCTGCAGCTGAAGAGAATGCCAGTGGAAAGCAGCCCAGCCTAACAACTGTCGCCAGGCCTCCTCTGCATTTTCATCTCATCATGATAGGAGCAGATGTGGGAGGGAAGTGGATTCATTTATTCACCCAACAAATGTTTACTGAGTGCCTACTATAGGCCTGGCAAGTCTTCTAGGTACTGGTTAGCATTTAGCAAGACAGACAAAACCCTGCTCTTACGGCAAAACAAAATGAGAAATGTTTTCTGAGGACCAAAGTCCTTGTATCTGAATTTTTCAAATAAACTTCAAGCTTTTTGTACTTTCTAGTTTTATGCCAGGACTAGGGGAACAAACTTATGATTTGCTGAAAGGCAGTGTCCGGTGAAATATTGCTCAAGATGAGGAAATTCATATTACAGAGGGAGCAGGTTCAAATTAGAGTGATGTTCAAGTAAAAAGAGTCTCCAGCTTGGAAGGTGGTTTAAACCCACCAATGCCAAAGTAATAGGTGGATTGGTTTCTCCCCTCTCATCCACGTACACACCTGGACTGAGACAATGCCGTATCTTACCGAAAAGCAATTTAGCCAGGCATGGTGGCTCATGCCTGTAATCTCAACCCTTTCAGAGGCCGAGGCAGGCACATCACTTGAGGTGAGGAGTTCGAGACCAGTCTGGCCATGCAGTAGGTGGCCATTTAGTAGAGACGGTGAAACCCTGTCTCTACTAAACTACAAAAATTAGCCAGGAGTGGCGGTGGGTGCCTGTAATTCCAGCTACTGGGGAGGCTGAAGCAGGAGAATTGCTCGAACCTGGGAAACAGAGGTGCAAGCGATGATCCTTGTTCAGTGAGCTGAGATCATGCCACCGTACCCCAGCCTGGGCAACAGAGTGAGACTCTTAAAAAAAAAAAAAAAAAAAAAAAAGAATAAATAAAAAGAAAAGTAACCTAGAAACTGTAACTGTTTTCCCCAACAGTCTCAGGGAACACTGCCTCTTTTCCATGGAGCCTTCTTGATGCCTTTTATATGTGTGGGTGTCCCTAGGCATGTTTTAAGCTGATTTCTGGGTGTAGCAGGCTTCTCCCATCCTTGTCAATACAACACACCCAGATTACCACACGGAGTTCCTAGCTTCAAAAGGTCCGATGCCTTTTTAAAGAAACATCTCTTGGGGCTTCCAATTCTTGGAAGTTAAAGAAAACTCTTAATGCCTTTCCTGCCCCATGACTGCACAACATGGACAAGGTACAAAACGTTAATTTGGAAAAACCAACCTTATCAAGCCACATGGATGCATATTCATAAATTATTTGTCTCCCCACCCATTAAGTTTCCATATATCTGTTTGTTTCCAAGATTGTTGCACCTCTCTCAGGCCCGCCCTGTTTCTTGTTTGTGAGCTCAGGCTGAAGAGTAGGACTTACTGCTCAGGTGTGGGGCCACTCAGTAATTAGAATGTTAAGCACTGTGAGTTTTAGGTTGTATCTACTTCCTCTAGAAGATGTTTCCAGTTACTAACAAAGGACATGGAGAATCTTGTTTTTTATTGTCTATAGCCCAGTTTGTCTTCCACACTTGAATGACTGAACCGCCATTGTTGGGAAGATGGGGATATTTGTATGAAAGAAAGATGAATGGCATACAGCCTCCTCCTTGCAGTATATTATCCACTAATTTGAGCAACAAAAAGAAAGAACAAGATGCAGCAAAACAACTTAATTTCTAATTCTAGGTTTGCTATACCAGATAGGGCTTCCTAACGTTTTTGCACAAGATCACTTTTTACTTAAAATACAGTCATGAAGTCATATCCCCCCACATGCAAACACAAACTATGTACCCCCCTACACACGCAAACACACATAATTGTGGTTGTACTTTAGGTGTGTGCTATTTAATAAAATGTATAGTATCCAGATGCTACTATGTTTTCAGAAAGCTTTCAATAAATTTATATTTTATTTAATTAATTTTACGAGTTAATCACAGGGGCATCTATATACATTTGAAATACAACTGTGCCTACATGTAGAAGATATTTTAAAGCCACAGTTATACCTATGGACTCATACATTCCTAATAATAGCACTGAGGTTTTCACAGACTTGGATCAGCCCACAAGTTGAAAAGTTCAGAGTTGGGGAAGAAACATTCTATTCCACTTGAGTTGGGCCAGAACCAGGCTAGGCATTTGGAGGCCTCAGGTTTAATTGTATCTGTGCCATTTAGCTGCGTGAACTTGGGCATATTGCTTAATCTCTTTGGGTTGCATTTTCTTCGTCTGTAAAGTGGTGCTGATATGATCTAATGATGTCAATATGATTCTCAAGCTAGATAATAGATATTATATAAAGATACTAAATTACTAGGATCACAGCTACTCTTTCCCTTTCTATGACTCTCAGACCTAGTCCCATAGCACATAGCTTATATGTGCTTGTCTCACACAGCAAGAAGTAAGTGACATTTCTGAAGAACCCAAGCCATATGGGCAGTGACATTTATCCACCACTAGCCATGCTGAATTTAAGCTGATGGCCTATTCATTAAAGCTTTGGTGTCTGTTTTCCAGCCTACCAGGTCATTTCCCAAACAGACACTCTGCTAATCCCTCCGTCTCCTGATATGATATGCAATGTTGTGCAATGTTGCTCTCTTAACAACTGGCCTTTCTATTTATTGTAATTTATTCAAAGATTTTTAGAGAATATGAATTCACAGTGCAGATGAACTAAGGAAGTACTGCATTTGTGGAAGAGATGGCATCACTGAAATTTTAGCATTTTGAGTCCATAAATAGTGCCCCTTATGTAATCCATTATTCTCTGCAAGGATCCGTGGGCTCAAATCTATTTAACTCATTTTTTTTCTTGTGCCAGCTGGTAAGATTTAACCATAACTGTAGCAGCTTCAGCCCAAATTACCATGCTGCTTGGAAATGGCTTATAGCATGCTACTCTACGATGACTATGTCTTTTACTCATAGCAAACTTAAGAGTGTGGGTCCCATGCTAAGCATACATTCACAACCCAGGAAGAGTGAGGAGGGCAGCACAGGAGCAGGTAGCATCCCATAGAGCATTGCTCAGCGAGCTGCAGCTGCTCAGTCCTTACCCCAAGGGCAGCCAAAACATCTAGATCAAAGGGAGTTCAGAAAGAATGAAAGCACAACCTTAATTCAATACAGGAAAATTGCCATGACTGTAGTGCTTAGTTCATTCTTCTAAGAAAACAACAACAGAAGGGAGAAAAAAAAAAAAAAAAAGATGAAAAATCCCCAAGATCAGGCTCTGGCATCGGGAATTAGGCTGCCAAGACGGAAGGCATACCCACTGGGGAAGGCAGCTCATTTTCCGAGATTAATCAGAGTGCTTTGAGTCTGCTTTTATTTCCAAATGTACTACTGCCAAGGTACAACATAAGCCACTTAATTCCTTCCCACAAACTAGAATTATTAGCTGTCATATAAGCTACACAATTTTAATAAAATCCCAGGAAAAGTAAAATGCATTTAAGGTGGAAGAGTTAAACCAGGAGATAGGTAGTCAGAGGCTGAGAGGGGTTCTACCTCATTAAGAGCCTAATACAAATCCATCTCTGGGTGTTGATGAAAAGCAGTTACACCACGTGGTTACCTGTTGACACCTGCCCAATAAGTTGTTTTGTGATGGACAGAGGGCAACTTGTAATCACCACAAGAGCTGGGAATAACGATAACCAAAATTTCTCAGTGGAAAAACCAAAGATACAGAAAAATCTATGGGAAAATTATACTTTCCACTATAGGAGTTTCTTTCATAGACTGATTTGGGGCAATAATCGGTCTAAAACTAGGCAAAAGGAAAAGAAACATTTGATTTGGAGGACTTCGATCCAAAACGTCTTTCCACCTTCCCTTCAGAGGGCAGCTGACATTGAGCACCCTTCCCCATCCCCCTTAGTCCTTCCTCAGTTAAGACAAGTCTACAGCAGGCATGTGTTAAAATGTCACTGTTACCTGGGAGGATGACAGATGAACGCCTGTGATCACATCAGTTTACCAGGTTGCATGGTAATGGGTCAAGGCTCTGAGCTTTAAGACAGAAGAGTAAAGCAATCAAGTTCTAATAGAATGAGGATTTTTTTTTTTTTTTTTTTTTTTTGAGATAGAGAGGGGTGCTCCTGGGACAGGAATTCCTGTGAGGAGTGTTCCAGAATGAGTCTCCTCCCACCCTAGGGATGTGGGGAGAGAATGGGGGAACAGCAGACCACAAAAGAGGCAAAGAAGACTTATGGCTCTGAACTAGACTAGACTGCCTCTACCTTTTACTCCAGAACAAGAATCTACTAGCTGAAGCTGTAGTTGCATTTTGAACCAAGTCTTAAATTGCCACCTTTCGTAGTTGGCATGAGGACATTTATCAGTTTGATTGGAAACATCACCAACTCAGACCCAAATAGTTCAGTCAATAATAACAATCTTAACCACGAAGATAATAGAGCATAGATTAAGCCTTCCTTTAATCGATTGTTTCAGACTAAGAGAAATGTATTCCTGGTCATACAGTAAAGCTCCTTTGAATTTACCCAGTAATTGCTACTGCATACTGGTATAACTGAAGAATTTAACTTGGAAAAAGAAATACAGTGGGTTTGGTTTGGTTTTGTTTTAAACTGAAAAACTGCACAATATGTTTCTAGTTTCACATATGTCTACTCCTTGTTCAACATGGTAGAGCACAAGTTAGGAAAACACATTTACTAGGATTTTGAGATTATTTTTCTATTTTTATTTAATCTATTTTCATTTGTTGTTTGCCTTTCCTGCCATTCCTGTAAATGTCCACATTTATTTTTCTATGATTTCTAAATAGAGAAGAATTGAAACAGGGAATTGAATTATTATAAAAATAAATTTCCCAGTGAACAAATCCATCAATACTAGATGAGATGCCTTTCTTTCCTAGAAAGGGTTCTCTGCACTGGGGCAGCAACCCTCTTCTGTTCTGAATAGACTGTGTGGTTCATATCAGCTCTCCTTCTTAGAAGAGATTATTGTCCTTGTATATGTTGAGTAAAAAGCAAATATCTAAAAGACATCTAATTACAAATTCCCATTCCTACTAGAGGAGAGAAACAGTATGTGGAGAAGGCAAATTCTTGAGGATTTTCTTTACCAGCGGTTTATTGTTGATTGGGAAAAAAGGAAATTGGGATGAGAGAGACAAAGAAGATGAATTTGAATCAGCTATCACTGCTGCTGATGCCTCATCCTTAGAATTTCTAGGGTAGACCTTGCTTAGGTAAAGCATGATAAAGCTTAAAAATAAGGCAGGATAAGGTTCATTGCTCAATCCTTCTATCTGGCCAGCCCCCGCCTGAGGTTCCTGATACAAAACTATCATCCTCAGAGCCAAAAATCACTCCACTCTCCAGTAACTTGAAAAATTAGCCAACATCACTGCAGAAATGCATCCTACAATTGTTTTAGACATCAGTTCTACTAATTTGCATAAAGCAGTATGGAAGAAGTCCCTGCAATCCAAACCCTTTCCAGAATGTATCAGTCACCTTGTTTCTCAGGACTGCTTTCAAATAAGATTAGCACCTTTTGACTAGACCTGGCAATAGAAAGATGTGTAACATCACAAAACAATGAGATTATTTCCAGTGGGTCAACGAAACAAGTTAGTTCCTCAGAAGCTAAATGAAGTCTGCAGTGTGAGGTGTTGGAATACCATCTGATCCAAACTCCCACTCAATGGGTAGGAGAATCTTCTACACCATGTCCCAAACAGATGGCTAGTCTCCACTTTAACATTTTCAGTGTGCAACACATATGACCCACGCATTTACAGAATGACCCATTTCTGTTTTCCAACAGCTCCAGTGTTTAGGTTGTGTCAATATCACACAGTTTTCTCCCTCTCTCTATTCTCATTCATCTGATGGTTTCACTCCCTTACTCTAAACACAGATAACTCTCTAGTGGCTTCAGAAGAAATCTAAATGCCTTAGCAAGGCACTTCAAGACATCTCATTTTTCCACCCAAATCTATTTTCATTTCCCTACTTCAGACATCTATTCAGCAAATATATATATATATATATATATATATATATATCAAACCATATATATATATATATATATATATATATATATTTGTTGTTGTTGTTGTTGTTGTTGCTAAGTGGAGTTTTACTCTTGTCACCTAGGCTGGAGTGCAGTGGTGCGACCTCAGCTCACTTCAATCTCCCCCTCACGAGTTCAAGTGCTTCAGCCTCCAAAGTAGCTGGGATTTTAGGTGCTTGCCATCACACCTGGCTAATTTTTGTATTTTTAAAGAGATGTCACTAGGTTGGCCAGCCTGGTCTTGAACTCCTGACCTCAGGTCATCCACCCATCTCGGCCTCCCAAAGTGCTGGGATTACAGCTGTGAGCCACCGTGCCCAGCCCAACCCTACATATTTTAGACACTGTGGTAAACATTGGTACCACAAAGAAGAAAAAAGTTTTCTCAAACCAAGAAGCTCATAGGAGCTCATTCAGGTACCCTGAGCACTGGCAACACCAAGCTATTACCTGTTGCTCAACATGTCACATATCCTCCCAACACTGTGAGACTGTTCTGTTCTTAAAGTGCCCTTTTCTCCCCATTACTGCTGGTAGAAATTCTAATTATTAGTGCTACTTCCTATGAGAACCCTTCTTCAACCTCAAAGTCAGAATTGAGAACTCCCCCTGTCATCTACTGTCATAGCATTTAACATCTAGAAAGTAGAACCTGAGAGAAGGGGATACCTAAATAATACCAATGGGGGAATTCTGTCTTATGTAAGCAAAGATAGAAATTTATCAGAAGGATATAGCATAACTACAAGAATGAAAAGAGAAGTTGAAAGTCAGATTTTAGAATCAACTGGAACCTGGGTAGCTCTTGGGTTCCAGGGAACAGACACTAGAGATGACTTTTTTTTTTCCTTTGGCCAGGGAGCATCAAAATATTTTGATTGACAATACTGTCAAGGCTGAATCCAATTGAGGGGATGGGGGAGGGCTGTTGCCAGAAAAAAAGAGATAATACAAAGCAGGAATGCAGCAGATGCACCCTCTACTAAAGATGATAGCCATAGGAGTTATCAAATTTTTCCAAATGAACTTGCTTAGAAACTCCTAGGGTCCTGATTTAAATATAGATAAATTCATATATGGTAGATCCACAATAGGATGTCAACAAAGTAAAGAATATGAAGCATGGTTAAACTTTAACCCAAAAAACAGTATTGATTGCACACATAACAGTACAAAAATACTTCTGTAAGACAAAATCACTCATTTTTTCCTATGTTCCCTTCCAACACTTGATCATACATATAAAATCCCAGCATAAATCAAGTTATGTTTTCCAAATTTTCCCCTTTTTCTATGTCATGCACATTTCTTCAGGTTGCTTCACAGCTTTTAACATTTTTATATTAATTTTTTTTAATATCCTGTGTATTCCTAACATAGAATTTTCTCATTGAATATTTAGGATATTTCTAATGTTTGCTTCTATACATAGTTCCATCATTAATATCTTCATGTACACAAGTTTTCTTTTTTTAAAAATTTTATCGTAAGTGCAGGGGTACATGTACAGATTTTTTATGTAGGTGGATTGCATGTCATGGAGGCTTGGTGTACAGATTAGTTCATCACCCGGGTAATAAACATTAGTAGTAATAAACATGGGTAGTTTTTCAATCCTCACCCTCCTCCCACCCTCCACTCTCAAGTAGGCCCTATTGTTCCCCTCTTTGTGTCCATATGTACTTGATGTTTAGCTCCCACTTATAAGTGAGAACACACGGTATTTGGTTTTCTGTTCCTTCATTAGTTCACATAGAATAATGGCCCCCAGCTCCATCCATGTTCCTGCAAAGGACATAATCTCATTCTTTTTTATGGCTGCATAGTATTCCATGGTGTATATGTACCACGTTTTATTTATCCAGTCTGTCATAAATGGGCATTTAAGTTGATTCCATGTCTTTGTGATTGTGAATAGTGCTGCGATGAACATATGCATGCAGGTATCTTTATGGTAGAATGACTTATATTCCTTTGGTCACATACCCAGTAATGGAATTGTCAGATCAAATAGTAGTTCTGTTTTAAGTTCTTTGAGAAATCACCATACTGATTTCCACAATGGTTGAACTAATTTACACTCCCACCAGCCATGTATAAGCATTCCCTTTTCTCCTCAGTCTCACTAGCATCTGTTATTTTTTTACTTTGAATATAGTCATTCTGACTGTTGTGAGATGGTATCTCTTTGTGATTTTAATTTGCATTTTTCTAATGATTAGTGATGTTGAGTATTTTTTCAAATGCTATGTGTATGTCTTCTTTTAGAAGTATCTGTTCACATATTTGCCCACTTTTTAGTAAGATTTTTTTCTTGTAAATGTTTTTAAGTTCCTTATAGATTATAGATATTAGACCTTTGTCAGATGCATAGTTTGCAAATATCTTCCCCTCTATACACACAAGGTAGAAAACCTAGAAGAAATGGATAAATTCCCAGACATATACAATCTTCCAAGACTGAACCAGAAAGAAATTGAATCCCTGAACAGACTAATAATGAGATCCAAAATTGAATCAGTAATAGAAAGCCTACCACAAAAAAAGTCCAAGACCAGACAAATTGACTGCCAATTCTACCAGATGTGTAATGAAGAGTTGGTACTACTACTGAAACCATTCCAAAAAATTTAGGGGGAGGGACTCCTCCCTAACTCATTCGATGAGGCCATCATCATCCTGATACCAAAACCTGGCAGAGACACAACAATAAAAAGAAAACTTCAAGCCAGTATCCTTGATGAACATAGATGCAAAAATCCTCAACAAAATACTAGCGAACTGAATCCAGCAGTACATCAAAAAGCTAATCCATGATGATCAAGTAGGTATCATCCCTGGAATGCAAGGTTGATTAAACATATGCAAATAAGTAAATGTGATTAATCACATAAACAGAATTAAAAACAATAACCACATGATCATCTCAATAGATGCAGAAAAGCCTTTTGATAAAAGTCAGCATCGCTTCACATTAAAAACCTTCAACAAACTAGGCATTGAAGGAACATATTGCAAAATAAGAACCGTCAATGACAAACCCACAGCAACATCATACTGAATGGGCAAAAGCTGGAAACACTCCCCTTGAAAACCAGAAAAAGATAGGAATGCCCTCTCTCCCCACACTTATTCAACATAGTACTGGAACTCCTGTCCGGTGCAATCAGGCAAGAGAAATAAATAAAAGGCATTCAAATAGGAAGAGAGGAAGCCAAACTATCCCTGTTAGCAGATGACACGATTCTATATCTATGATATAGATATAGATTCCATAGTCTCTCCCAAAAACCTCCTTGGTCTGATAAACAACTTCAGCAAAGTTTGAGGATACAACATCACGAGCATTTCTATACGCCAACAACATCCAAGCAGAAAACCAAATAGAGAATGCAATTCCATTCACAGTGCCGCAAAATAATAAATTACCTAGAAATACAGCTAACCAGTGAGGTAAATGATTTCTACAACAAGAATTACAAAACACTACTCAAAGAAATCAGAGATGACACAACAAATGGAAAAACATTCCATGCTTATGGATAGGAAGAACCCATATTGTTAAAATGGCCATACCACCCAAAGCAATTTATAAATTCAATGCTATTCCTATCAAACTACCAGTTTGTGCATTCTCCACAGAATTAGAAAAAACTATTTTAAAATGCATATGGAAACAAAAAAAGGGCTTCAACAGCCAAGGCAATGCTAAGCAAAAAGAACAAAGATGGAGGCCCCTTGTTACCTGACTGCAAACTATACTACAGGACTACAGTAACCAAACAGCATGGTAGTGGTACCAAAACAGATACATTGACCAATGGAACAGAATAGAGAACCCAGAAATAATGCTATACACTTACAACAACATGATCTTTGACAATGTTGACAAAAACAAGCAATGGAGAAAGGACTCCCTCTTCAATAAATGGTGCTGGAATAACTAGCTAACCATATGCAGAAGATTGAAACTGGACCCCTCCCTTACACTATAGACAAAAGTCAACTCAAGATGGATTAAAGACAAATATAAAACAAATTTTCTTATTTTCTTTTCTTTGTATCATTTCCTTAGGATAAATGCCAGTAAGTGGGATTTTGGTAAGATAAATAAAGTAGGAATATTTTATGGTTCTTGAAATGCTTTGTCATATTATTATAGAAAAGATTTACCAGTTAAAATTTGCCATCAGCAATGTTTAATTCTCCCAAATTATGACATTACCATCATTTTGATAATCATTAAGATTTAAAGTACAATTTGCTGTCTGGAAACAACAGATGCTGGAAAGGATGTAGAGAAATAGGAACACTTTTAGAATGTTGGTGGGAGTGGGAAGACAGTGTGGTGATTCCTCAAGGATCTAGAACCAGAAATGCCATTTGAACCAGAAATGCCGTTTATACCATTACTGGGTATATACGACTTGGAACCAACCCAAATGCTCATCAATGATAGACTGGATAAAGAAAATGTGGCACATATACACCATGGAATACTATGCAGCCACAAAAAAGAATGAGATCATGTCTTTTGCAGGGACATGGATAAAGCTGGAAACCATCATCCTCAGCAAACTAACACATGAACAGAAAACCAAACACCGCATGTTCTCACTCATAAGTGGGAGTTGAACAGTGAGAACACGTGGACACAGGGAGGGGAACGTCACACACCGGGGCCTGTCGCGGGGTCAGGGGAAAGGGGAGGGAGAGCATTAGGACAAATACCTAATGCATGCAGGGCTTAAAACCTAGATGACAAGTTGATAGATGCACCAAACCACCATGGCACATGTATACTTATGTAACAAACCTGCACATTCAGCACATGTATCCCAGAACTTAAAGTAAAATTTTAAAAAATAAATAAATAAAGTTCAATTTGATGTTTAAATTTGTTTAGTATATGAGGGGATTCGCCTCAAATTTGTTTAGTATATGAGGGGATTCGCCTTTAATAACAAGGCTAATAACAGCTTCTCTTATACCTGTGTGAGAAGCAGCTTGGTCTGAAGCTACCATTTACCTGTCCTGATGTTGTAGTTCGTGTGTGTGTGTGTGTGTGTGTGTGTGTGTGTGTGTGTTTTTTACCTAAATATCTTCTCCATTCCAGCAAAAACAATTTTCCTGCTTTCCAATATACATAGTTATGTTAACGTGACTTTTCTTGAGCCCTCAAGTGTTTTGCTGGGCAGAAAAGTTTACTCATAAGTTTACATAAGTTGAAAAGAAATAACTTTCAATTCATTGAAGTTACAAATTTAAAAACCTTAGGTTTTTGAGTTCACTTTCAAAATCTTATTTTATTTACAAGCAAAATTTTTTATAATAATTTCTTTGAAAATTGTTTAGAATAATATTTTGTTCTATTTATAAACTTTTAAGACACAAATCATTTTAACTGCATTAATATAGTATTCCTTTCCTATTTAAATACAGTATTTGTTTTTTTTAAGAACTAGTATTTTTTAAGTACTACCATTTTCACAACAATTTTTTCTAAATACTTTCAAGACTTTATTATTCTAGTAAAGTAAACCTATAAATATGATGTACTTTATGCTTTTTAAACTCGTCCAATACTCAATAAGCTTGCTAAGAGTTAAGTTAAAAGCACAAGTCTAAATTACTTATGCAATGATAAGGCTGATCTATGACAATAAGTAAAAGTGTTCTTAAATATTATGAAATAAAATAATAGATATATCAGATTCTTTATTATAAAAATACTAAAGCTATAAGTTTGATTTTCTTAAACATCTATAATTAGTGCTAAGTCTACCCACTGGAACACTTTCTTAGCTAAATGAAGTTATTTCTCCACCAGAGCTTCAGCCTGGGATACTGCCTGAATTTGTGTTAACAACTCTGGGGAAACACGTTGAACCCAATATATAGTCTATAACAGGAACCCCATAACTTAAAAGAAGTAATGGTTTCATGTCCCTCCTAGTCTCATACCCAAAATGGTCTTCATCTCTATTTATCTCATGGAAGCCTGAAACTCTTACCCAGACTGATAACTTGATGGACCTGGGCACTTGATTGGCTTCCAACTCCAAAATGCTTTGAACCTGACTCAGTTCTGTATTCCTGTTTCATTTTTATCCTGTCACGTCTACACAGGTCCTATGGGTAGTAAAATAATACACAGCTGAAATTTTGATATCTTGTATGGTTTTGTCTGACAACTCAGTCACAACTTCCAAGTTTATTCTACCGACAATAATAAATTAGCACCCACTTTGAGCTTTGGTTTTTCTCCCCTTTGGAATTCATGTCTTCCTTTTCTATTACCAAACCTTTAAGACAAAATATTGCAGGAATTGACTTGATTAAGTTATAGAGCACTACATGACTTTACATTGCACCTCTCACATTGTTGGGGTCATTAAGTAGTTATACCTTTAATATAACCACTGATTTGTAGCCAAAGCATCTAGAAGCATATGTCATGTAAAAAGGGGCAGAGAGTTTGCAAGGACTAGAAAAAAATATTTGTCATTATTTCAACACTTGGTGATATCTAAGAATTCCAGGTATTTGATGAGCATAGGAAGATTTTAATGACCACATAATTAGAACAACAATAAGTATAGTTCATTGAGCATTTACTCTAGTGCCAAATAAGATTCACTGAGCTCTCACCACGTGCCAGGGACTCCGCAAAGTACTTTATATGTGTTTTCATTTTATCTAGTCATTATAGAACCCATGGAGTGACAGGTTTCATAATCTTCTGACATTCTTGGTGTCGGGAAGAAAAGGAGAACTCTTAAGACAGAAACATATATGTATTAAACACCAGTGTGACACCTAGCTCTGGGAATAATTAAGAGCTATTAAATTAGGTGTCTCTCGAATAGTTTGGGGTGTTTTGACTTTCATGTGTTAATCAGCAACACACATATGCATATTGTAACACATGCTACTGTGAAATCATTTTAATCTTCACATTCAAGTTTCAGGCCTGCTACTGTTTGAATGTACCCCCAAAAGTCCATGTGCTGACATTTTAATCCCCAGTGCAACAGTCTTGAGAGGCTGAACTTCTAAAAGGTGATTAGGTCATGAGGGCTCCGCCCTTATAAATAGATTAACGTCATTATCATGGGAATGGATTAGTTACTGTGGGAGTGAACTCTTGATACAACAGTAAGTTCTGCTCTCACACTTGCATCTGTTTCCTGCCTTCTGCCATGGGGCGACCTCCACCAGATGTTGGTGCTGTGTTCTGAGGCCTTCTAGCCTCCAGAACTGTGAGCCAAATTAACTTCAGTTCTTTATAAATAGCAGTCTGTGGTATTGTGTTACAGCAGCAGAAAACAGACAAGACAAGGCCCTATAAGAGTTAAAGGAGCCGGGCGCGGTGGCTCAAGCCTGTAATCCCAGCACTTTGGGAGGCCGAGACGGGCGGATCACGAGGTCAGGAGATCGAGACCATCCTGGCTAACAAGGCGAAACCCCGTCTCTCCTAAAAATACAAAAAACTAGCCGGGCGACGTGGCGGGCGCCTGTAGTCCCAGCTGCTTGGGAGGCTGAGGCAGGAGAATGGCGTGAACCTGGGAGTTGGAGCTTGCAGTGAGCTGAGATCCGGCCACTGCACTCCAGCCTGGGTGGCAGAGCAAGACTCCGTCTCAAAAAAAAAAAAAAGAGTTAAAGGAGAACTCAGTCGTGTTTATAGTCACAAGCAATCCTACCATGTGTCACTTCACACAATGGTCCCAATACTGCTGCCAAGCTGAGAGATGATCTATTGACCATTCATTTCCATCCTGAGGTGACAGAACGGCTGCTAAGCCAAAGGGAATGGAACAGAAAGAGCAAGTAAACCCATACAATGCCACCTTGTTCTTGTTACCCTCCCACCACCCCTACTTGCTAAAGTAGTATCACCAGCACTTGCATTTTACATATTCCCTTCCCTCAGCTCTATCTTACCCAGATCATTTTCCACTTCCATCCAGAAATAATCAAGAAAAGTTATCACGTATGTGGTAGGTGAACGGCTTTCTTCCTTTGTATATACAAAGTCAAACAAAGGTTTGTAGAGAGAAGCTAAACAAAGTTTACAAATCTTTTCAAAAGCAAACCAGGTTGAGAGGATGGGAGAGGGAGAGAAAGCATGGCATCTGCTACCCAGAGGGACAGAGGAGCAAAGTCTTTGCTGGCAATTCTGGAGCTGAAACTGGGCAGCTGACATGAGGACAAATCTTCCTCCAGTCAGCTCCCCAATTCGTAATGTGGCTCACAGATGGATTTTAATAACAAGGCTAAGCCATCTGGTAGCTTCCTATTTTAGCTAATTATTCCTGATGACTAAGTGCTAAGCTTTTAAAATCGTTGTTCAATTTTTTTTTGCCTCCCTCCCTCTATATTTTTGTTTCCTGGGGTAAATCCCTGCCCTAGTTACGGGGAAAGTCTGGCTTATCTACTATTCTTAGCGGAAAAGCCCCTCAATACTTACTTTAGCACTCCGGCTCTGTAAGTGTTCCAACAAAATACACTACCGTAAACAGCAGAGTTCATGAAACGCCTACCCCGGAAGTCTAGGGGTATGGCCCAAAGCAGCTCTCATTAGCAGTCTTGTATTAGACCTTAAAATTTCACATCAGGTTTGGTTTTTTGCCTTCTTATTATATATGTGCCTTATTTGAATATGAAAAATGATTCAATTATCATTGAGGAAAATTGAAGCTCCAGGAAGATGCATCAAATTATGATGCGTCATTTTATACCATCTATGAAGCTGTCACATTGAAAAAGTGGAATTAAGGAAAAAGACTTTAGGAATGTGGGGAATAACAGAAGAGAGCAGCCCTTGTTAGGTGCTGATAAGTAGATAAGTGAATTCCTGAAGAAATAATTACTGTATCTATGAAGCAGCCTAAAACTGAAAAACATCATTGGTAAATTAGACCAGCCAGAATCCTTGGCCCCTAAGGCTTCATTCAACCTTAGGGACGACCTTCATCCACTCCCAGCCCTAGGCCCTGAGAGCCACCACTCGGGGCCAACCTGTTTCCTCAGCCCAGAAAAGAATGAGATAAGGGGACATAAGCTCCAGATACTCCAAACTATAATTGAAATGCCATGGCCTGATCTTGGCTCACTGCAATCTCCACCTGTCGGGCTCAAAGGATTCTCCTGCCTCAGCCTCCAGGTAGCTGGGATTACAGGCACATGCCACCGCACCCAGCTAATTTCTGTATTTTTAGTAGAGACGGGTTTTGTCATTTTGGTCAGGCTGGTCTCGAACTCCTCACCTCAAGTGATCCGCCCGCCTCTGCCTCCCAAAGTGCTGGATTACAGGCGTGAGCCACTGCACTCAGCCCAGAGCCTGTTTCATAGCATGGCTAATGTTGATTCAAATCCCAGCTCTTTCTTTCAGAAACTATGTAACTTTGGGCACAATGTTTCAATTTCCTCAGTGATAAAGGTGTAATCTCATAGGACTCCTTTAAAGGCGGAGGTTAAACATTTAATAGGTGCACATAGTTGGTGTTTTTAAAACGATAAAAAACATTTCTTGATTTAGGAAGTGTACAATGATTCACAAAGAAAATAAAGCCCTTCTATCTCATATAACTAATCTAATACTTTTAATGAGCTCCCTCCCACACCGCTGGGGGTGGACCGAAATGAAGAGAAATGAAGAGCACACATTTGTCCAGTGACCGTAACTTTTGCCTTTTAGGAGTCTTGGATGTGTGTTTATCCTGTTGGTTTTTACTGCTGCCCATTGCAGAACGTCTGGTCAAGTCCCTGAAACTGTCACGCTGGAGTCCACTGAGGGACGACGGCAGCCGAGCCTGCGGGCTGTACTCTGCTCAGTGGGCATGATCAGTGAGCAGCGAGGCTGTGTCTCCTTGCAGCAAGCTCCCTCCGCATGTGAACGTCTCAATGCCAGAGTTCAAAATGGACAGTGAAATGAAGCGACTTCTCTTATTTTGACCTTTCCTTGCATCTCTCTAAATGCATCCTTGATCGTTAACATTCAAGACTTGCTTTTCCAAGTTGTCTCTCCTTCCCTCCACACCCATCAGGGCAGAATGGGGAGGTTCCCACCCACTTTCCTGTGGCCTCTTCCATGAGGCTCTTGAGTTCTATCCAGCCCTGGCGGACGGTACCTGAAAAATCAAACTCCATGTAGATATGTAGCTATGCCACGGGTGTTTAGGAAATTTAAAAACATTTCCTCTCTAGATAAATTCTAGATTTCAAGACTATTGTCTTGCTGTGCTCTCAAAAATTCTGTCCCACTTGTCAAACACTGGATACAGACTACGCATTCTTGCGGTAATAATCCTAAACCTCCCTAATATAAATGAATGTCTCTGGCAAAACAGAGAGAAATATAAACAAGAAAAGCACACTGATAGATTTTAAAATATGTATTATTCTCATGCGTTATTTCTTTTTCCAGCAAGGCAGTGTTTTATTCGGTAAGGAGGTTTCATAGCACTGTATTATGAATACCATGTTTTGTGTGGTGGGAGTTACACTGGGTTTTATGGGCTGGCCTAGGAGTGTAATCATTATAAATAACACGATTTCTATGGGAAAATTTCTTGAGAGAGCCTAATAACTGACTTCCAAATGAATTTTTGGAACACAGATGGTTTGTAAGTTGAGAATGAACAGTATTCCACTTTAAAACCAAAAACTTCCCTGAGTTACACAAAATGTAACCTAAGGAGGATGATTATCTTGGACTAGAAAAATTAATATTTCTAGTTTCTCTGTTTTTATAACTTACTTCCTTAGCTTTTTAGCACAAATATAATAGATCAGAGAGGCCAAATTTGAACTATAAACTAGAGGCTGTGGTGAATTAAATATATTTGCTTTGTTCTGCAGATGTTAAACACAATTCCCACAAAATTTGAAAGGTGGAGTTAATTCTGACTTCGACGAATCTAATGAGCATCTGTTTTGATTTTTCTAACCATTGATCTGATTTTCTTTTAACTTGATACTGGATGGTTTACACAAGTCCATGTGATAATTGCAAATAGCCAAAGGTGAAAGAAGTCATTCCAGAACCCCCCAAAACAGTTTTTTTTCTTAAAATGCCAAATGATTCTTTGAAGATATTTAACAATTTAATATGAGTGCAGAATATGTGACACATAAATACATTTATTTCTATAAATGTATCTACACATAAATATATAACTAAAGATTGAGATATTTCTTTCTATGAAAGGAAGATGGCCGGGCGCGGTGGCTCAAGCCTGTAATCCCAGCACTTTGGGAGGCCGAGATGGGCGGATCACGAGGTCAGGAGATCGAGACCATCCTGGCTAACACGGTGAAATCCCGTCTCTACTAAAAAAATACAAAAAACTAGCCGGGCGAGGTGGCGGGCGCCTGTAGTCCCAGCTACTTGGGAGGCTGAGGCAGGAGAATGGCGTAAACCCGGGAGGCGGAGCTTGCAGT
Organism: Piliocolobus tephrosceles; assembly: GCF_002776525.5. Taxonomy (NCBI): domain Eukaryota; kingdom Metazoa; phylum Chordata; class Mammalia; order Primates; family Cercopithecidae; genus Piliocolobus; species Piliocolobus tephrosceles. The sequence goes on along the minus strand of NC_045443.1, from coordinate 28,302,204 downwards.
GAGCTGAGATCTGGCCACTGCACTCCAGCCTGGGTGACAAGAGCAAAAAAAAAAAAAAAAAAAAAAAAAAAAAAAAGGAAGATGTTTCTTTAACAAGGATATAGAAAATTATGAAATTCCATGTTATGAGCTGAATTGTCTTCTTCCAAAATTCGTATGTTAAAGTCCTAACCCAGCGTACTTCATAATGAGACCACATTTGGAAATAAGGTCTTTAAAGAGGTAATTAATTTAAAATGAGGTCATTAAGATGGGCCCTAATTCAATATGACTGGTGCTCTTACATGAAGAGGAAGTCTAGACACAGCCACATGTAGAGAGGGAAGACCACATGAAGACACAGGGAGAAGACAACGATCTGCAAGCCAAGGAGAGCAGCCTCAGATGAAACCAGCCCTGATGATACCTTGATCTCTGACTTCTCACCTCTGACATCTGAGACAGTAAACTGCTGTGGCATAAGCCCCTCAGACTATGGTACTTTGTTACGGCAGCCCTAGCAAATCAACATGCTCCATCACCTAAAATAATACCAAGAGGTATAAAATGCAATTTAGGTTATTTGTTCTGCAGATGTTGAACAAAATCTACAGAATAGATATTTTATACTAGATTAATAGATCATAGGTTTTCAAATCACATTACGTAGTGATATTTTGTAGTTCTGCAAATGCCTTAATTTAAATCTTACTCTAAGCTACATTTTAAATGTTTTAAAAATATATGTGAACATTCAGATATATTAGGTATCAAAATTCAGTCCATTGCAGGCTTTCATTTCACTGACTTGCACTGCCCTGTTATATGATCATTGTGTAGCTCTCAGAAAAATGCTTCTCCTAACATCACTGTGTATATATTTTAATTATTTGAAAATATCATCAGAACTACTGCAGTTTTGTAATAGTATTTTTAAAAATAGCGTCCTGCCTAAAATGTCTATGTTTGGCAGTAATTCTTTAACTTTATCCCATTAAATAAAGATTAATGGATTATCAAAATAAATCACATATCTTTATAAGAAAACCTGAGGCCGGGCGCGGTGGCTCAAGCCTATAATCCCAGCACTCTGGGAGGCCGAGACGGGCGGATCACGAGGTCAGGAGATCGAGACCATCCTGGCTAACATGGTGAAACCCCGTCTCTACAAAAAAAATACAAAAAACTAGCCGGGCGAGGTGACGGGCATCTGTAGTCCCAGCTACTCGAGAGGCTGAGGCAGGAGAATGGTGTAAACCTGGGAGGCGGAGCTTGCAGTGAGCTGAGATCCCTCCACTGTGCTCCAGCCTGGGCTAGAGTGCAAGACTCCGTCTCAAAAAAAAAAAAAAAAAGAAAACCTGGAAAAGCAGTAGGAAGAAACATTCCCACAATCTTGTTTCTTAGTTATATTAGTGATTTTCTCTGTAATTTCTTATTTGACAATTTTGTTTTCGTTTTGAGACAGAATCTCACTCTGTTGCCTAGGCTGGAGTGCAGTGGCATAATCTTGGCTCACTTCAACCTCTGCCTCCTGGGTTCAAGCGAGTCTCCTGCCTTAGCCTCCCTAGTAGTTGGGATTATAGGTGCATGCCACCATGCCTGGCTAATTTTTGTATTTTAGTAGAGATGGGGTTTCACTACGTTGGCCGGGCTGATCTTGAACTCCTGACTTCAAGTGATCTGCCGGCCTCGGCCTCCCAAAGTGCTGGGATTACGACAGGTATGAGCCACAACACCCAGCGATAATTTTTTTTTTTTATCGTTAGAGTATTAAGACATGCATATACTGATAATTAAAATTAAATATACATAATTTCTGGGAGTAAAGTGAATATGTAACATGCTTATTAAGAAACATTCTGATAATGTAGACAGTAACAAAGAAGAGAATAAAAATAACTTAGAATTATAAACACCCACACACAAATGCAGTCCTGCATGTCTATCCGCTTACATAAAGTTATGGGCATTCTCTTTCTGTGCAGATTGTTGAGTAGACGTATGCCACACTCAAATAAATGTCAAATAAGGCTCTGGCATGTGTGTTCAGTGCATGCCTTTACATATAATAATCAGTTATATAAAAAGAAGAGACTACCATGACATGCTGAGTCATGGTGACATCATGTTAAAGACAGCTTTGGCACATATTGTAAGCTCCCTGTATGATTTATGTATATAGCATAAGAAAAGCAAGCAGTTGACACGTATTATTAGCAGTTAAATTTTCAAACAAAAATGTCCCAGTAGTCCTCTTTCAAACATTTATATCAGTTTAATTAAAGAGAACCTTAAGATTGCAAGGGAAGCTGCTTTAAAAAACTAATACTATTTGCAACTCAGGATTTCCTCAATACAAACGATAACTGGATGTTGATGCAAATTTGCAGTAATTATCTACAAGCCTTTGTGTCAATGTTTTTGTTCTTAATGTATCGTCCCATGACTATGCTCAATTGACTTTATCGTAAGGAAATATTTTACCTTGTTAAACACTGGTTTCCTCCTGTCATTTCAACCTAAGATTTAATTTTTTAAAAATATGTGAAAACCAGTGACGTAGAGGAAAAAGTAAAGGAACTAGGATCTTTAGTCTAGAGAAGAAAAAGGTAAAGGGGAACACGTAAGCGGCCTTCATCTATCTGAAAGAAAAGAAGTTTGCTTCAGAAAGTAGGAGAGTGAATTGATGACGTTGCAGAGGGACATATCTTAGCACAATACAGTCTAAGGAAGAACTTTGACATGATTACTCCTTTCTGCAAGTAAAGGTTTGCCTTGTGGTCTCCCAAGAATCCCATCATGGGAGATATTCAAGTAAAGCTTGGGTCTTTAAGGAGGACTGTACGAGAGTCCTCCTTGGGAAAATCATTAGCTCCAATTCAGAGCTCAGAAATTCTTCCTGCTCTTGGAGAAGAAAGAAACCCTGTTGGCCCTCTCTTTTAGGGATTTAAAAGAAAATCTGTAAATTTTCTGTACTCTTAATCATGTAAACTAGAAGATTAAAGTCACAGATAGCCAGAATGCTCCACCTGATACAGCAGAGCTCTATGGCACACAGCAACTTTAGAAAAGCTCTCTCCTTAGGTGGGGATAAAGTGGTGCTTGGAAACACTAAGCTTCAGAAATTGGGGTTTGCAAGTAGGAAAAATAAGAGAAGGGATTCAAGAAATTACAACCTGAAGGGGGAAAATAATAATTTTGACTTGACTTACATAAGAACACTTTACATGCTCAGGCTTATACAACTAAAAAGGGAAGCAGGGAAGCCTTGTCCGTGAGGATGCTCCCAAGCCTACCCTAATATTAATGGCTTATTCAAGCTCTCGAATAGTTACTTCAGGAAAAAGTTGAGGCATGCCCATTGCAAACTGTGACTTACTGTTGAAGACATCCATGACAGGCAATATAACACGATTAGCGGTGTACCCTCTGAAGCCTGACTTCCTGGACTCAGAGGCTGGTCCTACCTAGAGAGAGACCAACTCATCCCAGTTTGCCAAGGACTTAGCCAGTCTTAACTCTGGGAGTTTATTTTTTGAGAACCCTCAAGCAAACTAGAGCAGTTCACTGTTGTAACTCTGCAACTGGCCATTTGGGAGAACTTGCATAAGGTCCCGAAATTCTGCGGGAGCAATAAATGTACGTACCTAATAGAGTGGCTCTGAGGATAAAGTGAGTAATAAATATAAATTGTGTAGAACATGGTCACTCAGTAAACAGGAGTGGTTTTTAGTATCTGCGATCTGTTCAGTCAGCAATGTGACCTTAAGTAACTTGAAAGTTCTAGTGTGTGTTTACATGCAACTATTTAAAAGAAGCCCCCTCCCTGTTTTCGTCATGGTCCTACTAAAAGCCCAATTACTAACCATTTTAAAAAAAGAAAAGAAAAAGGATGCTCTCCATCATTTAAATCCATAGACTTAAATCTGCATATAAACTTCATGTACATTGCTTACATCCACTGATCAGAAGACTATACTCCAGGAACTTCAGGAAAGTGCTTCAACTGTAGAAGATACAAAGGGTCTCAGAATCACCTGAAACAGCCCTGAGTAGGATGTTGGAAGATGGGGAAAAGGGAGCAGAAACGATAGAGTATTCAGTAGGATGAATCAGAGTGATGACGCAGATCCATGCAAATGCTAACAGCAGAGATGCACTAAGGAAAAGGCCTGGGAATAATGCAGTGATCGGTTTCATCATTTATACCATGTGTGATAGTCAACATGCAAAGAAAAAATATAAAACGTAGAGTATTTACTCCTAACTACCACTGGGCAAGGACATTCCTTTACCACCTAAAAAGTACCTTCGTCGTATATTGGGGAGAGACCGACAGTGGGAGACCACATCTTGCCAGAATCATCAAGGGTATCTCATTTGCTTTGAACTGACACCACCAGACCCACAGTGACCATGCCACTATTTCTACTTTAACTAAAGTGGGATGGATGATCTTTGAGTGTCCTCAGGAAAAAAAAAAAGTAGGGGAGAGAGTTTGCTGATTCAGAGCTTAAAAAGTTAGTAATAGTCACTAAAATAAAGCAGATTAGCGCAGGTTGCTGAAGACCCAAATATGTGTGGAAAAGATCCCATAAAGCACATTTCCTGGAGACCTGGATCCTGCTTCCTGTCTTCTAAGCAGCTGGTGTGGGGTGTGTGGGGCAGGGGTGTTAAGTGCCCAAGCGTCCCCCTACCACCAATCCTTCTCAGACAGGAAGTTTGCAAGTTGCTAGGCTTTGAAAGTATTGTTCCTTGAGATGATCCAGAGGTAACAGACTGCATCAATTTTGTTCTTTCATGGAGTAGTTCTATTTATTCACCCTGGAGATGGGTTTAGACAAAAGAAAGCCTTAGTCAACTGGAGCCTGACTTACTACAACCGTCAATTAACATTTTTCCTTTTCATTTAGCTTCCACGAGAAATGAAGTGAATCACAAGAAAGTCATTTGACATTAAGGATTCATCTTTTTAACCAACCAGTTCCCAGGTCTAACCAGGTATTCGCAAATATTCTTTTCTGACTCATCTTGTACATCTTCTATATTTATTATCAAATTAAAAATGTGAATTTATGCTCAGATCAGTGATCCTGTAGCATAAAATGGCGTGAAATATCCAGAATGATTTCTACTGAAACATTTTTACTTACCTTGCAATCAAAGAGCGTACTAGCCTTTCAGAATTTGGAGGAACCTTAGAGATAGGGTGTATGCTTCTCACCTGGTTCACGCCCCTTCACTCTCCAGGGTGTCCTGGTTTGAACAACAAATTATTTGCTCACTACACAGACCGTCTATCTCAGTGCTTTTAAGACAATGTTAGCAGCAAAATCCTTTTTTCAAACTAAATCTTACACAGCGCTCTAATACATAGACAGGGCGACTAGACATCCCAGTTTGACCAGAACAACAGAGAGGTTTTATAATAAAGGACGTTAGGGCAAGAATTGGGATAGTCACTGGTAAAACAGATAGGTCAGTTACCCAGCTACAGACTACACAAAAGCTCTGTTTTGTCAGTGTAATTATATTTTGTAAATACAAATTCATAATACTCATTTATTATTAACTCAATCAATGAAAAAATAAGGCCGTTTTAATAACCACAAAAAAAGAATAATATTGAGAGTGATGGTAGCATTCTTATATAAGTCTCAATATCCAGCTAATTTTTTAATTCATTTTGGTTTCATAATACTGAGGAAACTGATTCACATGAAGTAGTCGTGAGTGATAGTTTGTTGCTGATATTTTAGCAGTTCCCTTTATAAGCTCAGAATCCAAGAGGCTTATAAGAACACCAGGCCGGGCACGGTGGCTCACGCCTGTAATCTCAGCACTTTGGGAGGCTGAGGCAGGCAAATCACATGGTCAGGGGATTTAGACCATCCTGGCCAACATGGTAAAACCCCTGTCTCTACTAAAAATACAAAAATTAGCCAGGCGTGGTGGCGTGTACCTGTAATCCCAGCTACTCAGGAGGCTGAGGCAGGATAATCTCTTGAACCTGGAAGGTGGAGGTTGCAGTGAGCCGAGATCACGCCACTGCACTCTAGCCTGGTGACAGAGTGAGACAAAAAAAAAAAAAGAAGAAGAAAGGAAAAGAAAGAGAGAGAGAGAGAGAAAGAAAGAAAGAAAGAAAGAAAGAAAGAAAGAAAGAAAGAAA
>NC_045443.1:28295872-28296046 GCF_002776525.5 Piliocolobus tephrosceles | reverse complement strand
AGAAAGAAAGAAAGAAAGAAAGAAAGAAAGAAAGAAAGAAAGAAAGAAAGAAAAAAAAAAGAAAGAAAGGAGGAAGGAAGGAAGGAGAAAGAGAGAGAAAGAGAAAGAAAGAAAGAAAGAAAGAAAGAAAAGAAAGAAAGAAAGAAAGAAAGAAAGAAAGAAAGAAAGAAAGAA
>NC_045443.1:28157436-28295772 GCF_002776525.5 Piliocolobus tephrosceles | reverse complement strand
GAAGGAAGGAAGGAAGGAAGGAAGGAAGGAAGGAAGGAAGGAAGGAAGGAAGGAAAAGCAGGCTGTTTTCTGTCAAATCACTAGCCATATCTAACATATTCTTTATGACAAATGCAAAAAGTCAGATAAGAAGCACCAAAATTTATGAAGGGCATTAAAAACTATTATATGACATACATATATATGTATATGTGGTATGTGACATACTAGTGGCCCACTTTTTATTGCTGAACTCTCCCAACATCAGATATTCAAATGCTTGAGTCTGTCTGGCTTTCTTGCCATTTAATTAAGGCATGGTAGTTTGCTGCACAAATCATCCCATCACTTAGGTATTGTAGCACATCTGTGCTACAGTAGTGTAGTGTCCTGTATAATTCTGCGCTGGGGATACATGTGTAGGCCTGAATTGTAAGAAACACCAGCACTCTTAATCAATATTAATACATTTGCAAGAAAATGTGGCAGAAGAAACTTTGTCTCATGTCTATACAAAGCAAAGTTAAACAGGTAGCACAAATTGAAAAGTTGTCAGTATGTTGTATGTTGACATGCAGCATATCTTTGCTTGTTATTTTTAATAATCAACACACTTTAAAATGATATTCCAATTTTGTATTTGCAGAACTGGGTTTCAGAAAGTGCAAAAGTAGTGATGATAGGGAAAATTCTCTTTTTTTTTTGAGACGGAGTCTCGCTCTGTTGCCCAGGCTGGAGTGCAGTGGTGTGATCTTGGCTCACTTCAAGCTCCGCCTCCCGGGGTCACGCCATTCTCCTGCCTCAGCCTCCTGAGTAGCTGGGACTACAGGCGCCTGCCACCACGCCCAGCTAATTTTTTGTATTTTTAGTAGAGACGGGGTTTCACCGTGTTAGCCAGGATGGTCTTGATCTCCTGACCTCGTGATCCACCTGCCTCGGCCTCCCAAAGTTCTGGGATTACAGGCGTGAGCCACCGCACCCGGCCAACACTTCTCTTTTTTATTATTTTTTATTTTAAGTTCAGGGGTACATGTGGAGGATGTGCCAGTTTGTTACATAGGTAATGCGTGCCATGGTGGTTTGCTGCACAAATCATCCCATCACCTAGATATGAAGCCCAGTATCCATTAGCTATTCTTTCTGATGCTCTCCCTACTCCCCACAGTCCACCCTCTGACAGGCCCCAGTGGGTGTTGTCCCCCCACCATGTGTCCATGTGTTCTCATCATTCAGCTCTCACTTACAAATGAGAACATGCGATATCTGGTTTTCTATTCCTGCATTAGTTTGCTGAGGATAGTGGCCTCATCTTCATCCATGTCCCTGCCAAGGACATGATCTCTTTCCTTTTTATGCCTGCATGGTGTTCCACAGTGTATAAGTACCATGTTTCCTTTATCCAATCTACCATTGATGGGCATTTAGGTTGATTCCATGTCTTTGCTATTGTGAATAGTGCTGTAACGAACATACACATGCATAATGAATAAGCTTTATAAAAGAATAATTTATATTCCTTTGGGTACATACCCAGTAATGGGATTGCTGGGTCAACTGGTATTTCTGCCTCCAGGTCTTTGAGGAATTGCCACACTGTCTTCCACAATGGCTGAACTAATTAACACTCCCAACAACAGGAACGCTTCTTTGTGTAGCATTTATTGGATGTCAGGCCCTAAATATTAACTCATTTAGTCCCCACAATAATGTATGAGATAGGCTTTAAACCTATTTAACCAAAACTGCAGTGCTGGGCTAAGTGATTTGCTGAAGGTCACAAAGCTGTGAAGTAATACTGCCAGACTGGAGCTTACATAAGCTGGATCCAGGTCTGTGTTCACAGTTACCAAAGTTGACAGTACACTCACCTCGGTATAAAAACCCTGCTCCAATGTGTTTTTTAGACCAGGAAACTTGCTCCTGAAAGTTATGGGACTAGACCAAGCCCATGAAATTTGTAAAGGGCAGAAGGTCAGGAACCTGCCTTCCCAAAGCCCACTTCAAAGTCCTCTCTCCCACACTTGGGCATCCCTCAGGGTGCCCTGTCTAACCCACCTGTACAGATATCAGTAACAGATTTCAGTTCTGAGCTCCCTGTGCCCTGCCTCTGGGTAGCAAAGGCTTTTCTAATTCGTGGGGTATTGCTTTAAGAGCATTTGCTCAGCAGGACACACGGATGCACACTCCACAGTCCTAATGGACAGTTAGAGCATAAGTGAACAAGGCCCTGATTCCATTAAAAGAATAAAGAGAGCCTCTTTCCTTGTACAGATTATCTCAGTTATAAAGGATCTAAGAATCTGTTTACAATTACACAAATGTTGCCTGTTTTGTTCCAGGCAGGGCTTTTTAAAACATCATAAGCAAGCCGCAAAAGCCCAGAGGGTGGCCCCATTTCTCCCCGAGTATTAAACAACTCTATGAGCTCCTAGAGTACAACAGGGACTCCTTCTTTCATCAGTAGCTACAAAGAAGAAAACATCTGCCAGTTTGGTGCATAGCCCTGAATTACAGATCGAATATACCCCGAAAAACAGACTCATAGAAAATCACAACTGCCTTTACACATGCGTGCCATTCTTTCCTGAATTGATGTGTTACTAAAATTCGATTTAAGACTGGATACGATACTTTCATTTCTAATACTTTCTGAAGAAACATCACAAATGGTGAGATTCCCAAACTATCTTCTTTCCCAAATGCATTCAGTCCCTGTTAGGTGAAATACTACATATTTGCAATCAAAAAGAGAAAATGATATTGTACAATATATTGTCTTCAAACTAGCAGGGGTACTGTTTGTTTAAACCTATACTTCACAAATATACTTTAAAAATAAACACATATAGTAATTTCTGGAACATATTGAAACATTTGTAACTACACAATGTGGAAAGCATAATTAAATAACTGTTCTTAGTTATCTTTAATCCTGATGCCTGTGGGAAAACCAGATTTAATTACAGAAGACAAGACGGTAGGTAGCAGTAGCAGTGCTGAAAGGAGCTTCTGGATATCTTCAAGAGCTGAGAATAGGAGAGTGCGTTGGTTCTCCGTGTCTAATTTTACTTCTAAACAGAGACTCTCCTTTTCTTTGCTGTTGGAGGCAAATCAGTAATGATGGTCATTTGCTGCCTCGCACTGCCTTCTCCAGCACGCTCCCTCCTTCACTGTGGCTCCAGTCCCCACAGACTCTTAGTGAGGTCACATGCTGGCCATGGGTGAGGCAGGGTGGCCTCATACAGACACATCTCATGGCACTTTCAGAGGCTGCAGATGCCTGCTCGGAGTCTTGTTCTAGGGCCAGAGGTTATAGCACTAACTGGGGGCTGGACAGAGGCCAGAGCACTGCCTGCATGACCGCTGGCCCTGACGGTGTTGGCCCCACCCACCGCCTCACCCCTAAGGCAGTATCCACAGTCAGTGAACAAGAATGTTCTATCTTTATATTTGCAGGGTAAGAAGACAGGTATTAAAAAAATAATCCACCCTCAATAAAAAGCAATGATTCTTGTTCCACAGAAGAAAAATATGAGAAAAACATAAGCACTGAATGTAGATTTCATAAAGAGAGTAGACTAACCGCCATGACCTGAGACCCAGAACAAATCCTCTGACTCACACACTTAGTTTGATGATTCTTCTGTTCAATGTGGCTTCCTCTAGGAAGTGGCCTTGCCCCTCTGTGGCAGGTAAGGGCCCTCTCAACTTTGGGCTTGGCACCTAATCATAGTTTCCCTCACTCTGTCTTGGAATCCCAACCTGCTCATCCTCATTCCTCACTGGACCCTGGAATGTGGTGGTTAGGAGCATGCACTTTAGATCCAGCATAATCTGAATTCTGGTCTGCCCATCCAAGCTGATCTGACCTTCTACTAAGTCTCAATTCCTTTATCTGTAAAATGAGGAGATGAATAATTTCTTCTCTTAACGGTTTATTGTTACTAATATATTATAATAGTTATTTAAGTTCCTGGAATAATTATTTAAGTTCCTGGCTGTATCACCAGGTCCTATCACGGTGTTCAGCCCAGAGAGTGTGTTCAGTAAATATTAATTAATTGAATCAATGAACAGTGCTCAGCTAAGGAAGGGAAGACAGCACCAGATATGGAATGAGGTCTTCACCCAGACAGCTGCTGCTGAGAAACAGTTAAGTTGCCCCGAAGGTTTTCTGAGAACTTGATGCTTCCTCTGATTTTGAGGATGATAAGTGGTCCCTGTTATTTCAAGTGTGGCAGGGCACCCTTGCTCTGTGAAGTGCCGTTTCACAAACAGGCCACCATCTGCCGCAATGATAAAAACGTTTGGCGTTGAATTTGCTATGGTTGTCAGTATCGACGTGCCTGATATTTAGAACACTTACTTTTTTATGGAGCTGATTTGGGAGCACAGAAAGCTTCTGGGAAAACTGCCCTACATAGCTGCCCTTTACAGGCAGAACAGCTGTGCCGCAGTTTTACTGTTCTGAGGCTGAGAATAGGGAATTAAAGAATCCTAACAGCCAGGCTCCATTTCAGAGCCCTGGTAGGATGCTATTCCAGGGCAGTGCACACCCCATCTGCCCCCAGCTTTCCAGCTTTGTTTCGATTTTAGTTCTTCACACTGCACATCAATATTAAGTTTTTAAATGTTAAGTTTTAACTTTTTAAAGTACCATAGTGGATATACATCTTGGTTCACAAGTCTGATGTGTGCAAGAAAAATGTTTCCTTGAGTATTTTTTCCTGTTAACAACCTCATTTCTACTTAGAGTTCCTATTTCTTGGAAGCTGCAGAAATTTGATTATTCGTTCAGTCTGAATCCTTTTTCTCAAGGGTTGCAATAGAAGATCCGAGGGTTCAACAATGTCAAGCTGCTGTGGAGTCTGGGATGTGCCTGGTTCTCCATGAGTCTGTCTTTGCCGAGTCATCTGTGGGCCCTCAGGCATGGATCCTCCAGCTCACTTGGCCACTTCCGGTGCCACCCTTTGGAGGAGGGGAATCATTCTGTGGTTTTCTGGCTAGGGTAGAGTGTGGGATTCTCGGTGAGGCTCTCTATGGCCTTGTTTGCCAAGGCTCACAGCAGAGCCATTTCCTTTCTAAAGCTGTGTGGCCTCTGGGGATGGGGGTCCAGGCACATGTCCTTTAGACAAGGTGGGTTTTAGAACTCACCTGTCAAAGAGGCTGTGCGGGCCCTGCTGTCTAGGACCACTGCCTCAATACCCCCACCCTGCCCCATCTTTCCTGGGGTCAATCCAGGTGACAATCTGGAGAATCCTAATATTCATCGAACTCTCAACAATTTAGATAATTCCAGAGTCCTTACCATTCCCCTAAGGCTGTGGGATTTTGAAACAGAGAGAGACTCCCTTTTTTCTCTCCTTTGTGCTCTGCCACATTCTTGCCCTGTAGCCAGGAGAATGGGCCAGGAGTAGGAAGAGAGAAGTGGACATTGTGGAGGGCAAATGGGGAAGGGAGATGGGCATCTGCTAATATTTCAAAAATGATCTAGCCACAGTACACTCATTGGTCTCATTTAACTGTCACGACAGCTGTGTGAGTAGAAGACCTCACTTTTCAGGCGAGGAAGCTGAGCCTTAGAAAGGCTAAGTCATCTGTTCAGTGCCAGTCTGGCACTGTTTTGTTTTTTATTGGGAAGGTGGTGGAACGGAAACCCAGTCTCCACATCCCACACCCAGCGCTCTTCCCACCACACACTGCGTTCCAGGCGAACTGGACTCCTCACTGTCTTCATTCACAGCTTCTTCCTGCATATCTTTGGACCTTTCTCCATGCTCTGGAATGTTCTCCTCGCCATCACCACCCGTCAGAATCCTCCCCGTCATATGTTCCAGGAGGCTTTTCTCATTCTTCTCCCTCCAAAACCTTTGGACAGCGGCTCCCCTCACGCTGCCTCTGCTTTGCCACTCTGTCAGGACCATGTGTGCTCAGATGTTACTGCACCCATAATCTTTTTTTGACAGGGTCTGGCTCTGTCACCCAGGCTGGAGTGCAGCAGTGCAATCTCAGCTCATGCAGCCTCTGTCTCCTAGGTTCAAGTGATTCTCGTGACTCAGCCTCCCAAGTAGCTGGGATTACAGGCATGCGCCACCACGCCTGCCTAATTTCTGTATTTTTCTTAATAGTAGAGAAGAGGCTTTGCCATGTTGACCAGGCTGGTCTTGAACACCTGGCCTCAAGTGATCCACCTGCCTCGGCCTCCCAAAGTGCTGGAATTACAGGTGTGAACCACCACACCTGCCCCTAGACTGCAAGCTCTTTGAACCCAGGAACCCTGTCTTATTTTCTTTAAAAGAATGAACAAATGAAAGAATGGATGGGTGAGTGGAAATAGGTGCTCCATGACTCCAAAGAGAAGGGAAGAGAAAGGAAGAGTGTTGGCAGCCTCACATCTCAAGTCAGGCCATAGGATGAGCTCTCGAATTATATGGCAAGGCGGAGGGGAAGAAGCTCTGCGAACTCGTTGGCTAGTCTAGAAGAATGACAGCAGCCTATGTATTGAGGAGAAGAGGAAAAAACAGAATCACGGACAGTCAAAAAAGGTCTTCACCCTAGACAAGGTGGTCCTTCCAGTGAGGGGTGTTCATATGCCCACCACTGCTTATTCCTCCTGGATTCTGTGTCCACATAAATGCAGAAATAACAGGGCCTAAGCATGAGCTGATGTGAAACAATCACCTCGCAGGGTCATTTTGAGGAAACCACTGTAATAATATTATTACAGTAGCTTCCACTTACTTGGGGTCTATGGTCTACCATGCTTACACCTAAGATTGTGAAAAAGGCCAGGCATGGTGGTTCTTGCCTCTAATCCTGGCACTTTGGGAGACCAAGGTGTGAGGATCATTTGAGGCCAGGAGTCCAAGACCAGCCTGGGCAATATAGCAAAACCCCATCTCTACAAAAATACACAAATTAGCCTGACATGTTGGTGTGTGCCTGTAGTCCCAGCTACTCAGGAGACTGAGGTAAGAGGATCACCCGAGCCTGGAAGATTGAGGCTGCAGTGAGCCGTGATTGCACCACTGCACTCCAGGCTGGGCAACAGAGCAAGACCCTGTCTCAGAAAAAAAAAAAAGGATTGTGAAAGAAAGTATTCTCAATTTCACTTATCAACAGTTAAAGATTTAAAAATAGCTATTAGGGGCTGCTGTAATGACTTCTAAGCGTCAACATGGAAGATGTTCAAAATAACAACAGGGAAAATTTAAATTTGTGAGAATGGAAGGAGGCACACGGATATTTTCTAAGTGGCCTGCAGAGAGACTTAGTGGTTACCCTGTAGGAAGACTAAAGAAAATAAGTAGTTGGTTGCTAAGCACCATCTTTCCATCAGCATACCTCCACACTCAATGACATCATACAAAACAAGATTCATTCTTATGAGCCATGAACTAAAGGCTTCCCTGAAGGAAGTTCATCCCAGATGCCTGGCATATCCGGAATTTATTTAGCCAACTGGTAGGTGGTTGATCAACTTAAACCATGGTTACAACCACATGCTATATCAGAAAAGGTAACTCTTAACTGGTTAATTATAATCTAATTTCTCCTTTTCTTTTAAATGCAGTACCATGTAATAATTTTTAAAAGGAAGACAAAGCTTATGCTAGGGTTTTTCTTTCCACAATTTAAAGAGGGACTAGACCATGACAGGGAGAACATTTTAGATAAATAAATGTGTGTAAATTTCCCCCGTTTGTTTTAATCTTCTTCTTACATGCTATCCGGCAGTCCATCCCACCTGTCCCAAAAGGTGGGACAGGCTGCGGGCAGCATTCTTCCACCTTTCATGATGTCTTGCCTTTGTAATTGCTGTTCCCTTAAAATAGAACAACAAAATCAATGCTGTGTGGGCAATTGACAATGAGGAATCTCTCATATTTCCCAGAATGAAGAAAATCTTAGCCATAGGGGTAAGATTGTGTTGAGCCAGATACTATGTGAAGCATTGAAAATATAAAAACACAAAAATTAGTGAACAAGCTACAGCCCCATTTTTCACAGGTGGTCTCTAACATGCACCCCCACACACACCCCCACAGTGATCTCTACCTCCTGGTGTTCGTGCCTTTATGTAATATCCTGGTCTTGAGCATGAGCTGGACCTAGTGACTCACTTCTAATGAACAGAATAAAGTCGAAAATGATGAGCTGTCACTTCCGAGATTAGATGGCAAAAAAAAAATCTGTGGTTTCTGACTTGGGCATCCCCTCTCACTCTTGCACTGGCTCGTTCTGAGGGAAGTGAGCTGCCATGTTGTGAGCTGCCCTACAGAGGGGCCCATGTGGCAAGGAACCGATACCTCCAGTCAACAGCAGCAAGTGCCTGATGTCTGCCAACAGTCACTTGAGTGAGCTTGGAAGTGTATCCTCCCCAGTTGAGCTCTAAGATGACTGCGAATATCTTAACTGAAGCCTTGTGAGAAACCCTGAACCACAGTGATAGAGTTTGGATGTGTGTCCCCACCCAAATCTCATGTTGAAATGTAATCCCCAGTGTTGGAGGTGGGGCCTGGTGGGAAGTGATTGGATCATGGGGGCAGATTTATCATGAATGATTTAGCACCATCCCCTTGGTGCTGTCCTCATGACAGTGAGTGTGTTCTCATGAGATCTGGTCATTTAAAAGTGCGCAGCAGCTCCCCTCCCACTCTCTTGCTCCTGCTTTCCCCATGTGACGTGCAAGCTCCAGCTTTGCCTTCTGCCATGATTGTAAGCTTTCAGAGGCCTGCCCAGAAGTAGATGCCAGTGTTAGACTTTTTGTACAGCCTATGGAACCATTAACCAATTAAACCTATCCTCTTATAAATTACCCAGTCTCAGATATTTCTTTATAGCAATGCAAGAACAGACTAATACACACAGGCACCCAAATAATCTGCATCCAGGTTTCTGATCCCCAGAAACTAAGAAAATAAATGTTAGTTGTTTTAAGCCACCAAGTTTTGGGGTAATTTGTTCTGCAGCAATAGATAACTAATGAGGTAATAGTTATAGAAACAGAGAGTAACCAGCATCCACAACGTCTTTATTATGTGTCAGAAACTGGACTAGATGTTTAACATGCATCATTTCATTTATTTCTCACAATGCTATGAGATATTATTGTCATCCCCATCTTACAGGTAAGAAAACTGAGACATAAAGAGGTTGCTTGACTTATTCAAGGTTGCATTGCTAATAAATGGAAGAACTAGGACTGAAGCCCATGTCTAATTTAAGAGTCCTTGCTCCAAAATCAATGAATACCTCCTACCAGGCACATGCAATGAACTTCATGCAACAGAGAAAGTATATAATTACCCAGGTGACCAAGGGAGAGAGTCAGGCATTAATGCCTGAAGGCTTTAGAGAAGTTTTTGTGTTTATGTTGGGTCTAGAAGAATAAGAAGCTGATCAGACCTCTAAAAATTGAAAGTCCATTATAGGCCGGGCGCGGTGGCTCAAGCCTGTAATCCTAGCACTTTGGGAGGCTGAGATGGGCGGATCACGAGGTCAGGAGATCGAGACCATCCTGGCTAACACGGTGAAACCCCGTCTCTACTAAAAAATACAAAAAACTAGCCGGGCGACATGGCAGGCGCCTGTAGTCCCAGCTACTCGGGAGGCTGAGGCAGGAGAATGGCCTAAACCCAGGAGGCAGGGTTTGCAGTGAGCTGAGATCCGGCCATTGCACTCCAGCCTGGGCAGCAGAGCGAGACTCTGTCTCAAAAAAAAAAAAAAAAAAAAGAAAGTCCATTATAAGACTTACCTAAGCAGACTATCATGTGCAAAGGCATATGAGGTAGAAAAAGCTCTTCAAATTTGAGAACTTCTAGCATAAAGTTCAAAGCTATGGGAGATGAGGCTATGTAAATAAGGCTAGATTGCAAAAGGGTTTTCTCCTGTCAAAAACACAAATTTTTAATTGAGTTACTCTTCCTTTACCTTTCAGCTCTTAAATATAAATAAGATATTAATTCAAAATCATGTCCAAAAAAACACAATTTAAATTTCCAGATCATGTAAGTTAGGCTTTGCAATTGTCCAGAATTTTCATTTGAAGTTTTAGATTCAGACTACAATAGAGACAGTTCTAAGAAATATTAATTTTTTCCTTTAGTGGTCTATGACAAGCAAATACATAATGAACAGAGCTTACTGTTTGTCAACATGACTAATTTTGTAAATATTATCTCAGCCTTTATGATTTCATGGATTTAACGTCAGGTGTGTGGTTTCATCTGTCTCAACAATTTGCAGATCTATTGTGTCTTACTTGGGAAATCTGTGGCCTTGGGTACCGAAAAGAAAACACTCGCATTTATTGAGGCAGTAGCTTTTATTGTAGAAACATATAAAATTGCAACTCATATTTGTGATGTCAAACATTAAGTTTCTATACACCCAAATAGATCTCAGATGATTTAAAGAATTCTAATATCTTACAGTAGAAAAACAATCAAAAATGCTAATGTTTAACAGAATTGTAGAGGAACAATAACTGATTCAGCTTTAAAACATCAGGAAAATAAAAACAAATGTATGGAGCTCTTAAGATATAAAATTAGCCTGGTCAACATAGGGAGACCCCATCTCTATAAGAAATTTAAAAGTTAGCTGGGTGTGGTGGCATGTGCCTGTGGTCCCAGCTACTTGGGAAGTGGGAGGATCATTTGGGTGTAGAGGTCAAGGATATAGGGAGCCATGACCGTGCCACTGCACTCCAACCTGGGTGACAGAGTGAAACTCAGTTTCAAAAATTAAAATATGAAGATATTATGCTGTAAGTTGAAAATAGGAGAGCAACATGTTGCAGCAGTCATTTCCATTAAATAGTACAGAAAGTTAATATGTATAAAGAACTCCTGAAATCTAAACAGAGAACCCAATATGCAAATAAGCAGTCATAGTTATTCCCAAAACACCTGTTATATTCCACATGCTTTGTTCATTCTCTCATTCAATTTTTTCAATAATCATGCAAAGTCTTGATTGTTATTCTAGTCTTGCTGCTCGGAAAACTGTAGCTTAGTAAGATTAAGTAACTCACCCAAGCTTAGTTAGTGGCAGAGACATCTTTTAAATGTGACTCCAAGGTCTGTATTTTATCTGCCATGTCATTTCATGTAATTGAAAACATGAAGATCGTGAACAGACTCTATATAGCTTCTGTACTACATTATCCTCAAATTTAACCTAAGTAAGTTAGAGCAACTTGCAGGTAAACGTTAAGCATTCTAAAATATCTTTAGATTTAATGATAACACAAATATTGGTATATTGGTATAAGTTTGACAATAGAAGGAAGGAGTACATCTTTTACCATGTCGACATTATGATTTGATAAAACCTAACTGGAAGGACATTTGACAAGCACTTTATAAAAAAATTATTTGGAGCTGTCTGAGCATCACATTCACTGAAGCCTTTCTTGGTATCTCCATGCGCAAACAGCATTATGTCCCTTTCCTCTGTACCTTGAAAATATTGACTTCTGTGTCTGCAATCCATCACATGTGATGGATTTAATGATAACACAAAAAGAATTTCTTCATAAGTATTTATTTACTAAATGAAGAAATAATTCCTCAGAAGTGAAAAAAATTATGCACATGGAGACATTTATTGCAGCGTTCTATGTAATAGTAGAATGCTAAAAACAAGGTCAACAAAACTGAAATGGTTAAAGGACATTATAACAACATGACTGATTATTTCATAGTCTAAAAACAATTTAATATGCAGTCACCAGTGAAACTTACAGAATATTTAGCCATTATGGAAAAATAAAAGTTGAATAAAAAATGTAGTGCGATTGATCTAATGTTAAAATGTGTTTGTATAGGACAAAGACTGCAAGTTAATATACTTAAAAGTTGTGGGGGGGCACCCAAGATGGACGAATAGGAAGAGCTCCAGCCTCCAGCTCCCAGCGTGAGGGACACAGAAGAAGAGTGATTTCTGCATTTTCAACTGAGGTACCAGGGATATCTCACTGGGGCATGTCAGACAGTCCATGCTGGTCAGTGGGTGCAGCCCAACCAGTGAGAGCTGAAGTAGGGCGAGGCATTGCCTCACCTGGGAAGTGCAAGGGGGAAGGGAATTCCTTTTCCTAGCCAAGGGAAACTGAGACACACAACACCTGGAAAATCGGGTAACTTCCACCCTAATACTGCGCTTTACCAAGGGTCTTAGCAAACAGCACACCAAGAGATTATATCCCACACCTGGCCCGGAGGGGCCCACGGCCACAGAGCCTCCCTCATTGCTAGCACAGCAGTCTGAGATCTAACAGCAAGGTGGCAGCAAGGCTGGAGGAGGGGCGCCCGCCATTGCTGAGGCTTGAGTAGGTAAACAAAGTCGCCAGGAAGCTTGAATTGGGTGGAGCCCACTGCAGCTCAAGGAGGCCTGCTTGCCTCTGTAGACTCTACCTCTGGGGACAAGGCATAGCTAAACAAAAAGCAGCAGGAACCTCTGCAGATGTAAAAGTCCCTGTCTGACAGCTTTGAAGAGAGCAGTGGTTCTCCCAGCACGGAGGCTGAGATCTGAGAATGGACAGACTGCCTGCTCAAGTGGGTCCCTGACCCCAGAGTAGCCCATCTGGGAGACATCCCCCCTAGGTGCAGACCAACACCTCACTCCTCACACAGCTGGGTACACCCCTGAGACAAAACTTCCAGAGCAAGAATCAGACAGCAACACTCACTGTTCAGCAATATTCTATCTTCTGCAGCCTCCGCTGCTGATACCCAGGCAAACAGGGTCTGGAGTGGACCTCAAGCAAACTCCAACAGACGTGCAGCTAAAGGTCCTGACTGTTAAAAGGAAAACTAACAAACAGAAAGGACACCCACACCAAAACCCCATCAGTACGTCACCATCATCAAAGACCAAAGGCAGATAAAACCACAAAGATGGGGAAAAAGCAGGGTAGGAAAGCTGGAAATTCAAAAAATCAGACTGCATCTCCCCCTCCAAAGGAACACAGCTCATTGCCAGCAATGGAACAAAGCTGGATGGAGGATGACTTTGGCTAGCTGAGAAAAGAAGGCTTCAGTCAATCAAACTTCTCAGAGCTAAAGAAGGAACTACATAACCAGTGCAAAGAAACTAAAAACCTTGAAAAAAGAACGGATGAATGGATAACTAGAATAATCAATGCAGAGAAGACTTTAAAAGAACTGATAGAGATGAAAACCATGACACAAGAACCACATGACAAATGCACAAGCTTAACCGACTCAATCAACTGGAAGAAAGAGTATCAGTTATTGAAGATCAAATGAATGAAATGAAGCGAGAAGAGAAGTGTAGAGAAAAAAAGAGGAAAAAGAAATGAACAAAGCCTCCAAGAAATATGGAATTACGTGAAAAGACCAAATCTACGTCTGATTGGTGTGCCTGAAAGTGACGGAGAGAATGGAACCAAGTTGGAAAACACTCTGCAGGATATCATCCAGGAGAACTTCCCCAACCTAGTAAGCCGGGCCAACATTCAAATTCAGGAAATACAGAGAATGCCACAAAGATAATCCTCGAGAAGAGCAACTCCAAGACACATAATTGTCAGATTCACCAAAGTTGAAATGAAGCAAAAAATGTTAAGGGCAACCGGAGAGAAAGTTCGGGTTACCCACAAAGGGAAGCCCATCAGACTAACAGCAGATCTCTTGGCAGAAACTCTACAAGCCAGAAGAGAGTGGGGACCAATATTCAACATTCTTAAAGAAAAGAATTTTCAACCCAGAATTTCATATCCAGCCAAACTAAGTTTCATAAGTGAAGGAGAAATAAAATTCTTTACAGACAAGCAAATACTTAGAGATTTTGTCACCACCAGGCCTGCCCTACAAGAGATCCTGAAGGAAGTACTAAACATGGAAAGGAACAACAGGTACCAGCCACTGCAAAAACATGCCAAAATGTAAAGTCCATCGATGCTAGGAAGAAACTGCATCAACTAATGAGCAAAATAACCAGCTAGTATCATAATGACAGGATCAAGTTCACACATAACAATATTAATCTTAAATGTAAATGGGCTAAATGGTCCAATTAAAAGACACAGACTGGCAAATTAGATAAAGAGTCAAGACCCATCAGTCTGCTGTAATCAGGCAACCCATCTCACATGCAGAGATACACATAGGCTCAAAATAAAGGGATGGAGGAAGATCTACCAAGTAAATGGAAAACAAAAAAAAGCAGGGGTTGCAATCCTAGTCTCTGATAAAACAGACTTTAAACCATCAAAGATCAAAAGAGACAAAGAAGGCCACTACATAATGGTAATGGGATTAATTCATCAGGAAGAGCTAACTATCCTAAACATATATGTACCCAATACAGGAGCACCCAGATTCATAAAGCAAGTCCTTAGAGACTTACAAAGAGACTTAGACTCCCATACAATAATAATGGGAGACTTCAACACCCCACTGTCAACATTAGACAGATTAACAAGACAGAAAGTTAACAAGGATATCTAGGAACTGAACTCAACTCTGCACCAAGCAGACCTAATAGACATCTACAGAACTCTCTACCCCAAATCAACAGAATATACATTCTCCTCAGCACCACGTCACACTTGTTCCAAAGTTGACCACATAGTTGGAAGTAAAGCACTCCTCAGCAAATGTAAAAGAACAGAAATTATAACAAACTGTCTCTCAGACCACAGTGCAATCAAACTAGAACTCAGGACTAAGAAACTCAATCAAAACCGCTCAGCTACATGGAAACTGAACAACCTGCTCCTGAATGACTACTGGGTACATAATGAAATGAAGGCAGAAATAAAGATGTTCTTTGAAACCAATAAAGATGTTCTTTGAAACCAATGAGAACAAAGATACAACATACCAGAATCTCTGGGACGCATTTAAAGCAGTGTGTAGAGGGAAATTTATAGCACTAAATGCCCACAAGAGAAAGCAAGAAAGATCTAAAATTGACACCCTAACATCACAATTAAAAGAACTAGAGAAGCAAAAGCAAACACATTCAAAAGCTAGCAGAAGGCAAGAAATAACTAAGATCAGAGCAGAACTGAAGGAGATAGAGACAAAAAAAAAACCCTGCAAAAAAATCAATGAATCCAGGAGCTGGTTTTTTGAAAAGATCAACAAAATTGATAGACCGCTAGCAAGACTAATAAAGAAGAAAGAGAGAAGAAACAAATAGATGCAATAAAAAATGATAAAGGGGATATCACCACCGACCCCACAGAAATACAAACTACCATCAGAGAATACTATAAACACCTCTATGCAAATAAACTAGAAAATCTAGAAGAAATGGATAATTTCCTGGACACTTACACTCCCCCAAGACTAAACCAGGAAGAAATTGAATCGCTGAATAGATCAACAGCAGGCTCTGAAATTGAGGCAATAATTAATAGCCTACCAACCAAAAAACGTCCAGGACCAGATGGATTCACAGTTGAATTCTACCAGAGGTACAAGGAGGAGCTGGTACCATTCCTTCTGAAACTATTCCAATCAATAGAAAAAGAGGAAATCCTCCCTAACTCATTTTATGAGGCCAACATCATCCTGATACCAAAGCCTGGCAGAAACACAACAAAAAAAGAGAATTTTAGACCAATATCCCTGATGAACGTTGATGCAAAAATCCTCAATAAAATACTGGAAAATCGAATCCAGCAGTACATCAAAAAGCTTATCCACCATGATCAAGTGGGCTTCATCCCTGGGATGCAAGGCTGGTTCAAAATATGCAAATCAATAAACGTAATCCAGCATATAAACAGAACCAAAGACAAAAACCACATGATTATCTCAATAGATGCAGAAAAGGTCTTTGACAAAATTCAACAGCCCTTCATGCTAAAAACTCTCAATAAATGTGGTATTGATGGAACGTATCTCAAAATAATAAGAGCTATTTATGACAAACCCACAGCCAATATCATACTGAATGGGCAAAAACTGAAAGCATTCCCTTTGAAAACTGGCACAAGACAGGGATGCCCTCTCTCACCACTCCTATTCAACATAGTGTTGGAAGTTCTGGCTAGGGCAATCAGGCAAGAGAAAGAAATAAAGGCTACTCAGTTAGGAAAAGAATTCAAATTGTCCCTGTTTGCAGATGACATGATTGTATATTTAGAAAACCCCATCGTCTCAGCCCAAATCTCATTAAGCTGATAAGCAACTTCAGCAGTCTCAGGATACAAAATCAATGTGCAAAAATCACAAGCATTCTTATACACCAGTAACAAACAAACAGAGAGCCAAATCATGAATGAACTCCCATTCATAATAGCTTCAAAGAGAATAAAATACCTAGGAATCCAACTTACAAGGGATGTAAAGGACCTCTTCAAGGAGAACTACAAACCACTGCTCAGTGAAATCAAAGAGGACACAAACAAATGGAAGAATATACCATGCTCATGGATAGGAAGAATCAATATCGTGAAAATGGCCATACTGCCCAAGGTAATTTATAGATTCAATGCCATCCCCATTAAGCTACCAATGAATTTCTTTACAGAATTGGAAAAAACTACTTTAAAGTTCATATGGAACCAAAAAAGACCCTGCATTGCCAAGACAATCCTAAGCCAAAAGAACAAAGCTGGAGGCATCACGCTACCTGACTTCAAAATATACTACAAGCCTACAGTAACCAAAACAGCATGGTACTGGTATCAAAACAGAGATATAGACCAATGGAACAGAACAGAGCCCTCAGAAATAATACCACACATCTATAGCCGTCTGATCTTTGACAAACCTGACAAAAACAAGAAATGGGGAAAGGATTTGCTGTTTAATAAATGGTGCTGGGCTATTCACAATAGCAAAGTCTTGGAATCAACCCAAATGTCCATCTGTGACAGACTGGATTAAGAAAATGTGGCACATATACACCATGGAATATTATGCAGCCATAAAAAAGGATGAGATTGCATCCTTTGTAGGGACAGGGATGCAGCTGGAAACCATCATTCTTAGCAAACTATCACAAGAACAGAAAACCAAACACCGCATGTTCTCACTCATAGGTGGGAACTGAACAATGAGCTCACTTGGACTCGGGAAGGGGAACATCACACATCGGGGCCTATCATGGCGGGGAGGGGAGAGGGATTGCATTGGGAGTTATACCTGATATAAATGACGAATTGATGGGTACTGACGAGTTGATGGGTGCAGCACACCAACATGGCACAAGTATACATATGTAACAAACCTGCACGTTATGCACATGTACCCTAGAACTTAAAGTTTAATAATAATAAAAAAAAAGAAAGAAAAAGAAAAAAAAAATAAATGGTGCTGGGAAAATTGGTTAGCCATAAGTAGAAAGCTGAAACTGGATCCTTTCCTTACTCCTTACATGAAAATTAATTCAAGATAGATTAGAGACTTAAATGTTAGACCAAAAACCATAAAAACCCTAGAAGAAAACCTAGATAATACCATTCAGGACATAGGCATGGGCAAGGACTTCATGTCGGAAACACCAAAAGCAACAGCAACAAAAGCCAAAATTGACAAATGGAATCTAATTAAACTAAAGAGCTTCTGCACAGCAAAAGAAACTACCATCAGAGTGAACAGGCAACCTACAGAATGGGAGAAAACTTTTGCAATCTACTCATCTGACAAAGTGCTAATATCCAGAACCTACAAAGAACTCAAACCAATTTACAAGAAAAAAACAAACAACCCCATCAAAAAGTGGGCAAAGGATATGAACAGACATTTCTCAAAAGAAGACATTCATACAGCCAACAGACACATGAAAAAATGCTCATCATCACTCGCCATCAGAGAAATGCAAATCAAAACCACCGTGAGATACCATCTCACACCAGTTAGAATGGCAATCATTAAAAAAATCAGGAAACAACAGGTGCTGGGGAGGATGTGAAGAAATAGGAACACTTTTACACTGTTGGTGGGACTGTAAACTAGGTCAACCATTGTGGAAAACAGTGTGGCGATTCCTCAAGGATCTAGAACTAGAAATACCATTTGACCCAGCCATCCCATTACTGGGGATATACCCAAAGGATTATAAATCATGCTGCTATAAAGACACATGCACACGTATGTTTATTGCAGCACTATTCTCAATAGCAAATTATTGGAATCAACCCAAATGTCCATCAGTGACAGACTGGATTAAGAAAATGTGGCACATATATACCACGGAATACTATGCAGCCATAAAAAAGGATGAGTTCGTGTGCTTTGTAGGGACATGGATGTAGCTGGAAACCATCATTCTCAGCAAACTATCGCAAGAACAGAAAACCAAACACTGCATGTTCTCACTCATAGGTGGGAATTGAACAATGAGATCACTTAGACACAGGAAGGGGAACATCACACATGGGGGCCTATTGTAAGAAGGGGGGGGATAGCATTAGGAGATATACCTAATGTAAATGACGAGTTAATGGGTGCAGCACACCAACATGGCACATGTATACATATGTAACAAACCTGCACGTTGTGCACATGTACCCTAGAACTTAAAGTATAATAAAAATAAATAAATAAATAAATAAATAAATAAATAAAAGTTGCCAGGTGTGGTGGCTCATGCCTATAATCCCAGCACTTTGGGAGGCCAAAGGGAGGATTGCTTGAGCTCAGAAATTCAAGACCAGCCTTGGCAACATGGCGAGACTCTCTTCTCTAAAAAAAAAATATATATATATATATATACACACACACACACACACACACACAGTAGATAAAATATATATATATATATATATTTTTTTTTTTTTTTTTTTTTAAATTCTGGACATTGTGACATATGCCTGTGGTCCCAGCTACTTGGGAGGCTGAGGCAGGAGGATTCCCTTGAGCCAGGAAAGTTGAGACTGCAGTGAGCCAAGATGGCACCACTGCACTCCAGCCTGGGCAACAAAGCAACATGCAGTCTCTGAAATAATAAAATGACAAATAAAGTAAAAGTTAATGGTTATCTTAGAGTGGTTGGATGAGATTTTCTTCAACCATTTCTCACAATTTGCTTTCATGTGGTTGTTAAATTACTTATGTTCATCTCTAAAATGACTAAAATTGCTCTTAAGATTATTTGGAGGCCAAGAAAAATATTTTGTTATCAAAACTTTCTGTCTTGACCATTAAGAAGTTCAGAGCTGCCGTAACTTTCCTTAGCTGTTTGTTTCTGATATAATTATTTTCCCCCACCTCAATCTCTATTAACACTTAGTTCTTACTTTTATTCTTCTTTTAGTAGTTTGAGGAATTTATATCTGTGCTTTTTAAGGTGCTTCAAATCATTTTTGTAAGTAGGATGATTACAAATAAATAACAATAAATATTGTCATGTAATAAGTAAGCTCTACATAATACTAAGACATTATTCAAGGAATTAAGCACTAGAACACTGTATTAGAAGTTGGACATCTAGACATCAGATGTCTAGAAAACCAACTGAATGCTAATAATGAAAGCTAACTCCTTTACACTTCCAACCTCATCTCCCCTTCTCCCCCGAAGAACTAACACCCTTACACAAAACTCTACTGCATTACTTCTCCATGATGTCTTTTTATTTTAAACTTGTACCAGCAGTGACTGACTACCTCAGCACAGGAGGTGCTGTCAGTATTAATGGGCTGCTGAACCACGTGGCATCATCTGCTTCCACTGGGACACCACCTCTCCGTTCCCTTCAATGCCATCACCCTCCTCCTCCCCCATAAGCTCTTTTTCTTTCAGGATGTGATCTGTACTTTAATCCTTCTTGCTCCATTGTAATGTTTTGTATTTTTAGCTGCTTTGTCATTTACTAAAAGCAAGAGTCACATAACTCAATTGGTCATTTTATAAGCAATTCCACTCACAGAACAAAATTGCTCATTTTAACACAGACTTTGGAGTTAACCAAGGTAAGAATACATGAGAACCAGTTGTATCTGGCTCTCTTTTAAGATTTATTAACATCATTTTCCATGTAGACTCTTTTAAAAAAGACATGCTATCTAAATAAAACCAGCCTTAAATAGTATAGGAAGAGACCAGTTCAGGTAGGATATCAAAAGACTAATTGTCTGCATTTACTAAATCAGATACAATGACCTTGAACACCTATGGCCATTATCAACCCTGCCTTCTATCCTCCCCATCCATCCTACCACGAATGGTGTAAATTGGTATTGAACAGAAAATTGGAAAACCTAACAGCATTTTGTACCATTTCACAATCAACAAGGGATTGGCAAAGTAAAACCCAAACAATATTTGTATAGTTCAACTCTATCTTACTGTATAATTTGAAGACCTTTCAGGGGTTTGAAAGATTAAATATTATTTTCAGTGTGCAAAGGAAATAACTTACTTAATACCTGGCAATTAAGCCTTTGCAAACTCACAGGCTGAAAGGTTTTATTTATATCAAACAGAGACCAAGTTGAAAAGAGTTAAAAGAATATATTTTGCAAAGTTAAGTATAATCCTAAGCAAACCTAATCTTTTCTAAGTACACAACAGTATTTCCCAAACTGTCTCCATTAAGGGGGATAAACAGAGAGGAAGCCCATATATTCTAAATTGTATTACAGGGCACGAATTACGTTTTTAGTAGTGTTAAATAGAAAGTCTTGATAGTCATTTCAAAGGAACCATTGACACACACACACACAAAAATTGAGTGGAGAGAATGCCTGTTATGGGCATGTGCTTGATTCTAGCTGGCTGACTAACAATAGAAACACCATTTGGGATGTTCCTATGAAATGAGCACCAACATGATTTTTCCTTAACAATATACAGCCAAGGATGAATCAAGTCAGCTCAAGAAAGCAATTTTTGTTACCTGTGACATAATGATATGATTAAGAGCTATAGAATCATAAAATGTAGCTCAGGGACAGCCTTAGCTATAAAACAAATACATCTAGTCTTCTACTTTTATTTTATAGGTGAGAAAACATGGGTAAAAGGTACAGTGGCTTGCCCAGGGTCAAATGATTTGTGATAATCAGCCTCAGGACTACAATTCCTAATCCAGTGTTCTAGTGACCACGGTATACTGCCTCTCATCCATCCTTCCATCCACCCAGCCATCCATTCAGTCTATTCTATAGGCATTTATGAAGCTTAACTCTGTTCCAGAAACAATGTGTGGCTCTAGTGAATCATTCCTCCCTGTGTGCATACTCCTTTGCAGTATGACTTTTCTGTTCCTCCCGTCAGGTGGTAGAGTTTATTTCCCCACCCATTGAATCTGGACTGACTTTGCCACTTGCTTTGACTTTTAAAATGTAGTGGAAGTGATATCATACAACTTCGGAGTCTAGACCTCAAGAGACCTTGCAGCTTCTGCTCTGGTCTTCTTGCTGCCTGGGGATTGCCATGCCAAGAAACCCAAGCAAGCACTCTTAAAGCTGAGAAGCCATGTGGCAGAGAACCAAGACACCCCAGCCAACAGCCCCAGGAACTGCCAGACATGTACATGAGGCCAAGTAAGACCAGCCCAGTCCCTAGTCAGTGTGCCAACTGACCACAGATGCATGAGTGAGCTCAGCCAATACCATGTAGTGCAGAGACTAGCCATCAGACAAGCCCTGCAAATCATGAGCAAATGAAGTATTGCTTGTAGCCTCCACGTGTTGGGGTGGCTTGTTATGTAGCAGTAGATAACTGATCAACTACGTTAAATACTAGTCTCTAGAGAGACAGAACTAAAGAAAGAGGTGAAGAAGATAGTCTTAACTATCAGAGAACTCACAGACTGGTGAGGAATACAAACACAATATCATCTTTAAGAAATAGAGTGATGTTTTGTGCAGTTTTCTAAGTGAGAAATTATGAGGGGCTATGTTATAGTATTGAGGGTAAATTCAATAGGGTTTGATGACTGAGTGGGATGATTGAAGAAAGAGTCTAGTATGATGTCTACTTTAGAATGCTTGATAGCTAGTAGCAACATTAAGATAGAGAAAGCCTAAAGAGGGGTAGGTTTAGGAGAGAGGAGAGGGAGATGAGTAGTGCGGATTTGACATGTTGACTTTGATGATGAACCTAGAAGTTTCAAGATGAAGTTCAGGACTCTGTAACATCTAGGTAGAAATGGATACACAAGCTCAGAGTTCTGGAGAGCAGACTGGACTAGATGGCATCCTTGAGAACCATCTATACCTATAAGTAGTAGTTTAAGCCACAGGCAGGGATTAAATTGACAGAGAGAATGTATCAACTAAACTAGAGGTGAGAGAGTAGAGACAGTCAGTGGATTTTCTCTTGAAAATTTTTCTGGGATCAAAAGGAGAGACATAGTGGGACACTATGTCTCATGCCAGACTTGAAGCAAGATTCTGCACTTATTCACATTTTCTTGTCTCATGCCAGACTTGAAGCAAGATTCTGCACTTACTCACATTTTCTTCTCTCCCAAAGAAAAACTACTACACAGAGCATCAGCTAAACAAATAAAATGTGCTTAAGAATTTGAGAGGACTGAGCACTGATGTTACATCACTCAGTACACAGCATTTCTTTCCAAAGATCCTCATTAGATAAGTCTTTCCAAGTCACTCACTGGGTCACCAGCTGTTGAGTCTCCTCTCTTTTGAGACACTTCCCTTGCAGGCCCTCACACACATTCTGTCTTTTTCCTTGTTCAGATCAATTTAGCTCTGTGCCAGTTCTCTCTGGGCATCCATGTAGCCATAGGCCCAGAAAGCCCAGCCTCTAAGTGGGATCACCAAGGCATCCACAAAACAAAGTAAGCACCTCACAGGATATTGCTAAGAGGCAAAAACAAAGATCTCTACATCTTGGTACATATTGAAATGGGTTTCAGGAAAACACAGTAGAAAGAGACTAGAGCAGGGGGAGTAAGCACAATGCAATATCAGGCTGGGCATCAAAGAAATAGATAATCAAAAGTGATGCCGTTGAGTTCTGGACAAAGATGATAGGGATAAGAGGCACAGAGGGATAAACTGGACTCAAGACTTTGAATTGGGCATTGTTGATTCTTGTTTCACTAACTTGACCTACTTTTTTCTTTCTAATTGAAATACGTTCCAGTTTCAAGGAAGAACTATAAATCAAAATGAGGAACTTATAATTAGAAGTTTAGCCTAGAAACTATGAAAGATAACTAAAAATTTAGAAAATTATTTTCCATTTTTTAATTACATTGTTCACCTACAAGGAAACTTTAATAAATTCAACCATTCTGGCTTTTAATTAACATTTCCTCGTACAATCACAAATAAGACTGCAAAAATTATTGAAAAAAATAATTATCACTATTTTCTTTAGCTACTATACTGCATTAGAATCTGCAAAGATCTCTGGCTGTATTTCTTATGCATTTTGGAAAGCAGAAGTATCTCTGGAATGAACTCTGTACTAGAAACTGCGCCCTTATAGAATGGGGAAAATAATTTCTGTTATGGCAATTATCCTTGTCCAACAAATCTGCTGAGGTAAGAATTAATAGAACAGCCAAGTTCTCCATCTTGTACTCAGAGGAATAAAAATCATTCCAATATGTATCCAGTACATCTCAAGGGAAGTTTTGTGATGTTTTTATATTTTACCAAACCACTTAAGTGTTTTGTGACGCAAACGAAAATAGTAATTTTAGCTGGCAATAAAAATAATATCTTGACAATGGAAAAATTTGCTAATAATCAATTATACTAATTAGGATTAAGAACTTATGACACTTCAATAAATATTTAGAATCTGGTATAAAAATAGTTATGAAAGACCACATTTTTTCCAAGAAGTATTAATGCACATAACTAGACAATGGCGTGTATACATCTATTAAACAGGAATCACATTTCTGCTCCTTTTCAGAAGCCTACATGGATAAGGATATAAATATTCATAAACTTCCTGATTCTGAGAGAATTGTTTATTTTTGAATGGTGGGAAGGTATTTATTTTAAATATGAAAGGAGAAATTCGGATACCTTTAGAAGACCTGAAGCCCCTCCATATTTTTCACCTAATATTTAGGCTTCATGTTAGCTACTACCATTGCAATAAGAGGTGTGAGCTTTCATAGCCCCAGCAGACATCCTTGTATGTAGTTCCGAGAAGCTTCTGGCAGTCTGCACTCTATAAGAACACCACAGATATGACTGGAAGTGTAAAAAAAAAAAAAAAAAGTGTTATTTTCCAAAGTATCTTGCATCTTCATGTCAAAGTAACTGAAATGTCACCATGACAGATTTTATTCCTTGGGTTGTTTTTTTTTTTAGAAAAAGAAAACCTTTGATCTCTAGGAATAAATATTTACTGAACACTTACTAAACTTTATGCTTAGGTTTGTGGTATATGTTCTGAGAGTTATAGGACAATGTAGGATCCAGTTGCTACCATCAAGGAGAAACATTCAAGTTGGGAAAACACGAAGACTACAGAGTGCAAGGTAAATGTCATTGCATCATTCTGTGGGATCTTTTGGCCTGTCCAAAGCGAAAGACACCACAGAATACAGAGAACTCTGAAGAAAGAAGGGTGGAGCCACGTTGGAGATACACAAACAAACTTCTTTTACATTAAAAATCTGCCTAAAGCCAGAACCGCCGCTGACCACAGCAGCCCAGCAGCCAGAATGATTCACCAGGAAGGGTCAAATCTCAACATACAGGTTTCTCTGCACTGAGAGGCATGCTGCCCATGTCTCACTGTCCTCTGACCTTTT
The DNA here is from genome assembly GCF_002776525.5 of Piliocolobus tephrosceles. NCBI lineage: Eukaryota > Metazoa > Chordata > Mammalia > Primates > Cercopithecidae > Piliocolobus > Piliocolobus tephrosceles. The sequence goes on along the minus strand of NC_045443.1, from coordinate 28,271,112 downwards.
TTCCTTCCTTACCCCATTCTCCATTCCATCCCCCAAATATATACATCTCTAGAACTGAAGAGAGAAATAGAATTCAGGTAAGGCAGGCCTTGGGAAAAAGAACTGAATAAGGTGGTTTCTAGGGACCACTGAAATGAGGGCAACTGATAGGAAAATCTATTGTGGATGCAGATATTAGATTCCTTTTAGGGTTTGCTGAGTCACACCAGGAGCAAAGGAGATGCCTTCAGTCTACTATACTACTGTCTTCTTATATCCCTGAAAGGATAGAGCAGATAAAATTCCATCTAGAGAAACAGGGGAAAAGGAGAAGAAAGGAAATTGCTTGGGATTGGGGGTTCAGGGCAGGCGGATGCAGAGTAAGCAAGAGTAAGTAATGCCCCATGGGCATTTCTGCAGGTGCCCTATTCAGCTCCAATGTCCAAATGTCCATGGCCGCCTTAGTGTTCCTGCACCTGGGCAAGGAAAGGTGGCTCTTCTAAGATTGTTCATAGCTCTTGTGACTGGAGCTCAGACCTGGGATCATGATCTGGTGTAAAAATATATAAAACAACACCTTAGTCTGTACAAATTTTATAATGTATTATATTTCAAGATAATATTAAAATAAAAACACAGTTCTCATTGTAGGTTCCCCCTGTCTCTTTTTAATGATGCTGTAAACTTAAATAGAAAAGATGCTCAGCTCTAGCTGCAAAATACAACATGGGAGGGTCAGGGAATACTGTAAATGTAGTTTATAAAGGTATTGCTAAAACAGGTCTGCAGGTTTATAAGTTTATTTTGCCAACCTTCAGCTTGCCAATATACAGACCAGCTTTGAACAAAACCCCAGAACAGGCCTCAAACTTGGTTCTGCTGTCCCAAGGAAAGGTGCTGCCAACTGCAGGTGCTCTCAAGGTGGGGATGAAAGAGCCAAGAGGGAGATCCACGGGGAGAATGGACTTAGGGTATAGACCGAGAGTAACATTAGAAACTATTGAAAACCCAAAATGGTGGCTTCAAAGAAGGCTGGTAAATATAATCATTCATTTTCCTTGGTCTTGAAGACATGAGACTGTCATATGTCATAAATATTACAAACCCTGACCTCTCTTTCTTATATGAACTCAGTCAACATCTGCATTGTACACAGCATCTACATCCGTCATTTCTTCCTTCCCAGACAGCATCTACATCCATCATTTCTTCCTTCCTAGACTGTATCTACATCCATCATTTCTTCCTTTCCAGACAGCATCTGCATCCATCATTTCTTCCTTTGTAGACATTTACATCCATCATTTCTTCCTTTAGACAACACCTACATCCATCATTTCTTCCTTCCTAGACAGCACCCACATCCATCATTCCTTTATTGATACCCTATCTATGTAGGACCAAGAGAGTGACTATTATGCAGGCCCGTAAGACAGTGATTGTTTTCAATTCTAAGTTAGGAATAAGAAAATGGGAGGAAGGATCATTAACTGAAATACTCACCATCCCCATTTCCCACCCAACCACAAATAAAATGGAGATCTTCTGACTCCTAAAGAGGACTCATGAGTAGCTTTTCTGCTGGCCCTTGTCCTCTCCCCACTTGAAACATCCTTCTCTCCTTTCCTCTGTTTAAGTCTATTTTTCTTCCTCTGTCCAAAACCTCTTTCCACCACCCAGCCGAAGGTGAATGCATCCTCTTACATCATGATCACCTCTATTCTCCACTTCTCATCCACCATAAATGACTGAATATTGTCAGAGATGGGTTGTTTAAAATTGATTTCTGGGCTTCTGAAACTTCAGTTTCCGAAAGATTCACCTAAGGAGGTGTGTGTGTGTGTGTGTGTGTGTGTGTGTATTTAGTAGGGTGGATTCTACCATTTACAGGGTGGACTGGTACATTTTTAACCAGTCCTCCTGGTGATTTTGGTGCAGTTGGTCCAAGAATCACACTTTGAGAGATACTGTCCTAGATATGCACACAGAGACCAGGGAAACTATACTTGGAATTTGCTCACGCCATTCATAAACAAACAAAAATGAAACATTTTTATAATAACATCTACTTTAAAAGAGGGAAAAAGAAAGCCCACTATGGAGTCTAGTATTTTAAGACTTTTGTTTCCTAATTACTGGTATAATAAACATCTGTTACTAAGAAGCCTTTGATGTCTTCATCCACTTACCACATTCAAACCCATCTCTAGTCTCCAAACCTTGTTATTCTTTAATCTAACCCAGAACATTAAAATGGAACCTTTTGCCTTTAGAAGCGTAAATAAGAAGCTTTCAACTACCTAGAGAGAAGAAAATTTTTCCATACTCCCTGGGGACTGAAAAAATGAGAGAATGATACTCTGATGATAGGCCCTCTTCTTGTTCTTCACAAATCATTATATAATTATAAGAAAGATCACTGGATTTATTAAAAGGCCATTTTCAACCTGCTCAGTCATCTTGCAAAATGCCAGAATGTGAAGGTCCTGTACTCAGATTAAAATGTGAGCCAATCTACCTAAAATAAAAATCATAAGCCCTGCTAAGGGAGACCTTTTATTGTCCTCCTTGTGATTCCATATAGAGAACCCTCACTGGACACCACTCCCAACAGCTTCCCTGCTGACCCACGCTTGTGCTCCCAAACGCTGCAAGCTTCTCCTGTTGGATCTGCTCCCTACAGACAGGATCTGTTCTGCTCTTCATTGTGCATTGGCTAAGTGGGGCAGGTCCCCCTACATTGGTAGCCTGCAGGCTTCCAAACTGTCCCACAGCACTTGGGGCTAGGCAGCCACCTGTCTCATTCAGGGATAGGAGCAAGCCCATTTAGCCACATATCTGAAGCCACATTCTCCTACCAGCTTATCAGGACTAAGGCTGGCATTTGTCTCATCTCTCAGTCTCTTTTGTCGTGTTTTTTTAAGCAGAGAGAGAAAAGAGTGGGGGAGAAAAAAGGACTAACTAAGAGAGATCATTCCGTTATTCCCTTCAGAATTACTAAGTATTTCCAGAAACTCCAGGCTGGATTGTAGTTGCTCTGTCTCTGACTTTGGTGGCCTTATCTTACCACTTCACACAGAAACATCCTCCTTATAAGTCTGTTTTCCTGACTAGACTGTAGGACCTTAAAGGCATGAACTATGTATCATTGACATTTGTATCCCCAAAAGTTTGAGGATACAAATGGCCCCTTATGTAGCTAGGGCCAGTTTCATGGGCAGGTGACCCACACTGCCAGCCATGTGGGGCTCCACCTTTGGTTTAATGTTCTGCTGCCACCATCTTGACTTTCTTAATAATTTTTTTCCCACCTTTTAAGAAACAAGAGACAACAAAGAGCATCTGCAATTCCCACACAAACAATCATCAGGAAAACTAGATCTCTTGAAAGATTTCCCACAGGAAAGTAAAAATGCCCACCTACAATTCCACACTCCACATTTTTATTTTGCAACAGGCCTTGCAAATTATGTATCCAGTCCTGGTTGTAGTAGGCCCTCAGTATTAAAATAAAATTGCATGTTAGGATAAATGACAGCAGAGTTCGAGGCCTGACCCCTGGCTCTGCCACTTGCTATGTGACTTTGGCAAAGTCATTTAACCCCTGAAGCCTCAGTCTCTTCATCTCTGAAACTGGAATAATAGTAAAAATAATAGTTATAATGAAAATTAAATTAGAAACTCCAGGTTAGGTGCTTGCTACAATACCATCCATGTTGTCGCAATTACTCTAAATGAAATAAGCCAAAGACAGACAAATACCACCTCTTCTCACTTATGTGTGGAATCTAAAATAATCAACCCACACAAGCAGAGAATAGAACGGTAGTTTCCAGATGCTGAGGGTGGAGAGAATGGGAGCTTATAACCAAAGGGTATAAAGCCTTTAGCTGGGAGGAATACTGTCAATTTTTTTTGAGAACTATGGCACAGTAGTGAATATAACTAATAATTGGGCACTGTCTATGTCAATATCACTAAGAGTAAATCTAAATCTCATCACAAAAAGTCAAGTATTTGAGGTCATGGAAAGGTTAATTAACTTGATTTAATCACTTCACGTTGTATTCAAAAATTATAACATCACTTATATATACAATTATATATATAATTGATATAAATTGCATATACAACTACAGTTTGTCAATATATAATTAAAGTGCTTGCTACAATGCCTGAAACATAATAAAGTCTTGACAAATATTCAATACTTCACTTATTACTACTGCTACCAGTACTAATACCATTGTTGCTACGGCTAATATAAAACTCAACTGGATTCCAAGGAGAAGATGTTGACATGGTCATGTCTTCTAGAATGTTCTGTGCTTGTGTTGATCCTAGCTCCCAAACATTTTTCTGCTAGCTCTTAAAAGACCTCTGAGGGAAGTTATTGTTTCGCCTTTTAAGAAATAAGAGACAACAAAGAGCATCTGCAATTCCCATACGAGCAATCATCATGAAAACTAGATCTCTTGAAAGATTTCCCACAGGAAAGTAAAAATGCCCACCTACTATTCTGCACTCCTCTGTCCCATCTCACAAGTGAACATTTACGTTCTCTCTCCTTTATCTCATCTAAAGAAAAATGAAAAAGAAGGCTTTAACAAGCCTCTGATGCTGTTATGGAGTGGGGGAACATGACTTCCCTTGGGGAGATGGTAGAAACGAGCAAGTAGCCCTGGGAGGCAATGCACACCCCCATTATTTAGGGACAACTCTTTTCTTGGTAATTGGGTCTCTCTTTTTTTTTTTTTTCTAGCTCTTTTTTAAAATTTCAATATATTTAACTTGCAGAGAAGTCATGTCATTTGAGGTAAGTTTTCTGAGAATGTTCTCATTTTATCACCTCCCTGCTGATTCCCTTGTACTCCTCTGAGCTGCTGGGAAAGTTTTGAATCTATTTTCTCTTGACTAATTGGGTCAGACAGACTCCTAGCATGACTAGAAGTGAGGTTTTTCCAGAGGTGATGGGTTAAAGATCTTGATTCTGCAACCAGTGAGCTTTTCATTATTTCTCCTCTCAGTTTTAGGAGAGGAGAGGATGTCAAATATATGTGATGCAAACCTTTTTGAGGCTAACAGTTAAGTAACTTCTGTGTTTGCGTCTCACCTCATCAAATTTTGGTTCTTAAATATATTCTGTCCTTAATCTAGACTTAGTTTACCTGCATTTCTCTCTATCCCCATAACTTCCAGCCACCCACAATGGTTAGACAAATGACAGAATCTTTTCTTATTGGATTGGCAAAGGGCACCAACCTATTTCACCTGAATTTAGTCCCTATGATCTCTAGTTCCTTCCTTTTAAGAAATCTACCAGAGTCCACATCTTTATACGGGTTAGATTTTACTCTCTTCTCTTTCTGATAACTCCTAAAGCAAGGTAGCAAGAGTAACAGGGCACACTAATCCCATGTAGAAAGATGGTGTCTGCTCGTGACTATCACTTCTCTAGGTTACTAGAAACAGGCAATTCTTAAATTCACTGACCCTACGTTTCTCAACAATCAGCATCATCTGTTTTTCAGTTTCCATCCATTCCTTGACTACATGAGGAAGTTTGTGCCTTACAATTTTTAGATTATCTAAATCTAGGAAGAATTTAATTATAATGTACTATTGAAAATATTTTCGAATCCTTTCTGTGACTTTAGTGCCTTCCTAAATAAAATAAATTTAAGGATGATAGTAAGACTATTTTCTAAGTACTATTTAAAATAGACATTTAAGTCACTGGGAACCCAAAATATTCTTTGGATGTTGGAATCTCTGTCCACAAAATCAGCTGTGTAAGAAATGTAACTTCCTTTGTTTTGCTATAACTGAACTTATTTATTTATTTATTTATTTATTGTTTGAGATAGGGTCTCACTCTGTTGCCCAGGCTGGAGTGCAGTGGTGAGATCTCAGCTCACTGCAGCCTTGACCTCCCAGGTTGAAGTGTTCCTCCCACCTCCACCTCCTGAGTAGCTGGGACTACAGGCATGAACAACCATGCCCAGCTAACTTTTGTATTTTGTAGAGACAAGGTTTCACCATGTTGCCTGAACTGGTCTCAAACTCCTGAGCTCAAGCAATCCACCTGCCTCAGGCTCCCCAAGTGCTGGGATTATAGGTATGAGCCACCACATCCAGCCAGAACTTAATTTTTATTATATAAGTCCTCATGCTTCAGGTAGAAGAAACTTACTTAAGCCCAGTCATTTTATCCCTGCCACCCTTCCTCTCCCTGGAGTTGTGTATAATTTCCAGGAGAGTTTACGTGGTGCCAGAGCCTGAGAGGGATGTCCTCTTAAAGTTGTCACCTATCCATGGTGACATGTATTCAGCTGTCTTGCTTCTATCTCGTCTCTGACCCCATGTCAATATAGGTCACTGTCTACCACAGGCTCTCCATGTCTGTGTATTTCATCTGTCCATTTGCCTGCCTGTCTGTCTCTCTCTGTGTTTATGTGTACTTTTCTCTGTCTTCTGGTGCATGGGATCCTTTTGCTTCTCTTATAAAACAAAGGGAAACCCAGTGAGATGATCAACAGGCCATCTGGGTGTATAGGAGTAATTATAAGGCTCCAGGACATGTGGAAATTCTGTGAAGTCATTTCAAGTCCGTCGGCATGGACACACTTCATAGAGACTTCTACTTGCCCACTCCTTAAGCTCTTCCTGAGAAAGGGGACCCAGGCCTTCATTGCTCTCAAATCTTTAAATCCAAAGTCAGCTTGGATTTCAGTTGTCCCCTACTCTGAACCTGAGAGAGGGAGAGACAGAGAGAGAAAGAGAAAGAGAGAGAGAGAAGCATGAACGCTTCTTTCTCCAGGACCACATTTTTTGTTCACCTCCTGCTTCCCCTTAAATGCTCCCCACTCCCTGGTTTAGGGGATCTTTGCTTGCGTGTGTACTTGCGCACTTGTATGCATCAGTGGAGGTTCTTAGTTGTGTCATTTAGGGGCAGGCTGGGGTGGGAAAATGCCACAGGAAGCCATCATAAGGTTTCTACCAAGTCTGTTTCCTCTGAATGAGGCTTTCTTTCCCCACAGAGGGCCTGGGATTTTGAAACTCAAAAGCCAGAAAAAGAAAAGCCTTGGTCTTCTCAGTTTGTCATCCATCCCCTGAAGCAGTTATTATAGAGTACCCAGCAATGTCCTGAATGGAGATGGAAATCTCCAGAGCTGTACTATGCACAGCTGTAGCTATCAGCCACACAAGGCTGCTGAGTGCTTGGCATATGGCTTGTCTGAATTGAGATGTGAAAGATACATACTGGATTTCAAAGACTGTAAAAGAAAAAAAAAAGGTAAAATATCCTAAATCATTTTTTATGTTAAAGCCATGTTGAAATAATAATATTTGGGGCATATTGGGTTAAATAAACTATATTATTAAAATTAATTCTACTTGTTTCTTTTTGTTTCATATGACTATTAGAAATGTTTTATTAATACATTTATAGTACTTTAATCTTTATAAATCTTATTTTCTGTTATCATCCAGAATGCTTAAGTAACCAACCTATTTAAAGAAAAAAAGAAAGAGCAATACACAATATTTTTACAGTTTATCAGTACAGTGCCTCCACCCTAACAAGCTAATTTACTGCAAACCACTGAATACAGGGTAAAGAAAATGTTTAGTCATGGATCTACCCTGACATACAATAGATTTTTTAATTTGCTTTTGTGTGTGTGTGTGACAGAGTCTTGCTCTGTCACTCAGGCTGGAGTACAGTGGCACAATCTCCACTCACTGCAACCTCTGCCTCCCAGGTTCAAGCGATTCTCCTGCCTCAGCCTCCTGAGTAGCTGGGATTACAGGCATGTGCCACCATGCCCGGCAATTTTTTGTATTTTTGGTAGAGATGGGGTTTCATCATGTTGGCCAGGCTGGTCTCAAACTCCTGACCTCAAGTGATCCTCCCGCCTTGGCCTCCCAAAGTGCTGGGATTACAGGCGTGAGCCACCGCACCTGGCAATTTGCATTATTTTTAAGTGAGACCATTGAAAGCTAAGAAATTAATAATAAAATGGGTCACTGGTAGAAGTAAATCAAATCCTCCCTGAAACTTCACAGGATTCCCACAGCTAAAGGTATGCTGAAAAGAAGCTCACAATCCCCAAATTCTGAAACATTGTAAGCAAAAGTCAGCAGAATTAGACAATTAAGAATTTCAACAAGTAATCCTATCAGATGATACTATAAAATAAGTGTATTTGAAATAATTAATAAAATATAATAAATGGGTAAAAACACCAAAAAATCCTCAAAATAGAAGATTGGAGAGATTATGGGATGAAATAAAAGTAAAGATTGACTACTAGAAAATTTAAAAGCATATATCTGACTTGCATTTGTGGCTTACATTATATTTCTATTGGACAGTGCTATTCTAGTAGAATAAGTAATGGGAACCAAAAATAAATAAATACTTTAAAACTCTTATCACTCAACATTTGCATTATATCCTGCCCAAACCAATTCAATAAAAGTCAATAATGATTAACTGTGTGTTATATGCCACATCTGCACAAGAAACTGTGGGGATAAAGTTGAGTAATACATTTCTCTCTTACCTGGCCTAAAAGTGGTCCAATCAGCTCATCCCTACTGCTTCCCACCCCCCAGTCTCAGTTCTGCCCAACACAAGGCACAATGCAGGAGTGAATGTCAGCCTTACTCTAACACACAGAGCACCTGATCAATCCAGCTAGAGGAGGAAAGAGAGGCTGAAAACAATATTTAATCATCTCAACTCGCATCTTTGCCTGTGTTTCCAGGTCCTATTATAAGTGTACGTACAAATCTGAAAGAATATAGCAAGCCCTTTAACAAAAATAGGATCCTTTCTGAATATGTTGCTTTACTGGTTGGATACATATGTATTCATTCTCTGAAGTTAACTGAAAACACTATGAACAGCAGTAGGAAAAAAAAAAAAAAAACCTGTCTGAAGCAGCATTCAGAAATCAGTACTGTTGCACTGTGAGATGCCTTAGTTCTCCTGAATGTGAATAACATAAATAATGATGGATCAGTTTTCTGCTGTGTCTGCCTACCACTGTGAACAACATCGTGGCTTCAACAGATGAAAGAGATTATGTGATAGCTGCTCAGAGTTTGGATTTTTTTTTCCAGCAAATATTTCTGAAAATCTTATAGTATCAGTCAAGAGATTCTTGAGGATAACCCTCGGATCCAGATAAGTCTGAGAATTACACTTGTTGTGCTCAAACCTGTGTTTAAAAGGGGCATTGCTCTCTAATTGCCTGCATGCAGTTGGTCACAGAGGCAGAAGGTTTGACCTCCTGGGTCTTGGCCTTAAAAAAAATGAAGAAAATAATTTAGAACAAAGCTGAGAAGATGGTATTGGTAAACAATAAGTGATTGCAAGGGTTAAATATTTAAAATTGGTGTTACTCAAATCCAAAATCCAGCTCTCATAGTTGCACGTGTGTGGGCCATCACCCATCATCACAACCTATGTTTGCCTCACCTCTCCAAAAAGAGATGCAAGCTATTCTGAAAGCAAATAAATACCCTGACATATTTTTGGAGGTAGCATGTAAATCAAGAACAGACTTGTTCAAGTTGACCTAGACTTAAGAACTCTTGCAATTATGTCGTGTGACTAAGCCGCTAAATGCTTAATTTTTACACAATACCATAGAGTCTAACTTGGAGCAGTGCAACTGTAGTAATTTGGCAAAATGGTCAGGTTTGTTAACAACAGTATAGGCTTCTAATGTGAATCAGAAAGGAACAATTAGGGATGGGCAAAGCCAACAGGTTTTAAGACAAACATCTTGGCTGATTTTAACTCTAAGAAAACAGATTTGCTTTCCTCTTTTGTTTTACATGGAAAACAACTTATTAACCAAAGGAAATTTACTTAATAGTTCTGACTTAGTCTAAATATTGCTATACTTTAGGTAGCCAAGACATTTTTAGAGATGTTATAGAAGTAAATAATGATATATTTTTACTTTAAAAACCTGATAGTTTAAATTCTGGGGAAAATTCAGAGTCCAAATTTGGGCTCTGTTAATTGTTAATACAATCATATAGATTCTGAACGTGTGGCCATAAAGAACCCTCTTTTCTTCTCTACTGAAGACACATTTGCAATTATCATAGATTCTCTTACTATATTCACACAACACAAAATTAATGTGCTATCACACACAAAACCCTTAATGTCAACCAAAATTCTACTTCTTGATAGCATGCATGTGAAAATCACTCTATATTTTTGTTGCAGAATCTCCCAAATCTTTTGGAGGCATATAGTTTGCATATCTCCAGGATTAAAAATACTTCAAGCTTTATAATCTCTGTAGATCATTGTTTTTTTAAGGCATACCATGCTGGTTTCATAAACCTGATCAAATCTTTGCCTTCAGGCAGACATCTGCAGTTGTTTGGCCTCCAGGTGCTTGAGAGTCCTGGTACTTCAAGACCCTCCCCCTAAGGAAGAGGAAAAAAAAGAACCTCCAGGAAGTCTGCAGGTGCAAGTGTGTTTGAGGGGAACTTAATGAATGACGGATTGCCCTTCTTTTATGTTGTGTATTCAAATAGGCAGTGTGTGTTTGCTCTGATGTAGTTCCGACCTTAAGTACACAGAAAATGAGCTCAGAGCTATTTCTTGGTAATTGTGATGGAGTTTCTGTCTATTGTGGCCAAAACACCCATCTTTAAAAGTACTGACTGAGGTACTGAGAAAATGAGTTTTTTAGAAGAAAATATCTAAAAAATCTCTGTAAAGGACCATTGATTCTAGGGAGATAAATGTATGGATACTGCATTAATCCATTTTCACACTGCTATAAAGAACTACCAAAGACTGGGTAATTTCTTAAGAAAAGAGGTTTAATTAATTCACAATTCCACAAGCTTAACAGGAAGCAATTCTGGGAGGACTCAGGAAACTTACAATAGTGGCAGAGGGGAAGTAAGCATATCTTACCATGGCAGAGCAGGAGAAAGAGAGTGAGTGGGAAGTGCCACACTTTTAAATCATCAGATCTCATGAAAACTCACTCACTATCATGAGAACAGGATGAGGGAAATCTGCCCCCATGATACAATCACCTCCCACCCCTGACATGTGGGGATTACAATTGAACATGAAATTTGGGTGAGGACACAGCCAAACCATATCAGATACCATTGTCTTCATCACTTGGACATTTGCCTATGACTGAGTGTTTTGGTTCAGAAGCAGAAGATAATGTGAGATAAATGGCTTATGCCCAAGACTCCTACATGACCAAAGCCACTGATGGTCCCATGCTTCTTTGAAAATTTTTATTCTTGTTTTTTTTGTTTTGGTTTGTTTTGTTTTGTTTTGTTTTGTTTTCTTGAGACAGAGTCTCGCTGTGCCACCCAGGCTGGAGAGCTGTTGCACAGTCTTGGCTCACCGCAACCTCTACCTCCCAGGTTCAAGTGATTCTCCCCCTCAGGCTCCCGAGTAGCTGGGACTACAGGCACCTGCCACCATGCCCAGCTAATTTTTTTTTTTTTTTTTTTTTTTTTGTATTTTTAGTAGAGATGGGGTTGTTGGCCAAGCTGGTCTTGAACTCCTGACCTCAAATGATCCACCAACTTCGGCCTCCCAAAGTGCTAGGATTTCAGGCATGAGCCACCATGCCTGGCCTGAAAGTTTTTATTCTTTATCCTCTTTGTTATTTTCTTTGTTCTCTGATGGTTCAAAATTCTGAATTATTAGTAGACACTCATATCCTTTAATCATGGTATACTTAATATCCTTAACCCCAACAATTACCAGAAATAGAATTCATTCTCCAGACACTGGCCAACTTGAACTACATATATTAAATCAAAGGAAAAGGCCATTTGACTATCTAAGGAAGGTTTAAATAAGGGACATATGAGTCATGTTTCACTTAGATTATACACACACACACACACACACACACACACCACACATCTTATAGATAATGTCTGACATATAGTAAATTGTTGTTGCCACCAAAAGTACATGAAGTGTTTGGAAGTAAGAATCGGTCACTTGGGAAAAATTCTCTAGGTGAAGAAAAAAATAATCCTAAAAAAGTGAAGACTGAATGGAGCAAAAGAGGATAGATGTCTCCTTCTTGGACATTATCCAGGCTGCACAATGTTCCCACTACAGGTATGTATGGTAGATGCTCTTCCTTGGCCACTTAAAAATCATTTCCAATCCCCTTCTCACTGGACACCTCCCACTGTGGGAGAGGGAGAGCTATCCACTCATGGCCCCAGACTTTCTTGCCTGCAGTGTAAAACACCAAGTTCTGGCCAAGGAAAAACAAAAAGTATTCTGAGGGAGCTCCTGAGAGAGATTTTTCTTTCTAGATAAAGAGAGGAGCCCTTGACTCTTCATCTTGCCTTGAATGTGAATGTGATGCCTGAAGCTGTGTCAATGTTACGCAAACATGGAGTTATAAGCATGAGGAAGAAAGCAAGCATGTGAGGATGGTGAAAGATAAAGGGAGAAATAACCTGAATCCTTGAGGGCTCTGCAGAGCTACTGAACCAATGCCAGTAAACACCTAACTCAAGATTCTTGTAATGAGAGGCAAAAATAGCACCTATTGTTTAATCTACTGTTAATCAGATTTTGTTGTTTGTTGTTGTTGCTTGCCCCAAAAATACATCTATCAGATACGGTATGTTATTCACAGGCTTTTATTTATATGCATGTGGAGAAGTCACATCAATGCTCGCTTCATGTCCCTTCAGTTTTAATCATGAGTCCCTCATACTCTGGAGCTACACAAAATTGGATACTTACCAGCAGCACCTGGAGATCTTGTAAGAAATAGTGATTACTGGAACTAATGCCCGGAAATATTGCTTCAGCAGATCAGAAGTGCGATCTGATGTGGTATCATGGTTTGAGAGCTACCTCAAGATCCACTTTCACTCATAAGCCAAGGGAAATATATTCTATTTTTGTGAAAGATTGTCTTTCTAAAAGAAGTCCTCAATCCATAGCTATTATCCAAGAAATTCAATCAAGAAAGGAACACACATTTTAGGACTCTGTTTCTCAATCTGAAACTACCAAAACAGAATCTGAGGTTGGAATACAGGAATTCGCATTTTAAATAACCACCCCCAACAGACTCTGAGTCCTTTCCTCCAGATGATTGTACAGACTGTCATTCATTCTTTCAAGAGTACTGGTGGATCAACCAACATATACCAGGCACTGTTCAGGGTACTGGGCTTCCAGCTGTGAACAAGCTAGACCAGGCCTTTACCCTCATGTGGCCTACATGGGAGGTGAGAGGCAAGATACACAAATTAAAAAGTAAAGTAATAAATTAATAGGAATTCCAGATAGTAAGTTCTATGAAGACAACAAAACATGATATGATGTTGTAATAGAGAATGCATTGCTTGGGATGGGATAGAAGAAAGCAGTCAGAGAAGTCCCCACTAAATAGATGGAATCTAGGCTCAGTTCTGAAAGAAAGGAGAGGGCCCTTTTGCCATGAACTAGGAGAAGAGCCTCACAAGGAATCACAAGGCAAAGGCCTTAAGCAGGAATGAGCTGGAGCATTGAGGTACAGAGAGAATGCCAGTTTATAGTGAGAAGAGATGAGTTCACGTTAGAGATTCAGATATTCTTGGCCAGAATAAGAAGTTTGAAAGAAACTCTATTTTTAGCAGAAGCTAGCAGGAAGTTTTAAACAAAAAGGAAGAGGAGGGAGAGGTATGTGTGTATCCATGGGCATGTCGTTGGAGGGTGTATTAGACAGGGCTGTGCAGAGAAATGGAACCAATAGAGGAGGGAGAGACAGAGATAGAGACAGAGACAGACAGAAGGAAGAGAGAGAGAGAGAGATTTATTTTCAGGAATTGATCACACAATTGTGGGAGCTGGTAAGTCTGAAATTTATGGAGCATGCCGGCAGGCTGAAAATTCAAAGAAGAATTGAGTTGCAGTCCTGAGTGAAAAATCTGCAGGCTGAAAACTCAGGAAGGGTTTCTATGTTGCAGTCTTGAGGCAGGATTGCTTCTTTTCTCAGGAAACCTCCATTTTTGCTGGTAAGGCCTGTAACTAATTGGATGAGGCCCATCGCATTGTGGAGGGCCATCTGCTTTACTCCATGCCAACTGATGTAGATGTTAACCACATCTAAAGATACCTTCACAGCAACATTCTGGCTGATATTTGACCAAACAACTCTGGGCACCAGAGTTTAACCACATTGACCCAGAAAATTAACTATCACACTATCACAGTGTGTATGTGAATGTGTGTGTGTCTGTGTGTGTGTGTGTGTATTTGAAGTGATGCTCCTCTCAATACCCATCCATCCATTCATAACTTTGGATGTATAGGGAAGCAGGCATGACCTAATTCCTGCCTGACTCACTTAACATGAAAGCTCCACCTGTCCTTTGCTGGTAGATGTCCCCCCTTGGTCAGTCACCCTGGTAGCTTTTCACCCATCTATGCAGGCTGCATTTCTTTTCTTTTCTTTTTCTTTTCTTTTCTTTTTTGTTTTGTTTTGTTTTGAGATGGAGTTTCACTCTTGTTGCCCAGGCTGGAGTGCAATGGCACGATCTCGGCTCATTGCAACCTCCGCCTCCTAGGTTCAAGCAATTCTCCTGCCTCAGCCTCCCGAGTAGCTGGGATTACAGGCTCGCACCACCACGCCCGGCTAATTTTGTATTTTTACTAGAGACGGGGTTTCTCCATGTTGAGGCTGGTGTTGAACTCCTGACCTCAGGTGATCTGCCCACCTCAGTCTCCCAAAGTGCTGGGATTACAGGCATGAGCCACCGCGCCTGGCTGCATTTCTTTTCAACTACCCTGTCCAATTGCTCCAATCTGTCTTCCTGCTTTACTTTCTGCCCCATTGGCTCACTGACAGTTTGAGGAAGACTTTTTCATTTAAACCTTAACTTTTGAAATCATTTTTCTCTTCACGATGGGTCAATGAAACTATGATCCTTTGGGATGGAGCTTTCTCAGTGCCGTAAAATAGTTAAGGTGGTATTAGTTTCAATCATCTGTAAGTCATGCAGAAGATTGTGTCAATCAAGAACAGGTCAATTAAGCAATTAAATGTATTTTCTCTAATCCCTTGCTAGTCCAGTTGTGGTTCATGGACTGGCAGTGTCCAGATCATCTAAGAAGTAATTAAAAATACAAAATTTAAAACCTTAGTTCAGGCTTCCTAAATCAGAATCATAGTTTAATAAGCTCCCCAGGTGGTTCATATGTACATTAAAGCTTGAAAAGAACTGCCGTATGCTGGTGGTCGTCAATCTTAGTTGCACATGGCAATCACCTCCGAGGTTTAAAAACACTGATGCCTGAGTCCCAACCTCAGAGATTCTATTTCATTGAGGGGTTTGGGAGGAGAACACCAGGTATTAGAGTATTTAGAAGCTCACGAAGCATTAAGACATGATTCTTAAGCATTAGTGTGCAAAACCTCATCTGGAAAGCTTGCACAATTGTTTATTCTTGAGCCCTCTTCAAGGATTGATTCAGGAGGCCTAGAATGGGTTTCAGGACACTATACTTTTAACCAGCACATGCAGTGGATTTTGGTGTAGGTGGCCCAAAGGCCACACTTTGAGAAACACTGCATTAAGGAAGAGTTGAAGGAAAAAAGAAAGAAACACTATGAGAAAAGGATACCAATTAATTTAGTTGTTGATTGATGTCCATCTCTAGGTAAATCTACTTAGTAACTGCACATCTTCTGAAAACGTAGAACAATGTCAATTTCTTGATGATCATCTTCTGTATCAGAGATAAACTCCTGTCAGAAATAATGCTGCCTGCAAAGATCCTATGAAACATCCTGTATTCTTAAAGGGACAAAGGTCATGAATAAGCCTGTACCAAGGAAACCTCACAGGTTGGAAGAAATTACCTTCCAGGATAGAGAAGAAATTCTACTTTTAAGCCACATACTTTCTAATAATTAACAACTAAATCAAGAAAGCCCTTATAGTTTTGGAGAGTCTAAAAAGCAGGATAGTACCAACTACTATAGGGTAGCCACAGCAGTTGAAATCACCTTTTTCCTCTCTGGTTAACCAGCTCTTCTGAACTCTTCAAGGTCCCACTTTTTCCAGGAAGATTTTGTGAAACACTCACACCTCCAAGATCTTTCTCTTCTCTAAACTCCAACTGGGCTCTGAACCTGCTTGTTACTGATTCATTACTATTTCATTCCCTGCTAATTGTCTTCTATATGCTAGCTTCATTTCTCTAAATAGACTGTTCGACTGCTTTAAGGCAAGAATGACTTCCATCTAGTACAGTGTTTTCCTTTCCCACAGTGTCTAAAACATTGCTGGATACACAATAGAAGCTTAGCAAATAGGTGTTTGATTAAATAATGGCAATAAATACATTATACTGTCTTCCTGAATAGTTTCATCAATTACAATGAGTAATCCTTAAAAAGGCAAAGGCACAGTCATCACCAGAAGATTCTGAAGTATAAGCTTTCCAACAGTATTAAACAGTATTAAAATGGCAATAATAATGGAAACCAAGTAGTTTTATTGTGCTTTATTGTTTTTCAGAACTGTCAGGGGGATTATACCATCACTGGATCCCCTATCACAACCTTATAAAAAAGGCAGGGAAAAGTTTGGGGTTTTTCCTCATTATTGTGATAAAAACACTTCACATGAGATCTATCCTCTTGGCGAATTTTTAAGTGCACAATACAGTACTGTAAACTATATGCACCAAGTTTTACAGAAGATCTCTAAACATATTCATCTTGCGTAAACTATATACCTATTGAACAACAACTCTCCATTTTTCTGTCCCTCCCAGTCCCTGACAACCACCATTCTACTCTCTGTTTCTATGAATTTAACTATTTTAGATACCTTGTACAAGAGGAAACATGCAATATTTGTCTGATTGTGGCTGACTTCTTTTTTTTTAAGGGATCTCACTATGTTTCCCAGACTGATCTTGAACCCCTGGGCTCAAGCCGTCCTCCTGCCTCAGCCTCCCACAGTGCCAGGATTACAGGTGCGAGTCACCACACCCAGCCAGTAACTGGCTTATTTCATGTAGCTTAACATCCTCTGGGTTCATCAACGTTGTCACATGTGGCAGGTTTCTCTTCTTTTTTAAAGCTGATAGTATCCAGTGTGTATGTATACCACATTTTCTTTATTCATTCATCCATCAGTGGACATTTAGGTTGTTTTCATATCTTGGCTCTTGTGAATAATGCTGCAATGAACATAAGGGTGCAGATATCTCTATAAGATCCTGATTTCAGCTGAATATAGTGGCTCCCGCCTGTATTCCCAGCACTTTGGGAGGCTGAGGAGGGAGGATTGCTTGAGCCCAGGAGTTCAAACCAGCCCGGGAAACATAATGAGACCTCGTCTCCACAAAAAAAGTTTTAAAAGTTAGCTGGGCGTGGCGGTGAGTGCCTGTAGCCCCAGCTACTCAGGAGTCTGAAGCCAGAGGATCACTTGAACCCAGGAGTTCGAGGCTTCAGTGAGCTCTGATTGTGCCACTGCACTACAGCCTGAATGACAGAGTGAAATCCCATATCAAAAAAAAAAAAAAAATTAAAAATAAAGAGATCCTTATTTCAATTCTTTTGCATATATACCCAGAAATGGAATTCCTGGATCGGGTAGTCCTATTTATAATTTTTTTGAGGAAACTGTATACAGTTTTCCACTGAGGCTGAACCCATTTTACGTTCCCATCAATATTGCACAAGAGTTCCAATTTCTCCACGTCTTCACCAACATTTGTTATCTTTTTTATTTTTATAATAGTTATCCTAACACGTGTGAGGTGGTACCTCACTGGTTTTGATTTGCATTTACCTGATGATTGGTGATGGTGAGCGCCCTGACTTATATTTCTTGGCCACTTGTATGTCTTCTGCGGAGAAATGTCTGTTCAAATCCACTGCCCATTATCAACACGGTATTATTTGTAGTTTGCTATTGAATTGTAGAAGGTCTTATATGTTAGGGATATTAACCCCCTATCAGATATATAGTTTGCAAATATTTTTCTCCCATTCTGTAGGTTGCCTTTTCACTCTGTTGGTTGTTTCCTTTGCAATGCAGATTATTTTTAGCTTGATATAGTGCCATTTGTCTGTTTTTGCTTTTGTTGCTTGTGCTTTTTGGTGTCATACCAAAGAAATATTGCTGAACCCAATGTCATGAAACTTTTCTCCTACATTTTCTTCTAGGAGTTATTCAGTAACTTTAGGTCTCACAAATATTTAGTTCCATTTCAGTTGATTTTTGTATATGGTGTTTTTTGTGTATTGTATAAGGGACCAATTTCATTCTTTTGCACATGGATATCCAGTTTTCCCAACAACATTTATTGAAGATACTATCCTTTCTGCATCATGTATTCTTGGAACCCTTGTCAAAGATCAGTTGACTGTGTATGCATGGGTTTATTTCTGAGCTCCCTAATCTGTTTGATTGGTATACATATCCATCTTTATGCTGGTACCATAATGTTTTAATTACCATAGCTTTGTGATATGTTTTACAATCAGGAATTGTGATGCCTCCAGCTTTGTTCGCCTTTCTTAAGATTGCTTTGGCTACTCAGGCTCTTTTGTGGTTTTACATGAAATTCAGGGTTGTTTTTCTATTTCTGTAAAAAGGTACCATTGGGATGTTGATAGGGATTGTATTAAATCTGTAGATCACTTTGGATATGAACATTTTAACTACATTAAGCCTTCCAATTCATGTATATGAGATGTCTTTCCATTTATTTGTGTTTAATGTCTTTCATCAGTTTAGTTTCTTTCATCAAGAGGCTTTTAACCTCCTTGGTTAAGTTTATTGCTAAATATTTTACTATTTTTGATGCTTTTGCAAGTGGGATTTTAAAAATTTTCTCTTCAGTTTGTTGTTAGTGTATAGAAACACTACTGATTTTTGTATGTTGGTTTTGTATCCTGAAGCTTTGCTAAATGTGTTTATTAGTTCTAAAAGGGTTGTTTTGTGGAGTCTTTTTCTATATGTAAGATCATGTCCTCTGCAAACATATAATTTTACATCTTTTGTTCTGATTTGGATGCCTTTCATTTATTTTTCCTGCCTAATTGCTCTGGCTGGGGGTTCTAGTTGCATGTTGAATAAGAGTTGCAAGAGTAGGCATCCTTGCCTAGTTCCTGATCTTAGAGGAAAAACTTTCAGTTTTTCATCCTTTAATATAATGCTACCTGTGAGTTTTCATCTGTGGCCTTTATTACGTTGTCTTGTATACTTAGTTTGTTGAAAAACATTTTTTTTTTTTTTTTTTTTTTTAAAGACAGCATCTTGCACTGTCGCGCAGGCTGGAGTGCAGTGGAGTGATCTCGGTTCACTGCAACCTCCGCCTCCTGTGTTCAAGCAATTCTCCTGCCTCAGCCTCCTGAGTAGCTGGGATTACAGGCACGTACCACCACACCTGGCTAATTTATTTTTTATTTATTTATTTATTTATTTATTTATTTATTTATTTATTTTTTAGTAGAAACAGGGTTTCACCGTGTTGGCCAGGCTGGTCTTGAAATTCTGACCTCAAGTGATCTGCCCTCCTCTGTCTCCCAAAGTGTTGCAATTACAGGTGTGAGACACCATGGCCGACCGAAAATTTTTATCATGAAAAGATTTTGAATTAAAAGATTACTTCCTCTCAATTTGCAGTTGATGAAATTTGAACTCTCTTAGTGCCTCTTTACACATGAAAATAAAACCAAAACTTTAGTGCTCTTTTCACTATCCACAGTAACTGGTCACTGAGTGTTTAAGGAGACAGAAAGAGAGCAAAATTTTCCATCTGTAACCAGAGAGAATCCGCCATAAACACAGTGAATTGAGGGGAAACAACTTTGCATAGCATAGATTTTTGCAACTGGGAAACTATAGGGGAAGACATACCCATCAGTCACTCTACCTTGAGAGAAAGTGATTGTGATTGAGAAAACAGCCACAATACTTTGCAGCTTCTCCATCAAGAGGTGGAGTCTATTTCCTTACCTCTTGAATTTGGGCTGGTCATATGACTTATGGAGACCAACAGAATGTAGAGGAAGTTACAGTGTGAGAGTTCTGCACCGGGGCCTTAAAAGCAGACCTGATAGCTTTCAAACTGTTGGATGGTGAGAGGCATGTGGCCCAGTCACCTCCATCTTCCCAGCAAACAGTGAGACAACCACCAGACACATCCTCATTCACACACAGTCCACAGCTAAGTCACCAACTGACCCCACACACATGAGTGAGTCTAGCTACTTGTGTGTCTGCTTTATGTCAGCAGAGGCACCAAACTGACTTGTAGGTCATGAGCAATCATAAGTGGTTGTAGTATTAAGCCCTTATTTTTTGGATGCTTTGTCTACTGCAGAAGCTAACTGATGCAATAAGTGATTCTGGAAGCAAAATAATCAGGTAGCATAAAGCTAAGATACAATTTACAAATAGCAACAGCCATTGCAAGTAGCAGCAACACTAAAGAACAAAAAGACACTGTGCATGGCATAGAGACTGCTAATCACATCAGCTTTTTATGTCATAGTCTCAGAGTTGGTAGTTGCTATCAACAGTATACTTTAAAAAGAATAAAATGCACACAATAAATTTTATGTACAGTGGCTTGTTTTTTGAAAGTACTAACAGAAAAAAAAAAAACACGAAGCCCTAGCAGCATCAACCGCTTGATTTATTGATAACAAAAACCTTGTGATTCACTCCTTCTCCCAGTGCAGCCTTTGTAGATAGCTAAGCTGGTAATGAGTATTTGAGCCAGCCCTTCTGCCTTATTGAAGTGACTGGATTTAGCTCTTTCAAGTTGAGATATAACCCTTTGTCTATATCCATTGCCCATCCCAGTGGAACTTCACCTACAGATTTTACACTTATAAAATAAGAATTATGGTTTGAAGGCCAAGAGGAGAAAAGAACAAAGAGAAAAGGAAGAAATTGTTATGTCAACACTCACTCAATTAGTGAAGACTGGCATGCTTGAGCATGTGCCTTCCAACCTTTCTTCCAAACCTCAAACCACCTCAAATTCTCTTGCTAGAGGGTAGAAGAAAGGGTCAGGAAATGCATAAAGGATACAGCCCACATCCATACCAAATCCTACAATGACTGTTTTAGAAAATAATCACACAGTGTGAGCATTTCATTAAAAAGGAGCTGAGGTATCTAATTAAGCATGTATTTTTTAGTACCTTAGAAAACATATTTGCAAAGGAAAACTCAGTTTAAAGGCAGATGCCTTCTAAGTTCCCAAAAGTATCGTTGAACCAATCCTGTCCTTGGTATGCTGTAGTCCATGGATTATCTAAGACTAAAGCAACCACAGAATCTTCTCCTCCCCATGCCTAATGGTTCCATAAGGCCCTTGGAATACACAAATTCCTAAGCCTGAAACCTTGCCACCATATGGCTCCAGCAGACCTTTCCTACAATTCCCATTAGTGTGTCACACTCCTTTCTTATCTTCAAACATAGGCGATGTTTTTCTGACTTCATGCTATTTTTTCCACTAAAAACATCTTCCCTACTCATCTCTACTAGTTAAAAATGCCACCTAACCTTTGAAGCCCATGTCATATGTTATTTCTTTATTCAAGCATGCCTACCTTTCTACAATTTGAGATAGTCTCATGTCATGAGTCTTATCTCCCCACCATAGAAATTACAAATCACATCCTCAGATTCCTTCATAGCTAGGAAGCAGTCATGTGACTGAGTCGAGTCAATCAGGAGTAGCCACTTGAGATACTGACTCAAAAAAGAGTGACAGAGAGTTGACTGTGCTCAGAGGAAAGAATCTACTGGCAAGGATGGCATAAGAAGAATTTGGTTGTCAGTCATGGTGGCTCACACCTGTAATCCCAGCACTTTGGCAGACCAAGGTGGGTGGATTGGTTATAAGGTCAGTAGTTCAAGACCAGCTTGGCCAACATGGTGAAACCCCACCTCTACTAAAAATACAAAAGATTAGCCGGGCTTGGTGGCAGGCACCTATAATCCCAGCTAGTCAGGAGGCTGAGGCAGGAGAATTGCTTGAACCCAGGAGGTGGAGGTTGCAGTGAGCTAGTATCATGACATTGCACTCCAGCCTGATCAAAAAGAGAGAAACTCCATCTCAAAAAAAAAAAAAAAAAATGCATCTGATTTTTGCTTGACAATGGGGTATGAGTTTCTAGTCACCATCTTTCATTGAATCTAAGATGTTATCAACTATAGATGCAGCATTATTTCACATACCTCTAAAATATTTTTTTAATGACGCCAATGGAGCTATGATGCAATGTGGATTTTTTTTGTTTGGTTGGGTTTTTTTTTGTTTTGTTTGAGACAAAGTCTTGCTCTGCCACCCAGGCTGGAGTGCAGTGACACAATCATAGCTCATTATAGCCTCAACCTCTTGGGCTCAGGGGATCCTCTCGCCTCAGCTTCTCAAGCAGCTGGGACTGCAAGCATGTGCCACCACACTAGGCTAATTTAAAATTTTTTTTGTAGAAATGGACGCCTGCTGTGCTGCCCAGGCTGGTCTCAAACTACTAGGCTCAAGCAATCCTCCTGCCTCAGGCTCCCAAAATGCTAAGATTACAGGCATGAGCAACCACGCCTGACCCAGTGTGTTCTAATAACTTGAAATTTTTATTTTTTTACTTATGGAAAAACTCTATTAAACATATAGGCATAAGTTTTCATCATAAAATGTATTGTTAACCAATTTTTCACATGCAATATCATCCACTGGGCCATCAAGACAGTGATATAGTGATATAGCATTTCTTAAGAGTGCTCCTCTATAATCTTTAGGAATTTCTTCCAAGCCACTAGAGCCAACTCTATGAGTTTTGGTGCACGTGAATTACAACTCCCTCGTGACTGCCGCTTGGCCAACAGCAATTGTGAGATGTGGCTTAATTTTAGAGAGGTTAATATGTTGGGGGGAAAAAAACAGTGTTCTAGAAAACAATGAAATATGCTCTGCCTTCCCTGGTGACTCCAAGGTGGTGGGTCACTTTCATTGCTATAATATGGCATAGTCCATCCAACGAAAAAAGTGGTTTGTAGTGCCTAAAAGACTATGAAGCTGAGGAAAAACCTCAACTCCTAGCCCACTGTCTTACAGTTTTTACTGGCCTAACACACAAGACTATAATACATATTCAAAGTACTTTACTCTGGCATTGCAACAAGCATTATCAGAGAGGAGGATTAAAAAACATAATTTTGGCTAATTTGGACTTTCACTGTGTCACAGTAGGGAAGGCATTTTAAAATGCAGATTTCTGCATACATCAACCTTCTCCAGCCTCCCAGACCAACCAACTCCAAGTCTTTCTCCAGGAAAACATCACTACTTCCATGGGATAAAGTGTGATATTTGGATACAGTGTGATAGTTGGAATTCTCCAACTCAAGGCATATCCTAGACTTCAATTAGGTCACCTTTGACGTTTACCTCTGCTCAATTTCATGGCCTCTGAGTAAAAGATGAGCTTCAGGTATGAGCAAGGGTGAAGGTGGGTTCCACAACTAAACTCCAACTACAGAACAACAGCGACAGCTATGGAGTCTCCAGTTCCCTCACTAGGTAACTATCTGCTAGAAATATCCTAGCTACAGATAATGAAACTCAACTCAAAGTGGCTTAATATTTATAACATTTATTATCTCTCATAATAAAATTTCATAGGTAAGTCAATCACCAGGCGTCACATAAATGAAGTCAAAACTCTGCTTCTCTAAGATCCTCCAGGGTCATCCTTCCTCTGAATGTTAGCTTCATACTCAGGCAGAGAGCAAGATGGCTGCCACAGATCCAGGCGTCATATCTGGTACAACAGTGTCTACAGGAGGAAGAGCGGACGCTCCATGTTTCTCTGAGGAGCAAAGAAACTCTTCCCAGAATCTCTCAGCACTTCTCCAGCCAAGACTGTATTGAACAGAGTCGGATCACATACCTATGCTTATCAAATCACTGGTAAGGGGATAGGACCACCATAACCGGTTTAAACCAGCCAGGACCCTGGAATTGCCGGAGCTGAAAGTTGGAGCTGGGGCCTGCCCACCCCAAAGAATATCATCACACGGAGAAGTGGGGAATGCCTGAGCAAAATCAGGGTCCTATTAGGAAGGAAGAAAGATGTGTCAGAAAAGATGTGAGGTAACCAATGGTATCTGCTAAGTAGGTAATCTCTCTAAACTATGAACTTCTCTTAGGGATGGTACATTCTAATCATTATTGATAAAAGAATACTCATATTAACAGAGCTATGCCCCATCTTTAGGAATAAGTATTACTGTGCTGTTGCACACTGGGCTCTTTGCTTCTCTGTTGGAAGCGCGGTACCATTGAAAGGAGCTGAAGGCCGGGCGCGGTGGCTCAAGCCTGTAATCCCAGCACTTTGGGAGGCCGAGACGGGCGGATCACGAGGTCAGGAGATCGAGACCATCCTGGCTAACGCGGTGAAACCCCGTCTCTACTAAAAAATACCAAAAAAAAAAAAAAAAAAAAAGAAAGGAGCTGAAGGTTTTTACCTGGCTTTTCTTTCTTACTGGAGAGATAACACTGCATATGATTGCATTTTGTATTCAATTTACTCCTCCCATAAATATTTGATTTTACTCTGAGGAGTAAAAATGGAGGCCGTCATTATTTTATATAAGCCTAATTCCCACATGCACAAGTCTGTAAACCCTTCAAGGGAAAGAAAAGACGTTGTCTTTTTCACATTTATATAGCCTATAGAATTCAGTTCAATAAATAAATGATAAGCTGAATTATTAATCTCATAATTCTTTCCAGGCCTAACATAAATCTTCATGACAGTGAGAATTAAGGCTCCAAGCTAGGTGCGGCTCATATCCAGCCCGTGTGCATTAGAGAAGATCCTTGGACTTTAAAATAGTCTCCTCTTCACAATTACAATTAAAAATATCACCCAGATGCAGGGACTTTCAGGATGGAATTTATGCTGTTTATGGCCATGGAGTTGGCTGCAGTGGGAAAAAAATTACAGTCCCTAAGTCAGACAAGCATTATTTGGAAAAATTCAGACCTTGATCAGCTCTTACCAATCCATGTCTTTTCAGCTTCTCCCATCTAGACGGGACCTCATTTCTAAGAATTAGTGGGCTGAAAAATCCTTTGGTAGGTTACATCAAAACTTCAATATGTTCAGACAGATGTGCACACAAATAGTAACTTTAAATGAAATTCTCTATATGATTTGATATTTCTCCTCTTTCTTTTTGTTATCCTGTTGCCTTATTTAATCTCCCCAGTTAAGAGCTTTGGGTTTTTTCCCCCTTTCCTATGACACACTGTATTTGCCGACTATCCTGACTCATGCCCTTTGGTTCTGATTCCTCCACTGTTAATTCTTATCTCTCTATTCTGACCCCAGCCTCAAAGTTTGTTATGTCTGAGAAGTACTTAGATACCATGGTTACCCAAAGGGTCAAACTGACTCTCCCCAAAACTGAACATTGCTGACTCATGGGATGCCACAGGGATTGTAATAGCCACAGCTAAAATTGCTGCCCAAACAAAGATGCTTAGATAATAGCAGCTATTTTCAAAACCCTGTTACAAATCAATTCACTACCCTTTATTAAAAGATATTCAATATGGTATTCATGCTGAGAATCAGGTAGGATGGTATTTCCTGAACCGATTTACACAATACCAACATTTTTCAGGTAAAAGAAGGAAAATATTGGAAGAGTAAAAAGCCACACAAAAATCTTCAGTCTTAAGGTCATTTTCATTGTCTAATTGTCCCACTGTGTTACAAAATGCTAATCTGAATATCTGAAAAGTAATTTTTTTTAATTTCAATAGTTTTGGGAGTACAGATGGTTTTTTGTTACATCGATATGTTCTTTAGTGATGATTTCTCAGATTTGAGTGCATCCATCACCCAAGAAATGTACGCTGTACCTCGTATGTAGTCTTCTATCTCTCACCCATCTCCCATCCTTTCCCCCCAAGTCCCCAAAGTCCATTATATCATTCTATGCCTTTACGTCCTCATAGCTTAGTTCCCACTTATAGGTGAAAATATATGATATTTGGTTTTTCATTCCTGAGTTACTTCACTTAGAATAATGGCCTCCAGCTCCATCCAAGTTGTTGCAAAAGACATGATTTCATCTCTCTTTTTATGGCTGAGTAGTGTTCCATGTTTTATATATACCTCATTTTCTTCATTCACTTGTTGGTCAGTGGGCACTTAGTTTGATTTCATATCTTTGCAACTGAGAATAATGCTGCTACAAAAATGTGTGTGCATGTGTCTTTTTCATATCATGATTTATTTTCCTGTGGGTAGATACCCAGTAGTGGGATTGCTGGATCGAATGGTACATCTACTTTTAGTTCTTTAAGGCATCTCCATACTATTTTTCATAGTGGTTGTACTAATTTAAATTTCCAACAGCAGCATAAAAGTGTTTGAGAAGGGAGCAATTTAGATTAATATCTATGTATTTCTACCTAGAATAATGGTTAAATATAATATATGCACTGAACTAAATATTTCAATAGAGCTTTCTAGCTTATAAAGCATCTCTACCTGTATTACTTCATTTGATTATTATGACAGCCCTATGGAGTGTACACTAATGCTATTCCCATTTTAAATGTAAATAAAGTCAGATTCTAAGAAGTTTGGTGCCTTTTCTGAGTTTATAAAACTAGCTGGTAAAAGGAAGAGCCAAGACTAAAATCTAACTTCTTGACTCACTCTTTCCACAGCCCACATTGCCAATATATATTCAAGACAAAAGATAAATATAGTCCTTAGTTCCTAAACAAACTCAGCAAAAATTGGAAGCCAACAGGTTGCAATTCAGGTGTTTCTTCTTTATATAAAGCCTATGGCTTTGCCTTACAATCTGTTTTTCTTTGGTTCAGTATAACATGATGATAACGTTTCTTTGAGGAGCAACTGGAAGAACCTAATGAATGAGCAATATTCCCAAGGGGACTTGGAATGTACAATGTGCTGATGGTTAGCTGAGTGACAACAAGGAAGAGTCTCCTGAAGTTGTTAAAGCACTCAATTTTCCCTTGATTTTCATTATTTGTACATGCACTGAAGCCCTAATTATTTGAATCATCCTCTAAATCAAAAGTGTGACATCTTGTTAAGCATAGGGTGGTCTGATGTCCCTTTTAAAAGCAACCCTTAAGGTCATTCTGCTCTATTATTTCCAGTTTATAAGATGAAAGTAGTTTCCACTACCCTTGGCACTCTGCCAGAAACGTTGCCGACTTTTACTCTTCCAGCAACTTCTGTTAGAGCTTGAGATAGGCCCCATTCAAACAGTTTTCCTGCTCAAAACAAGACAGCAACTATGATTTCCAAGTTCTATCCAATGATGTGTTTCTAACAAACAATGCAATGTTGCTTGCGTTTGAGGTTTTATCTATTGGGGTATGTAACTAGCCCCTCTTGATAGGATAGGAAAAAGCTCAATAATAAGGTCTGACACATTCCCAGATGTCTGAAACCCCACTGAAAATTTAATATGTAGAATTATAAGAGATGGGAGTTGCAAATCTGATTTTTTTTAGGTTTTTAACACAATTCTGCATTCTTCTGAACCAACATAGCAAATATATCAAGCTCATAACTCCATGGTGAACTGTAAGGGAATTATTCAGAGTGATTGTAAGGAAAATGTAGCACTTAATCACAGCTATCATAGGTCATCTGAGGGGAAAATGTGGTTTTAAAAAATTACTGAAAATGCATTCCTAGGCTTTATTATAGAGTTGAATGTGGTAGTCAGGGAAAGGAGTGGGAAACTGACTCAGGTATGACACTATTCTGTCCAACTAATCTGCCATGACAAGAAAATATATTTAACTTAGTGTAGGAAAAAAATACAAGTTCAACATACCAAAACTTTCGTTATTTCATGATTCAGCTATGATGATACCACCTAAAGGACAATAACCAGTCTTTCCTACTAGCAGGAATCTTTACTTGGGTGTGGTAAAATAACATTATCCACTTTGGCTACATGATCTGATCTTAGAGACTATTTTAATTGTGTTACAGCTTGGGAGGTAAAATAAATGAACACAGGAATGAAAATAAGACTTGCCTTTACAGTAAAAATTTTATTATGGTTAAAAACAATTTATTTCTGGGCAAGTCTAACTTATCACATAGAATTTTCAAAAGGTAATCATGTTTAACCTGACATTAGTTTCATATACCAGTAATCCTTTCGTTTATTGATATAATAAGTATGTAGTGATCATTAAGAAAATTTCCAACTCAGGGTAGAAATCTGTCTTATCAAAGAAATATGTATATATGTTTGTGTGCCAATATATGTATGTAGAGGAAAGGTATTTGCACCTTTTAACCTTCATTCATTCTTTTATTCTTTGAAAATATTTTTTTGATTTCCTACCATATGCCAAGCATTGTTCTAAGTGCTGGAGATAAAACAGACAAAAATCTTAACCCTCACAAAATTAGCGTTTATTCCAATGGGAAGAGACAGACAATTTAAAAAGTGAAATACTTAGTATGACAAAATTCAAAGATTTCCAATAAAAAAAAGTAGTCATATATTTAGCAAACAAGAATTTAAAAATTCACAGACTGCAAATTTTATATCAGTGTAACCCCAGTGCTGGGCTGATAGGGATTCAAATATTTCAAAGAAATATTTGTTGAATGACTGAATGAACTAATGAACACACTTTATGGGCTCTGTAAATAGCCCTGACAGTGTATCTCAATTCCATGCCATATTTTCTTTTTGTACTTGCTTACTTTCAAAACAGATTTGAAGTACTTTGCAAATAAAAAGTAAAGAATGTGGCCCAAGCAATAAAAGAAGAAATATAGTCCTGCGTATGGCTTTTCCTTTGTATTTTAATAGAGGGCTTGAACATAGTAGGTAATCAATAGCTGAAGTGAAAGTTTATTTGATGGCAGCTTATCAAAGGATATGCACATATTTTCACATGACCTTTTAAAAAGTATGCTATTGCTGAGATGGGCAGGTCCAAATGTGATTTTAAAAGAAAAGAGAAAAAAACCTGACCCAATAAAGTACTTCTATGGGCACTAGAGTAATAATAGTCCAATACACGTGGCTTTCTTTAAAGTTCCAAGAATAGAACTTAGTATAAAGTAGACTCTCAATAAATGTTGACATAACACCCTCAGATGAAGTTGATCCTTAGACTATTTCTGTAGCATGGTAGTAAGACTGTGTAATTAGCAGAAGAGAGGATGTTCTTTTTATTTTGCTCTGTATAGTTAAAGCATCCTGTGGTGTGCTTCCCACCAGAGGAGTTCAGCATCTCAATAACCCTTGATGAAATAATGGCCCTTCTCAATCTCTTCATCTGAGTGCACAGCTTTCAGGAATCCACACAGGTGGGTGAGAGAAGATACCAGTTGCCTGGCTAGTCACATCAGTCACATCAAGGCTAACAATCCGTGGATGTGCATCATACTAAAGAGGCAATGTAGTGTCAGGCAAAACTGAATCTCAGTCGCAGTTCTAGTAATTATTTAACCTAGTTAGAAAAAATCAAGACAGCAATATGTTGCAAATGAAATAATACTATTTTTAAGTCATCATAGTGCCAGGTACATCAGCTCAATAATATCTGGAATTATTGCTGTTGAATGTAGATAACATCTGGGATATTTTGGAGACTTGGTTTCTGAGCTATCAGCAGGAAGGAAATGTAGGAAAATCATATGATGGGGTGAAAAACAGGCTACATGAGACTTGAAGTATCATCTAGACAGGATCTTTAGATAGAATAGTCATCTCAAAAGGTGGTAAGGTGTTACTTACACAGAGGAGAACAATTGAGAAGTTCTAGATGGTGAAAAATGATATTACATAGGATGGCTTATAAGCTAGAGTCACACTGGTCTACATAAGCCCAGAGCAGCAGGGACTAAGTAAGGCTTGTATGACATTCTGCCCCTTCAACCCTAAGTGTTTGAAGAAATTCAAGAGATTTTTTTCAATGAGCAGCCAGTACAACTCGATTTCTTTTTTGAGAAAAGTCTTAATGTTAACATTAAGTTTAACTTAATGTTAAAGTCTTAATGGTTAGAAAGAAAAACACTTGCCCATGTCTTACAGGAATGAGAAATATGATGGGACAATTATGGGGGTTCTTCTCAGCAAGAAGCCCTTCCTTTAATTCATTCCTTCTTCCATTCTTCCCCTCCCCTCCCTTCCTTCCATCTTCCCTTCCTCTCCTTCCTTCTATTTTCTCTTTTCTTTCCTACCTCATTTTATAAGGGTCTAACATGGAGTGATTTCTTTGTTGTTATTTGTCACTGGATTCTGGATAAGCCAGGTGCTGAAAAATGTTGTTCAGGTTTTAGTTTGGTTGGATTAGACCTGATGTATTTTTCATTCTCCCTTTCCACATCTCATAATGTAAAAAAAAAAAAAAAAAAATTTAAAAAATGCAGCATTCAGATGAAAAAATATATGGATCATATGGATCATCAAGACAAACTCTCCCATTGGAGAACAGGAAACTGGACCTGTGATGACTGTGAATGAACTCTCTGAGAACCAAATGAAAATCACAGAAATAGAAACCAGATGTAAGCAATCATGAATCCAGGGCACTAATCTGCCTCCAGTTTATTTTTAGCAGAAATGTTACTGAAGTCTTTTCAGTACATAATTAATTTTCAAGGATTGCCATTAACCTCATAGTATGAGATGGGACAAGAAAACTTTTGCATGTAAGGTTTGAGTGGAAAATAATGATTTTTAAGTAGTTTGCTATGTGTTTGGTGGGGTAGGGTGTTCTACGGTTTTTAGTTTTCCCAGTTTGACCTAGGGGTAATGACTCTCCCAGCCGAACATAATCCATCTTTAGATAATAGTGACTGTTTATATATTTAGGATGTGTCAACCTCCTCAAGGCTGGGAAGTATCAAGGCCTAATATAATATTTGGCTTTCATGTTCTGGGTGTGCAACAAGAGGACCAACAGTCTCGTTAGCTAAAATCAGCCCAAGGTATTAGAGTCTGGACATGAACTTGGCCTGCCCATGCCAGAAGGAATACAAGTACCTTCTTTCAGGCTCCGAATGAAATCATTAATTATGTCAGCAGTTCCAGCGATAGACCTGGAGACACTTTGCACTACTTAGCAAACAAGCTACCTTCTAAACTGTTTAGAAGTCTGGGGAAGATCTTAAAAATCTGTACTCACTGTACTTACACAGCCCTTTCCCTGCAAATCCTCAAACTTTCCTTGATCCTGTGTCTCTTTGGTTTTACCACACCGGGGTTGGAATGAGATGAGGGAAATAATGTGGTTGTGATGGCCAGACTGTGTATTATAGATCTGAAAGTACACCCTGGTGCACCTCGACAATGAAACTCTTTTTAAGACGTGGGCTTTTTGGAACCGTATCAACCACACTGGAGTTCCTGCTCCATTTAAGGCCATCACAGGTCTTTTAAAGAGTAATTTAACTATTAGAGACATGTACATTTTTGCCTATTAAGAACAGCTTTACAAAGAATGTGACCTGTGTTTACAGGACAAAAACCTTTTTTTATCCTTTCTACAAAAAGTGGCTTCCTTTTTTTAACCATTAAAAGTACCTTGGCAATTCTCTGTGTAATTAACAGCTTAGCAGGATGGAAAGTAAAAGAGCAAAGTGCAACAGAATTGTGCTAAAGTCAGTTGAAAATTTTTTAAGCATTAAGTACCCCCACATAATAATTGATCTCAATATATCATGATGCAGCAAGAGACCATGTTCATTCCCTCCGCCTCCTTATTTATCAGCCTCTGGGAAGAGAAGCACGAATGAAGTGAGGAGAGAAATAGCTTCCGGAGAGCTCATAAAACCATGCATTCAGCACAAGGAGACATTTTTGAGGCTGAAAGGGACCCGGGATGCCCCCCAAATCTACCATGGCTTTTTTTTTTTAATATGCCTTGGCAAAGTTTTCCAGCAACAGATCAAAAAGCTTCATATATGGATTTTGGAAAAGATGTCTAAAATAATTAAAAATATACTTTCATCTCTCAAAAGTGAAGAGAACTGCAATTCAATTTGATTTCACAGATCTCTTCCGAAGACCTATCTCTTCGGAAGGGCTCACAGCAGCGTTGGGCACATTGGGAAAGACATCAGAACGCAACAAGAGACTAATGAGGTGCTTATCTGTCTGTTTGGGTTTTAGCTCATGATCAGTTTTACCAATTGGATGCTTTCCTT
The DNA here is from genome assembly GCF_002776525.5 of Piliocolobus tephrosceles. Lineage (NCBI taxonomy): Eukaryota > Metazoa > Chordata > Mammalia > Primates > Cercopithecidae > Piliocolobus > Piliocolobus tephrosceles. The sequence goes on along the minus strand of NC_045443.1, from coordinate 28,238,866 downwards.
TTAAAAGCAAGGGGGGAAAAGGTCTAGCAGCTTTAACAGAGCTACTAGTAAAATGTTTTCTCCCTAACAAATGTGATGAATTTAATGGATCAAATAATGAGATCTTTCAAATCTAATAAGAAGCTGCTGGAGAAAACTTTCTTTAAAAAAAAATAAATAAAGACAGAAACTGAAGAAAATTAGATTGAACTTTAAAGGGAAAACTTTCAATCATTATCACTATGGGAGACAGGAAAGTGTGAAGCCACAGAGAGGGTAAAAACAGAACAAAAAATCACCCTAAGTTGTACAAGCAGATAAAGTATAAGAGAATTAAATCTATTAATATTATTATATATTTTTTTATTTCATAGAAAGGAGGTCTAAGAGATGCACAGGAGAAGGCCAGTTACCAAAGAGTTACAGAACAAAACTAAACTTCCACATTTCAAAATAATCATAATAATAAAATATGATGATGATGGTTTATTTCTTACTTTTCAAAAACTGGGTACACATTCAAATCTTATTTCCTTAATTTTTTTAAATAGAGAGAAGGAAAGTAAAATACATTATATCAATTTTATTGACTTGGGAAAACATTTAAAAGAATTTATAGAAATATTTCATTTTCCCTACTGATGATTCTTACAGTTAGACCCAGAAGCTGAGAGAGGACAAAAAGCTATTAAAAATTATTGAATCATAATACTTTCTATTGAATATCAAATATTCTAAAAGTTATTTGTAAGTATGCCCACACACACCCTTTTTGTTAATTTGCCACACCACAATTAGAAAGAAGGTTAAAAGCAGCAATCTGATATCTTGTACAGAAATAAGTAAAAGATTCTCTTATGTATTGGATGTTAATTAAATATATTCCCATAAATAAAGGTGTGTAATACAAATGAGTTATAAATGTTTATAATATTTTGCAGTCTTCTGTATTATTTGAGGTAATTCGTTATTCAGTTGAAGATGAGATCTCTAATTGAGTTAAGCAAGGAGAAAATTGCCAGGATAAATTAAGAGACAAAAAAGTAAAATGTGGTGATAATTTAAAAGGCAAAGCATCCTTTGCCTTAAACATGTATAGAAGTTTACCTTTGTATATGTTTTTTCATAAGAATATGTCACAAGAACTAGGTAAAACTGTATCCACAAGGAAACTCCCATAGCAATTTGTTTCCTGCTTTGCTAGGAGTGGCGATCAGACACCCTGCTCAGGACAATGGTGATTAATGAAGAAGTCGCCCCACTGAACAATATGCTACAAAGGGCTTCACTACCCCTAGAGAAGGAATTGCCCAATTTTCCTGAGATACTGGGCAATCTCGTGACAGCAGTTTCCCCACTCAATAAAAGCAGATGTTGGGGACATCCCACATGGTGCAAATGCAGCCTTCAGCTGGTGGATGCTTTTAACAAAACGGAAGCCTAAGAAGATCATTAACTTGCTTCTCTCTCTTTAGAGAACAGAACCTTAGCAAAGGAAAGGGAGGGAGGCTACTAAAATGGATGGACTTTTCTTAAAGCATGTGAAACTTTGCCTGAGTGGGCAAAGACACATTCAGGAAGGAACTAAAAGGAAACCCACAATTTGGAGTCGGGAGGTTTTTCCGTCTATCTCTGGAATTCGGCCTCTGTGCAAGAGCGCGTCCTGGAGTTGTGCAAACGGACACGTCCAGCCTCGTGTCGGACGCACACCGGCTGGGTCGCTGGCAGGCTCAGGCTCCCGGGCGTTGCGGCCCCTGGGGTAGCGGGGGTCTGTGCCTCGCCAGGACGGCCCGAGCACGCACGTCAACGAGCTTTAACCACCATGGACAGCTCACTGGCTTCCCCCAGCCAGCTCCGCGCAATTTACAAACTCCATAGGAGCCACCAGCTAGGTTGATTTTTATGCCCTGGGGATATGCCATGTGTTCCACGGTCCTCGGTCTACACCCCCACCCCCAGCACCGCGATCGCCAACTGTAACCACTGAGCAGTTATATATAGACAGAGAGGGCTTCGGGGATTAATAATCTTCTCCTTGCCCTCAATTCCGTCCTTTAAGGTGCCACCGGATTCCAGGAATCAGACGGAGAGAGTTGGCAGACAGAACTTGTTCCACGTCCCTTCATATCCTCTCCTCTCCCGCGCCGCCCCTCACCCGGCCTTGGCTTTGCAGATCGTGTTAAGTGAAATAAAACAGACGGGTCCCGGGGCTCCTGCAGCGCGGAGCTTTACCGGCGCAGGGGAGGCGCGCTGGGAGAGAGTGAGTCGGGGCTCCGGGAGGAAGGGAGTCGCCCCTCCACACCCCGATGCGGCCCGGGCAGGGCCAGGCCGGGGAGGGGGTACGTCTGCCTCACTCTTCTCTCCCCGCGCCCCCACGGGGAAGTTAGCGTCACCGTCTGCCTAGGGCTTATCTCATGTTTGAGTCATAAATTGACCTGGAGAGAGAGGGGAGGGGAGGGAGAGTCCTGCTCGGAGGAAGTTCGCGCGCTGCCTCCGACCCTGTCCTTGGGTCTCGTGGTTCCCGAATCTTTCCCTCACCCTCAGCCAGATGCGGGGCTCTCCCGAGAGTGGGGGGGCGCGCAGAACCGGAGACTCCGAGTACACTCGGGTTAGAAACCAAGCACTCAAGCCGGCGGGACAGGGCGAGGCAGAACGCAAAGGCCTCAATAATACCGCTCCGCTCCGGGCAAGAAGGATTCCGTGAGGCAATCCGGAGTCCAGACTCAGGGACGGAAGCCCAAGGAGAACCTAGGGAAAATAGTAGCTAGATCCGCTCACGTGCTCCAAGACCCCCGAAGTTCCCATGGAGCCCAAGATCCCCAGGAGCCAAGCCTGCCCAGTCCCTGCGGATCAGCTTCGTAATGGGCGAACCAAGTCTATCGCAGGCGGTGGGGATGAGGACGCTGGGTGGGAGGAGGGGAGGGGAGACTGAAAAAGATGATCCCATTGCCCTAAGGCCTCTTCCAAGACCCTGGACCCCTGCCCTAAGAGACTCAGGCCTCCCCTTGCTGTAGTGGGAGCGCAAACACCAGGGCAGGAGACTCCAGAGAAGGAGCGCATAACTCAGCGTTTGCTCTCCTGAAGACTTATTTCTGACAAATTACAGAAAAGGTAGGCAGGGTCCAAAGACACCGTAATGACCAGCTCAAAGCCAAACAGACAGGACATCCAGTGTGGGTGTCTGGATAGGTATCCTTCCCGCCCGAGAGTTGAGACATCTCAGTCCCGGTGCTGCCCTGGGAAGGGACTTTGAGCTGGCCAGCGTGGCACGGGCAAAGAATGGTGTTAGGGAGGTAAAATGCTTCCGAGGGCAGTACATTTTAGGCAGCCCCGGCTCAAAATTTAAGAAAGGACCATTCGGTTCATGTGGGGAACTGGACTGCCTGCCGCCAGGAGGGTCCTGTGACACTACCGGAGATTGGCTTCAGGTTGAGAGGTTGTCGCCTGAGCCAGGTGGAGCTTGGAACTCTCTCTGTGGTCTCGCACAAGTCCAGAGCTGCCTACTTTCAGGAGCCAAAAACTTGGCCACCAAGGGCAGGCATCTGACTGGCTGGCACCAGTCCAGGAGATCAGGACTCGCACACTGCACATTCATATTCTTTCCCTCTCTCTATCTCTTTCTCTCTCTCTCTCTCTCTCACACACACACACACACACACACACACACACACACACCCCTTCAGACTCTTCAGATAAGTTTCAATTGTCAGGGGTTTGCCAGGTGCTCAAGTGCTTGAACTTGAAGAACCAGTCCTCAGGGACCCTAAAGACCTTTCCTAAAGACCTTCTCATCTCACATTGGTTTGGGCTCCTCCCAGGAAACTGCCTCATCTCAGGGCCTCTTGCTCCAGTTTGGGGGAAGCACGACATTGCCCAGGAGGTAGGGAAGGGTGAGGAAAGGTGCGAGGCCCACTTTTCCCATGGGAGGATCCCATCAGCCTGATGTATATCTATACACTCCTCCCTGAGGCAGTTCCTCCAGATGTTAGCAGCCCGCCCTGTTCCTGGAGAAGTCTTATCCTCACCTAACTACAAAAAGATTTAATAAAGAAACACACCCTTTCCTATTGTTACTTGGGGTTTGAAGGCATTACATCGTTTTTTCTTTTTTGCTACCTTGAGGTCAGCTGGCAACAGCCTCCTCTCAAGTCTCAGTCCAGGCAAGCGATGAGAGCCACATTCTAATGGAATCCAGTGAGAACATTACTTGAGCTGATTATGCAGCTTCTCTTTGTAAACATTGAAAAACGTTTGGAGAAGAGAAGGGATGAGTTTAGTTGTTTGGTTTCAGGGGATTTTAGAGATATAGCTTGGAGCTACAGATTGGTAAATGTTAAATCTGGATGCTTATTGGTAGTAAGAAAATTCCCAAGCTCAGGTGCACTGTTTAAAGTGCTAAAGATTCGTATTTGATTTGTCATGTATATCTGTTTGCTGTTTGGGTTAAGGAGGAAAGAAGAGAAAAGGATTAAGAAGCTAAGCATAAATGCTAGTTTATTTTTTTCTAAGCTTTATGACAGGAAATATCCCTGGAGATATACATTAACTGGGTATTCAACTGAATTTAAGAGTAACACATTTAAACTTTTTAAAACCTCTTTTAAAATTGGATATACTGTGATAAACTGCCACTGGGGATGGAAGCATGGTGCTCATGGGCTAGGCATTTGTGTAGGTGTAGATCTTACAATGCTAAACATGGAAATACTTCGGATTAGAGGCAGGCCTTCCCATTTGCTAAGGTGCATTTACGTGACAGCAAGGCCTAAGCAAACATTTAGCTTCTATGGGCACTTGTTCTATTTCTAAGCCTTAGAAAAAATGTGGGGGGGGGGGTGGGGGGAGGTAGGGGGTGCTCCTCCTGTGTCCCATTTGCAGTCATGCATCCTCTACATTATTATGATGGAGATTACTCAGTTATGTTAGGAGCTAAATTATGATGTCAGAAAATATCCTTTCCAAAACAGGCAAAAAGTCAGGATCCTGGGTATATATTGAGGAGAATTTCTACTGAAAGTAATAAACACAGGGCAGCTTGGAAGAGGTACCTGCTTTCTAATAATTGCCTTTAGTGGGAACAGAAGTCTCCTTACAAGAAGATTTTAATTCATTTTAAGACTTAATTTTATGTTGTTTTTAAGAACAACAAAAAATATTTCTGGAAAAGACTGCTGAGAAGATTTCCCTGTTTCAGCCAGAAGAGCAGAGAGAAGACTGTAAATCAAGGAAAAGGTGAAGTAATAAATTAGGAGGGAACTTTGGTATTCTGAGTATATAAAGACTATTTATTTTTCCTGTGTCTACATTTTCTCTTTTTGTGGAGGAGAGGAAATTCTAAAAATATTTGATAGATGTTTTGCCATTAACACCAGAAAAGTGTGTGGGGAAAAAGAAAGGAGGGAAGGAGTTGGGGGTTAATTTTGTTTAATTAGTAGAAAAAGCAACATAAATCAAAGCAGTCTATCGATGCCAGTCCTTAATTTATAATGTTCTGAAAGTAAAGTGAATTTATTTACAACATAAGTGATTTGATAATTTCAGTCTGATTTTTGTTTTAACCTTCTGTTGGGAGAAGGGTTGACTTTTTAAAGCCTGGATAGTTTGAAACTTGGCTATGTACTTTGGACTTTTTATTGTGGAAGCAAATATTATCATTTCAATGTTAAACAACTTGCAAGTATTAAATGGCTCATTTGTGATTAACTTTTTTTTTTTTTTTTTTTTTACAGATTTCCCTCTTCAGACCTAACGATTACATTAGGGCTCCTGCAGCTGCATCTTTTTGGAAGGATTCTTTTTATAAATCAGAAAGTGCTCGAGCTTCAAAGGTTGACATTTCTGAGTGCTGATACTTTGTCCTTTCATACTATCCAAAAAGGTCTAACATTTAGAAATCCTTACACATTCAAGGGAAGTTGTGGAAATTCCCAGAGAGAGTGTGTGTGTGCGCGTGTGTGTTTTGTTTTTTTCTTTGTTAGTGAGAGGAAGTCAAGTTTTTTAAGGTATGGGGTTTACAGTAATCAACCGAGGAAGACAGGAGTTTCTAAGAAAAGATGCCCCCCGCCCAACATAAGCAGCAAACTTTAACTGCTAGCTAGCTGCAGAGAACCAGTGGGGAGCCCCGATGAGCGAGGGTCTCGGTGAGAGGGCACTGTTTCTCCCACCCTGGGTAAAATATGTGGAGCATCACCCGGAAGGTCAGGCTTGATAAAGGCCACGCTCCTTGAATCATCTCAAGTCTCTAAATCACACTAGCCTTCTAGAAACTAATGAACCCTACCAGCAGGATTGCCTAGAAGACAAACATCCCTTGAATGGTTCCCAGTCACTCGCGCTCTTTTCACAAAGTTAGAAGAGCCCTGGGGCGGGTATCCACTCCCGCTGCAATCCTTTCCTAGATGATACTACCCAGTCATTCCGAGCAGTCTTTCTTCCCCGCCCATTAGCTTTGGAAAGAACCTCTGCTTTCCCGTCGCTTCTCCCAAGCAGAGCAGCACACAACCATAGTTCCGCTGCGTCTGTCCGCTGGCTGCAGTGACTCGGATACAATCTTCCTAGAATCTGTAATCAGGCACTTTTGAGGAGGAGGGGACAACCGGGTAGGGTATCAGAGAAAGGATGGGTTAGACTCCTGACCATGGGTGAAAAGGGCCGTGTGCGTGCCCCAGGAGTGTCGGTGCCTCTCTGCAATTCAAAAGGGGGATCTCTCCTGTGCGCGGGTTTTTTTGGACCGGCTCCAGATGTCTACCAGCAGTTCTGAAACAGCAAAAAGTGCAGTTTAGATCTGAAGTCTGGAACCGTTTTTGCTCTTCTAAGCAAAAGATCTCCCTCTCTCTAGCCGATGCTCCCCACTCAGTTCATCCCGGGAATGAGCCAGGGAAGAAGGTTCTCATCCATCGCCCCCAGCTGCCAGGCGAGCTTCGGGCTCCTTAAATTCACAGGCCAACAGCCCGCGTCCTCTCCGCGCAGGCTCTCGGGCGCCCGTGGTCCCCGGCCCCGCTCCTTGGCCTCCTCCTCGTCGGTCCGCCCCTGGTGGTCTTGGCGCCCGCTAGTCCAGCCCGGCGCGCCGGGAACCGCCAGCTGCCCGGGGCCGTCCGCACGCCCTCGGGGATCTCGGCTCCCGGATCAGCCGCGCGGGCAGGAGCCGGCCGGGCCTGGAGGGAGCAAGCGGATCCGCCCACGCCCCCGGCCCGGGGATGGCGCGACAGGGCCCGGGGCTCCGGGCTCCGGGGTGGGGCTCGGTAGAGCTCAGGACAGCTCCGGGGGCGGCAGCGCGGGAGGGGGGAGCTCCGCTGCTCGCCGTTCATTCCCGGCTCGGGGCTCCCCTCCACTCGCTCGGGCGGCGCGGGGCCCGTTCGGGCCGCCCGTCGCCGCCCCCGCCCCCCGCGCGCCCGCCCGCCCGCGCCCTCGCTCGCCCCGCGCGCGTTCCTAGGGCGCCACCTCTTTGCGACTCTCTCACTTCTCCGGCAGGTTTGCCTCGGAGCGTGTGAACATTCCTCTGCTCGGCTTTCAACTCGCCTCCAACCTGCGCCGCCCGACCAGCATGTCTCCCCTCCCGTGAAACGGGGCTGCCGCCGCCCTGCCGCTCCGGCTGCCGCTAACGACCCGCCCTCGCCGCCACCTGGCCCTCCTGATCGACGACACACGCTCTTGAAACTTGTTCTCAGGGTGTGTGGAATCAACTTTCCGGAAGCAACCAGCCCACCAGAGGAGGTAGACAGACAGCTATGTATATATATGTGGGTTTCGCTACAAGTGGCTCTGGAACCAAAGGGCCTGGTTCTCAAAGAAGCTGACTTCAGAGGGGGAAACTTTCTTCTTTTAGGAGGCGGTTAGCCCTGTTCCACGAACCCAGGAGAACTGCTGGCCAGATTAATTAGACATTGCTATGGCAGACGTGTAAACACATTACTTATCATTGATGCATATATAAAACCATTTCATTTTCGCTATTTCAGAGGAAGCGCCTCTGATTTGTTTCTTTTTTCCCTTTTTGCTCTTTCTGGCTGTGTGGTTTGAAGAAAGCACAGTTGGAGTAGCCGGTTGCTAAATAAGTAAGTGCTGAGAGGCTCCAGATAATTTTTTTTTTTTTCCTTTTCAACTTGGGAGATGCCCTTGATGTTGAAGAGGCTTTTTGAGACCAGGCTAAAAAGGGGAAGCGGAGTAGTGCGGGGAGATGGAGAGTCCAGACTGACACTCGGGTCCCTCTCCCTTCTGTTGCAGGTCCCGAGCGCGAGCGGAGACGATGCAGCGGAGACTGGTTCAGCAGTGGAGCGTCGCGGTGTTCCTGCTGAGCTACGCGGTGCCCTCCTGCGGGCGCTCGGTGGAGGGGCTCAGCCGCCGCCTGTAAGTGCCCCATCCTCCCCAAGGCGCCGGGTTCGGGAGGCCAGGGGGAGGGGCTGCCAAGCTGGGACGCTGCCGAGGGCTTGCAGCGGTCACCGATGCTCCTCGCCCGGGTTAGGGAGAGGGACCATCCCGGATACCTGCTAGGGCCTGAGTCCGGGTCCTCAAACCCGGCGGGAGAACTGGTTGATCTTCAAGGGGAGACAGGCAAGAGACAGATTTTCTGTGTGTTTCCATAAGAGGGAGCGTTTCACAGAATCTCTTCTAGGGAAAGATCCTCTGCCTCTAGTGAGGAAAAAAAAAAAAAAAAAGGTGGGGGGTGGTTATTACTGTCAGGACCCAGGAAGCTTCTGAAACTCCGAGGAAGCTGAGCGGTCCTGGGGACGTATGGTCTGCGCGCTTGTATACGTACTGAATGTGGGTGGCGGTTTGCGTGTGAAAAAGCAAACTCCGTACATCTAATTTTATTATGAATGACAGAATTTTAAGCATATAAAATAGGACCATATTACATAATGAAAGCATATTATATAATAAAGTAGTAACAACTTTGCAGTGGCAAGACTCCAATGTTAGTATTGATACAGTTCAGGAACGCTAGAGTGCTTGGTTCCAAAATGAATTTTAGGTGTGGAAACTTTTTTTTTCTTGTAGTTATTGCTAACAGTTCTTTCATCCGGAGTCAAATATTTGCATTGTAGACTGAAAACTTGTATTTTGGCATTCTCACTTGGTGATTCTTTTAATGATAACTTCGACTTTGAAATAATCATACATCCAAGCACACCAGAGAAATATCACTATGTCGTGTGACTGAAAACTTGGAAGAGTGATAGAGTAACATGATCTTAATAATCTGTTGGACCTAGCAGTTCACTAATGTGTGTAACACCATATTTGGGTGATCTTTAAACTGCAGACTCAGTGTTCAGAATGGGAAGATTATAAAGTTCGAGAACTGAGAAGAAGAGTTTGACTCTGGAGAAAGAATTAAGGCAAATTTTTACACTAACAATAAAAATAGCAGCATCTAATATTTACAGTCAGGTTTATGGTGCCTCCTTGTAAATTCCCGAGGGTGTACAAAAAGGCAACTGTTTTATACGTGCTCATGGTCTATTATTATTAGAGAAGAAAATCCCTAAATGAAAATACTTGAGACATGTCTGAACCTTGGCATCAAAATGAAAATCTATTATGAATCTCCTAAGGCAAATTGTGTAGAACATTATACCAAAGATAAAGCTGCATTGTATTCTTCAGATCAACTTTTTACCGATGTATTTCTGAAAATTGTCTTCAGACTTTTTGCTCATTTTGAGACTTGTGTTAAATTCCATAATTTGAAATTCATATATAAATAGAAATGGAGACTGAATTTTTAAAAGCATACTTAAATACTATATTTATTTGGTTAAGAAATACTACCTTGGAAGAGAGCCAATTTTTTCTTCAACGTTACTTAAGAATACCTGTTTTCTCTTTTGAGAAACAGCAAATGAGCCATGATTATATACACAACTATGGCATAAAAATACTGCTAAGTTGTCCTAAAGGCTATTTTTAACTCTTTCTTTGTTGCACCTTACAAAACACACATCAGAAACCATTTAGCAGCCAGTGACTGTTATAGTTTTGTTTGTGGGTGAAATATAATATTGTAGTTAAACACTCACACTCAGCAGATGGTTATAAAACTACCACAAAACATTCTCATAGTTAATGGGTAATAGATCATCACATTACAGGCATGGTTTTTCATGGAGGCTGAAATCATCAGTGGATGAAGATGTTTCATCAAATTATTATAGCCAAATGGAGTTTTTAAAAACAAGTCATTATTTTTGTCTTGCTGCCAAGTAACAGTAAATTTTGTGTGCTAGACAAAACATAAGTCTGCCATTATGCTAAATCAAGCTAGTTTCTGGAAAGAAATTTTAACATATAATCAAACCATATTACTCCCCAGTTTTCACACCAAGTATTAGGGAAACTGCTTTAGAAGTATAGATTTTTTTTAACTAGATGCTAACTTTTAAGGGAGAGGAAATTACTATAACAATAAGACTTCCTAAACCATGCAAAGGAGGCAGTTATAAATTGTGAGTCTTTTGAACCTGTTAATCCCAAAGATTTTAACTAATGGAGCTGGAGCATGATCAAGGTGGATATTGGAAGGTGAGGCCTATGGAGGTTCTTGTGCAGATGAACAAGGCTTTTGGCAGGTGGCTGTCTTTATGTTTAAGTTAGAGAGGGAACTCCAGCAGATTCAGAAACCTAAAACATCATTGGCTGATTTGCTTGGGAGCCAGACTGGGTCTATTCCACTTAATGAAAAGCATAACTTTCTGCTGAGTCATTTGGGTTGGAAGGACCTTCTGGTGAGTCATCTTAACTCTAACACCCTAACCCTGTCTCTTGCATGTACCACAGAACTTTTCTTCTCAAACACAGAGTCCGTCCTTAGAAGCCTAGCATCAGTACAAGCATACTGCTTCTTCCTGTGCTGGAAAGGGAATTTCCATCACTGTTTTTATGCCCTCTGTTCCTTGATAGTTCCTTAGAAATTTAAGCTTCTTCCCTAAAAACTCCCTTGAAGTGATTTTTAAAAAAAGAGAGAAGAACTATGTTTCAGCTGAATTTAGAGTTATCTGTGATAAGCATTTCCCCCAAATTTTGCAATTTTTTTTACAATAATCAAAGGAGAACATGATGCATAACATACCTGTTTTTCCATTTTGGAGCTTAGGAATGTATATGTCAGGTGAACCATCATGCTACGTAATGTTTACAGACAAATTGAGTAAAAGACTATTATTGAGGCCATGTTTACAACCTAAATATTTTAGAGTTACCTAAATTGAAAACCACCTTAATTTGAATTGATTACTCACTACGTTTGTACTGATGCCCTTATATTCCCGATCCTCTAATGTAACTGCCTAGTGAGAGATTCATTCTTCACAATACTTCAATTGCAGAAGTTTTTGAAATACTAAGTAAAGTGTCTAACAACATTTCCGATTTAGCATTTAAGCAAACTTGTGTTTTCTAAAATACTAACAGTTTCCCCCAAAAGGCAGATGAAAAGCTTTGTCCCTCATAAGCAATGTACTATTTTAAATTGAACAAAGTTGTGCCATATTGTAGGCTTTTTATAAAATAGAAGGATAGAATGATCATTGCATTTGCCAAGAGAACTATCCTGGGAAAATGCAGCTTGAGTTAGGAAGGCACTGTGACTCACAGTTGACAGGCTGGCCAAGACGACAAGCACATATGCCCATGAGAAGGGGCATGAGCAATGGTGGCTTAATTAGAATAGACCAACCATTAAAAGTTTTGGCCTCAAGTTAAGCTAAAATGGGCTACACTTTATCCATTTGGAGAGCAATACAGAAGAGGAGGGCTTCTGCCAGGAACAGAGAAAAGAAATAAAAGTCCCCAAAACTATAAATTATCAGTGGTTAAGAACTTCTTTTTAACGTGACATTTTGCTAAAAGATACTTATTAAACTGCAGTGCTTATGAAATATGTCCTATTATTTTTAAAATGTTATTAAAGGATATAAATACCTTGTACCAAAGCCTCAAACTTGTAGATTCTTAAAAGTTTCCAGAATACTAAACTATTGCCACAGAGTAAGTGAATTTTAATCTAGTCACATGTGGCACGTTCTAAAAGAAAGAGAGACTCCTTCATGTCTCATTTAAACCAGGCTCCTGTTACATTTCTTTCCATTAAGTCATGTCTTTTTTGAATGAGCTACATGGCTTCAAGTCAGTCCACACACTAAAATACTAGAAGGTAGCTGACATTCTTGCTAGAAGGGCCAGAGAAATGATGACTGTATTTTCATCTCTTACTCTTTTCTTCGACTCATTCATCCAGTGATAATCCAAACTCTTGTAGTTCCTAATTTTGATGAAGAAAATGAACTTTTGGGGCAATAGGCTTGATCTTCAAGGAAACTGATAAATTTCTTCCAATCTGCCCATTATTGTGGTGAATACTCTATGCCCCATGCATATACCCTGTACTCTCCTTACCATGTTCCCTAGCACAGGAACAGGCTGGGACTTCAGCTTCAGCTTCCGCTTTGACAGGAGAAAGGGTTGAGGAAATTGAAAAAGCACTCTTGGCTTTAGAATCAGAAGACCTAGTTTTTGGAGCCCTGGCTCTGCCAGTTCTCACTGTGTAGACTAGAGCAAGTCATTTAACCTCTCTGGACCTCACTTTCCCCATGAATACAACGAATTACAATGGCAGTAATAATGCTATTTATTATTTTCGTATTTCTCTGAGGAGTTAAAGACATTGCACCAACAAAGGCAACTAAGGACCCAGACACCATTGTTTCAGGGAAGTAAGAGTACATGGGATGTAGCCCTGGGAAACACTTTCAGATGCTTTTGAGGATGGGCCAGTTTGGAGGACTATTCCAGTGGTAGAAATTGGAGTTAATGCAGAGTTGAAGCAGGCATGACATGACTGATTAATGGATGCAGTCCTTAAATATGGTTAATAATGACCGGGCGCCGTGGCTCATGCCTGTAATCCCAGCACTTTGGGAAGCTGCGGTGGGCGGATCACAAGGTCAGGAGATCGAGACCATCACAGTGAAACCCTGTCTCTACTAAAAATACAAAAAAATTAACCAGGCGTGGTGGTGGGCGCCTGTAGTCCCAGCTACTCAGGAGGCTGAGGCAGGAGAATGGCGTGAACCCGGGAGGTGGAGCTTGCAGTGAACTGAGATCACACCACTGCACTCTAGGCTGGGCGACAGAGCGAGACTCCACCTCAAAAAAAAAAAAAAGGTTAATTATATACACAAAACAATAAAAGAATACATGATGGACATTTAAGCAAGAGTTTGGGTGTTATCTAAAAGGATTGATAGAGAATTAGTTTATTCTTTTTCACGATATTTTCATTAGAGTGTCATTTAAATAGAAAAATCCTTTATATTTTTTCCTAGAGAATTTTAAGACAAAGAGAGCAAGTAGAAAAGTGAACTTCTCAACTAAGTAGTAAGGATCATACTCTCTGAAGTTCTAAATTAAAAAAAAAAGAACACGAAGCACAGAAGAAATAGAATGAGCTCATTTAAGCACACAAAGAAACCCATTTTAAGGAGACCACCCACTACTTTACAGAAAAATACACATACTCTCCCTCTCTTTCTCTCTCTCTCTCTCTCTCTCTCTCTCTGACAATTGACCTTCAAATAGATGTTCTTGGTAGCCAGTAGTCTAAAATGTTAAAGTTCAGTCTGTGAATCAGACGGTTTCCTAGACAGGCTTCACTGCTCACTTCTCCTTCAGCCTTTGTTTGCTTTGACTCTTATGGCTTGCTGTTCTTTGAGATTCAATATTATTATTTTCTTAATGGGGCGTGTGTGTGTGTGTGTGTGTGTGTGTGTGTGAGACAGAGAGAGAGAGAGAGAAACAAACAGAGAATACTCAGGTAAAAGCAGCAGCTGCCTTTTATTTCCCAGGCTGGAACTTCTAGATTTATTTTCTCAGCAGAACTCTGAAAAATGTGAAGAGATACTCCGTGGTTTCTATTTCTAATCATAACTGAATCATAGCGTCTTAAATTGGGAAGGAAGTATAGAAATCACTGTCTCTGACCCCCTCCTTTTATACATTTGAAGCCTATGAGGCCCAAGAATGTTCATGATCCCATCAAGGTCACAACCTAGTGAGTGGCAGAACTGGGACCGGGAGCTGGAGGCTTTCAACTGCCAGCTCTTTCCTTCCCACTGGTTACCCTTCCCTGCGCAATGAGCTTGCTACCCATCCAGCTTGTGTCTTGCGGTGGACCAACTAGACAACTAAAGAGATCTACTCATGTCTTTATTGTCTCTATCAACGAGTAAAATGTAACTGTTTTCTTCCCTCTACTATTTCCTTTCAAAGCAAAAGAGCTGTGTCTGAACATCAGCTCCTCCATGACAAGGGGAAGTCCATCCAAGATTTACGGCGACGATTCTTCCTTCACCATCTGATCGCAGAAATCCACACAGCTGAAATCAGAGCTACCTCGGAGGTGTCCCCTAACTCCAAGCCCTCTCCCAACACAAAGAACCACCCCGTGCGATTCGGGTCTGATGATGAGGGCAGATACCTAACTCAGGAAACCAACAAGGTGGAGACGTACAAAGAGCAGCCGCTCAAGACACCCGGGAAGAAAAAGAAAGGCAAGCCCGGGAAACGCAAGGAGCAGGAAAAGAAAAAACGGCGAACTCGCTCTGCCTGGTTAGACTCTGGAGTGACTGGGAGTGGGCTACAAGGGGACCACCTGTTTGACACCTCCACAACGTCGCTGGAGCTCGATTCACGGTAACAGGCTTCTCTGGCCCGTAGCCTCAGCGGGGTGCTCTCAGCTGGGTTTTGGAGCCTCCCTTCTGCCTTGGCTTGTACAAACCTAGAATTTTCTCCCTTTCTGTATCTCTATCAGTTGTGCAGCAACTGATAGAGAATAAGTCAGAATATTGTCTGCCTTAAAGCAGTACCCCCTACCACACATACCCCTATCCTCCAGCACCACAGAGAGGCTTTAGAGCCCATTCCACCGTCAGGCAACATCAATCCTTTACCACTCTACCAAGTCATTTCATATTCAAGCTTCAGAAGCTAGTGACCATCTTCATAATTTGCTAGAGAAGTGTGTTTCTTCCCCTTACTCTCACACTTTGGCAAACTTTCTTTAGTGTTTTTCATTTCCTAGGTTCCTTCACTTTAAGGGAGAATATAGAAGCATATTATCTACAAATACTGCAGAACAGCATCATGTCATAAACGATTCTGAGCCATTCACACTTTTTATTTAATTAAATGTATTTAATTAAATCTCAAATTTATTTTAATGTAAAGAACTTAAATTATGTTTTAAACACATGCTTTAAATTTGTTTAATTAAATTTAACTCTGGTTTCTACCAGCTCATAAAAAAATAAATGGTTTCTGAATGTTTAAGTATTAACTTACAAGGATATAGATTTTTCTCATGTATCTCTTTGTCCACTGGCAAGATGAAATAATTTTTCTAGGGTAATGCCATAGGAAAAATAAAACTTCACATTTATGTGGCTTGTTTATCCTCAGCTCACAGATCCAGGTAATAATGACACTCCTAGAGTTTGGGATCAAATAACTTAGGGCCAAGTCTTGAGTCAAAATTTATTGAAGTTCACAACCTAGGGCAAGTTACTCTGCCTTTCGAAGACTCACTTACATCTTCTGTGAAATGAAGATAATAACTGTACCAACCTCATAGAGTTTGGTGTCGACTAAATGAGATTATATGTGGATTAAATGTCTGTCATATAGTAAACACTCAATAAATTGCAACATATTATTCTGGTGTTTTTAGAACTAGTTCTGATTGTACCGTCTACCTATCTATCATCTATCTCTTTGTATCTATCTATCTATCTGTCTATATATCTATCTATATCTACCTATCTATATATCTATCTATCTGTCTAGGGGGTATGTTTCTATGAGGCAAAAAGTGGGGCAGATATCAATCTCATTGTATAAAATAGAAAGCCAAGGCATTCCATGGCTAAAAGACCTGAGTAGTCCTTGAAATTGAAATAGGTAGCCCCAGAGCTAGATTTATCTCCCTATTTTCTGACACTTAGACTAGTGCTGTGTTCGCCCTGCTTCTTTATCCATGCATTTCCATCGAATGGATTTTTTTTTTTCTTTTCATTTTTCAGTACAGCACTTCTGTGGGGTTTGAAAAAAAAAAAAAAAAAGGAAAACAACAGAAGAATACATCATATGCAACTAATGATCTCATTATTTAAAGAGTCCCCTGTTACTTCTTTAGTCATTTCCTTTGACTCTGCTACAGACAGGATTATAGGATGATGTTTCAAAGGGGAGCTTGAACCTATTCACCATTATTTCTCTCTTTAAGCTGGCAAACCCGTCATTAAATAGCACATAAAATAACAATCAAATGGGATAAGTAGTACAGCTTCAGTAACCAATAGGCAATGACACTAGAAAAATCTTTAGCACAGTGAATAACCTATCCTGCAAACATCTAATGGATCTCTAAAGGGTAACAAACCCTATAAATTCTGGTTTACCGCACATATTTAGTGTATTTGAAGCTAGGATCCTAACTGTATATGTTTATAACTAATGCAAGGACCCTACTTTATTGCCAAAATGTATTTCCTATTTTTATCCATTATCATATATATACATATACAAACATGTCATACATATATAAACATATATGTCATATAGTAAACACTCAATAAATTGCAGCATATTATTTTGGTGTTTTTAGACCTAGTTCTGATTGTACCATCTACCTATCTATCATCTATCTATTTATATCTATCTATCTATCTAGGGGGGTAAGTTTCTATGAGGCAAAATGTATATATATATGTAAGTTATAAAAACAGAGGTATAAATAACTTTTGATGGATTTTATTCATGTCAAATTTGCAATGTTCTTTAAGTATCTGGAAAATTGATGAAAATTAACACTCATCAATTCTTATGGCTGGAACTACCCCTAAGTTAAAGTAGGTCTACTGAAAATTAGGCAGTGGCCTAATCAAATCCAGACCTAGGGCTGAAAGAAGCGGGAGGTTTCTGCTTGTCCTTTCTCTTCCCTGTTTGTGAGGGACATTCATGGAAAGAACTGTTTGGCAGCCAAATGTTGGCACTCTCCCAACATAATCCAACAGAGGTTCAGGGAAGAGTGAGGAAGTTTAGGAGTGTATTGATGAGAATGTATGGGGCCATGCAAATTTTGTAATCCAAATAAAATCTTTTCAGAATACCTATTTTAAAGTTTTATAAGTGACAAGTCTTTTATTAACATCCCCTCCTTAGTCTTTTTGCATTATTACATGATAAACCAAGAGGTCTGATGAGATGGCAAGCATGCACTTGACTATAATACATACAATATTTTGAAAAATAATACAGTACCTTTTTTTTTTTTTTTTTGAGACGGAGTCTTGCTCTGTTGCCCAGGCTAGAGTGCAATGGTGCAGTTGGCTCACTGCAATCTCTGCCTCCTGGGTTCAAGAGATTCTCCTGCCTTAACTTGCTGAGTAGCTGGGATTGCAGGTGCCCACCACCATGCTTGGCTAATTTTTGTATTTTTAGTAGAGATGGGTTTTCACCATGTTGGCCAGGCTGGTCTTGAACTCTTGACCTCAGGTGATTCACCTGCCCCAAAGTGCTGGGATTACAGGTGTGAGCCACCACACCTGGCCAATAATATAGCCTTCTTTTAGAAAAAAACTACTGAGATAAAATTGTCTATTTTCCTCTCATATAAACCATTCAGTGAAAAATACATAGCTTTAAATTGAGGGGATTATATTTTAGAATTTTCAATGTTGCAAATGTGATATCCAGATACAGTGGGACTCATTTGTTATAAATCATATCATTTTGCCTTGGAAAATGCTGATTTAGAAAAGTATTAAAAGTCCATAGTAAAAAGAGCTAGGAATGTAGAATGCTGTCATATACACACACATATAGTAAACATACACATATACTTTTAAGTCATGTTAGATGTTTTACTTGTCTATTCCAATACATGCCTTTGTTAAAGGAGAAATCAAAAGAAAGGAGAATGAGCAAACATCTGGGCAGGGCGAGATACATAGATTTCTCCTTGGTCCTTTAACTTATTTCTTTTTCTTTCTTTCTTTCTGAGGAAATAGTTGTTCAAAATCCTCTTCCTTCCCTCTTTGTTTGTGTTACTCTTAATCCCAATTCACAAAATACCATTTGGTACAAACACATTTAAAAATCAGTAGAGTATGCAGATTATTGAGTTTTGAGGTCATCTTTTTGGCTTTATTCATTTCATCTATCCACATCAATTCGCCAATTAAAATTTTAATCTTAAACTCTTCTTTTCTTTGTTTGCAGTTGGGAAAACATTTAACATTCCCACCAAAACCATTGGTGAAGAGGTCAATAACCTGACATTAAAACACTCTAAATGCTCAATTTGCTTTTTCTGTAAGCGGCACAGAAAACTCCAAAATTGTTAAGAATGTACTGTTTTATAGGTCTTACATCCATATATGTCTGCCATGTAAAAACTCTGCCACAATTCTGGCTGTTAATTCAATGTCATAGCAAATCAAATTCCATTCTATAGTTGTTTTCTTGGGAACAAATACCTAGACCACACAAAGAGAAGAGAAAAGGAGACAGAAAAGCAGAGAAAATTCCACTAACCCACCTTAAAATACTGTCATTACAGTATTTAGACAGATTAGAAAAGTGTCAGCTCCAAGTAGTAGTTTTGGAATAATAAAACAGACATGGTAATAGGAAATATTGCTATTTTGTACTTTTAAATGAATTTATTCTTAGTTATTCCCTCATTTACAGTAGACTTTCCCAATGCTAACAGAAAATCCATTCAAAAACCAACAGAGCGAGAGACAAATGATTCTACTTTAGTTTTGGCTTTGGAACCTATTATAAAACCCAATAATAGTTTCATGCATTAGTATTTAAAGACAGCTAAAGAAATGCCAAATATCATATCATCGACTAAGATGGATATCATTGTATCATCAACTCTATTTAAACTACACATCCTTCAATTGTTACCAAAGTCCCACACTTCCACTATCCTCACCACTGCCCACTGTGCTGTGAGAGATTGGCCAAATGAGCACCTGAACAAAATAAACAAGCTTTGGATTGCCCAATTCAGGTGTCACTGGAAGAATAACTCCCAAGTGAATTGTATTTGATAATGGATGGTCCAACCTAACCTCATTTCCAAGTTCTCAAATTTGTCCCTTCTCTTCCCAAACTTGCCAGCTGGCAATCTTAGAAAATTTTTCCACAGTCTCCTTTTTTCTGACAGCATGATTGGAAATGCAGGCCCTTTTTCTTTCCGCACACATGGACTAAGTCGGGTTGAAGACCCTGCCTGTAACAGAGGTTATGGAGATCCAGGTGGATCCTGCAGGTACCTCTTGTGGGAGATATTTACAAGAAGTTCCCTGAATCTCTTTCCATTGTGATTTTGTGTTCCTTAGCTTATATCCTTTATATTTTATGTTTTCATTTGTAAAGAAAACTAACCTGTTTTCTCCTTTTCTTTCTCTTCTTTCTTTTTGCAGGAGGCATTGAAATTTTCAGCAGAGACCTTCCAAGGACATATTGCAGGATGCTGTAATAGTGAACATATGGAAAGTATTAGAAATATTTATTGTCTGTAAATACTGTAAATGCATTGGAATAAAACTGTCTCCCCCATCGCTCTATGAAACTGCACGTTGGTCATTGTGAATATTTTTTTTGCCAAGGCTAATCCAGTTATTGTTATCACATTTACCATAATTTATTTTGTCAATTGATGTATTTATTTTGTAAATGTATCTTGGTGCTGCTGAATTTCTATATTTTTTGTAACATAATGCACTTTAGATATACATATCAAGTATGTTGATAAATGACACAATAAAGTGTCTCTATTTTGTGGTTGATTTTAATGAATGCCTAAATATAATTATCCAAATTGATTTTCCTCTATGCATGTAAAAATAGCAGTATTTTAAATTTGTAAAGAATGTCTAATAAAATATAATCTAATTACATCATGACTCGAGTGAATTCTATCCTTTAAGATTTTTAGTAGAAGGAACATATGTTTTTTTAAAAAGCGATTTGAATATAATCTTGAACATAATTTGTTTATGTGGGTACACATTCCAACAATTCTACATTAGCTTTTAAACAACTTAAAATGTATTTTGTCCAATATTTCAGTTCAAGCCAACGGCATGGCTGAACTCTCTAGATGTCATTTTATAAAGTACATTCAATTTGAAGTTCAGACAGGAGAGGGCAAAAAAGAAGCAAAAAGAAATCAGGAGAAAGGATTAAAGACATTAAGCCCAGAAGGTTGGCCAGAGCTAGAAAAAAGGGAAGGAGGCCAATCGGAGACTATAAGGTCATGGATAATTTTAACCAATGTAGAGTGTAATTTAAGAGATTTTGCTCTTACTAGTAACAACAATATTAATTATAAAAGAGCTACTTGAGAATACCGCCTATTAAGGTTCCTAACAGAAAGGAGAAAGACTCAAGTTTGGGAAATAAGTAACTGCTCAAAAAGCTCTCAAAGGTAAACATTACTTTCCTGTGGTATCACAGTTCCCGGAATTCTAGTTCCAAACAGCTTGGTTGTGATGCCATGTGGAATCTCTTTTGTATTTTTTTTTTTTTTTTTTAACTTTTAAGTTCAGGTGTACATGTGCAGGTTTGTTACAGACGTAAACACATGTCATGGGGGTTGTACCAATTATTTCATCACCCAGGTATTAAGCCTAGTATCCGTTAGTTATTTTTCCTAATCCTCTCCCTCCTCTCACCCTCCCCTCCACTATCCAATAGACCTCAATGTGTATTGTTCCCCTCTATGTGTCCATGTGTTCTCATCATTTAGCTCCCACTTATAAGTGAGAACATGTGGTATTTGGTTTTCTGTTCCTTGTTAGTTTGCTAAGGATAATGGCCTCAGCTCCATCCAAGTCCCTGCAAAGGACATGATCTCATTCTTTTTCATGGCTGCATAGTATTTCATGGTGTATATGTACCACATTTTCTTTATCTCGTCTATCATTGATGGGCATTTAGGCTGATTCTGTGTCTTTGCTACAGTCAATAGTGTTGCAGTGAACATATGCGTGCATGTGTCTTTATAATAGAACAATGTGTATTCCTTTGGGTATATACCCAGTAATAGGATTGCTGGGTCGAGTGGTATTTCAGTCTTCAGGTCTTTGAGGAACTGCCACACTGTCTTCCACAGTGGGTGATCTAATTTACACTCCCACCAACAGTGTATAAATGTTCCTTTTTCTCCACAACCTCGCCAGCATCTGTTATTTTCTGACTTTTGAATATCCTCCTAGTGGTTCCTCCCATTGTGTTCAGATGAAAACACGAACACGTTTCCTTCTACAGATCTGTTTTCTTTGCTGCCTGCAGCTTAGTGAAAAACAGAACAAAAAAACCTATGAATCAAGCAAGCACATATTGAAGAAGTAGTCTATTAATGCCCATATCCTGTTAGATGTCTATTGGATGTTTGGGGGGTACATAAGAAGTAAATTGCCTTTAAGAGCCTTTTACTCCAGTGGGTAGATTGTTGCATATATATACATGAAACAACTAAATGCTGAAATGATCCAAAATCCTATGGATAGCTAGAAAAGGGGAAAAAACACATAAGGAGAGATTAGTATGAACTAGGTGTGAGTAGAATTATGTTTCTGGGAGTACTGTTCTAAGATTGAATTTATACTTTCACTTAGATCCCATAGTCTTCAAAATAGAACTGATTTGGCTATTTTTTTAAAAAAGAGTTTAAACCTACATTAGTAGGCAAATAAGAAAACTTGTGCTTGGCTTCACTTAAAAATTTGTTGGAAGTGGTTTTACAACTAAGCAATCTTTAGAAGTTTAAGGCCAATGCATTAAGCCTGCATAAAGCAAGACGTTTGCGGTGCCTTAAAAACAGACATAGCCACATTTTGCAAAACTCCATGAAGCAGTTTTGAAACTCTACATCTTAAGTGACATTGCACCAAATCCTTATAAGTTGTTCGCATGAAAAGTAAGTTTTTCTAATACTAACTTGGTAAATACTTAGTTATCAAGGCAAGAAAGCATCAAAGTCACCTTTAAGTGTATACCATCTTTAAGTTTTGCTTCACAAGTAGCCTGTTCCTGAAAAGGAAAGGAGGAAGAGGGAACTTGGAGATTTATAGTTATCAATTATTACCAAAGCATTATTAATGCCATTGTTGCCCTTAGTCATGCCCTGGGCCCTCTGGCAGTGTTAAAGAGTAAAATCATAGGATAAGCGATGGAGTTGGGAGATGAAGGAGGCAAAAACATTTGGGGAAAAGAGTCATTTTATATGAAAGAAAAACTGAAATATGTAGTTTAAGGTAGTAAGTATTTTAATGTAAATAAACTCCTAGCAAATTACACTCTTAGTGAATATAGCTTATCTTTGACTTAAGTATTGTTTATAAAACAGTAGCAATTTACACAAAGGCAAGTTGGACTAAATATTCTGGCATCAAGAAAAGAAAACTTAATCTGCTAACATACCACTACCTTCCTCATATTCTATTCAGACAGAAATTTGGTATTTACAGGTATTACAGAGGTCACCTCCAAAAGACAGGCAGTGACACTTAAGCGTGAAGGTCCTGTTCCTTTCCTCTGTACTTTCATAGCCATCATTGTAAAGCAAGTGCATTTTAAAGCATGTTGCTTATAATACAACTAACATATTTAGAGCTATATAAGTTATGAACCAAAATCAGTGCTGACATTATTGGTCCTGAAAATATTAAAGTCAATACTGACATCTCCCTTCCTTGTTACAAAAATTAGTTTGGAATGCAGGCAGTGTCAATCTGAAAAAGATGAAAAAAATCTGAAAAAGATGTCAATCTGAAAAAGATGAAGAAACTGACGATTTTCTTGGGAGAAAGTATAACTACAACCACGATGGCTAAAAATTTAGTTTTAATGTTTCATCATCTATTGTTAGTATAAGGACAAAAGGAGTCAAATCAATCATTTTAAAATTCCAAATGCTCTCTTTAATATACTATGTAATGAACCCAACAAGAACAAGAAGGTATTACTCCAATTTTATTGTCTGATCAATTCATCAAATAAATACTGAAATATGGCTTAATAGATAACCTCCATGTACTTAAAAAACTCAAGTTATGGCCTTTTGTAAGAAATTCTGGGATACTTACATCATCACTGGGTATTAACTTTAGGATCATCTGGAACTGAATATTAGAGTATCTTACAGTTCAGCTACAATTTTTCCCGCTTTGGCCACAAAGCGTATGGAAAATAGGACCAGTTGTAGACAGAAACTATGTCTGCAGAGTGTTCATCTTCTGTAAAGCGCTCACTTTGGTTGAGAGTTTCAGGTAGGAAGTGTTCCTAGCAGAGCAGAGCCATCACTCTTCCCTCAAATAAAGAGTAAAAGACATTCCAAGCACAAATGTTTGCCACATCCTTTAATGTCACAACCCAGGTGTTAGGTACAAGATTGTTATGAAAGTTTCTATATATAGTTAGTAAAATGCTGCCATATGGTGAGGTAGTCTGTGGGAAAAAGAGAGATCAGCCTGTTACTGTGTCTATATAGAAGGAAGTAGACATAAGAGACTCCATTTAGTTCTGTATTTGAAATGCTGTTAATCTGTGACCCTACCCCCATCTTTGTCCTTGCAAGAGACATGTGCGAAGGTGATTTAAGGTTAAAAGGATATTGGGCTGTGCAGGATGTGTCTTTGTTAAACAAGTACCTGAAAGAAGCTTGATGGTTAAAAATCCTGCCCCTCCCTGGGATTGGAACATCTCCGGGTAATACCCATTGTGTGCCTTGTTTACTGAGTAAGAAGAAAACGCCTTTAGGAATAAGGTGGGACTTGCTGGAATAAGGTGGGACTTGCTGGAGCAATACTGCTAAAAGGTTTATGGAGATGTGGCATATATATCTCAAGGCACAGCATTTTCCTTTAAACTTATTCATGTTACAAGGATTTTTTCATATGTCTTACTGCCGATTTCCTCCCTACAATAATCCTATTGTCCAGCCGCTCCCTTATCCTTTTAATGGTAAAGATAATTCTCAATAAATACTAAGGGAACTCAGAGGCCAGTGCCGGCGTGGGTCCTCTGTAAGCTGAGCGCCGGTCCCCTGGGTCCTGCTTTTCTTTCTCTATACTTTGTCTCTGTGTATTATTTCCTTTTCTCAAGTCTTTCGTCCCACCTAACGAGAAGCACCCACAGGTGTGGAGGGGCAGGCCACCCCTTCAGTAGTCCTGAAGGTTCAGTTGAACATTTTAGGGAAAGCATTAAATACTAGTAGCTACAAGAGTACAAAGACTAAAGATATTGCTTCCGTTATCCTATCATGTGTCATGAGGTTAACTCCTTAAGAGAAGAACTATTCCTTTCACCTTGTCGGTGTTACTTCTCTAATGATCTTGTGACCTTTTCAAGGCAGGAGCCTTGTTTTATTCCATATATGCCATCAACACTAATTAACAACATCAGTACATAGCAGGTGCTCAATAAATATCTGTTGAACAAAATTTAAAAGTTCTTTCAGTTTCTGTATTAAACAACTGAAAAGCAGAGTTTTGCCCCCAAAATCTGCTGGAAATAGGAGATGGATCTGAGTTTTGAGTATTTCAGATTCCCATGGCACGCCCTTCTCTTACTCCGATAACAAGAAGTTTAGAGAATAAGTGCTCTAAGTTACCCACTGTTCACCAGAGTGTCCTTTGTTTTTCAGCCTCTGGTTGAGTGGGAACTTTTCCAGCCCTGTAACTACAAGATGCAAGGGTTTGTGTTGAGTATACAGCAACTTCCCAGAGGAAGGGAGGAGAATTTAAAATATCAGGTTTTCTTCCTATGAATACACTGCACAGAAGTTACCCACAGGGCTCAGTTGTGCAAAAGAGGCACACTGCTATTTTGACAGAAGATTAATGTACACAGTTCCCAACCCAACAGCAGGATGAGAACACTCACATCTCTGTGTAAGTTCCTAATATGTTCATATTTACAAGTGCAAAGCACAAGGGGTACATTTTCAAATTGCATTTTAATAAAGCTTCGAAACATCTTCCAGAGTTTCCTTACATTTTCCTCCAAACACAAAGACATTTACAAATAGGAATAAATACAAAATGTGTCACCTCTAAAAAAAATGGATTGTTTTAATGGTGACTACTCCCTGCCAAATCTACATTGCTTTGGGGTCTGAAGAGTAAAACAGTCCATCCGTCTTTCATTTGAGTAAAGTAATTGATGGTCATAGTTCACTGGGTTGTCATTAAAAAGCTGCTGGGAAGGAGCTCTCATGAGTTCCATGTTCTACAAAATAAATGCAAAATAATAACAACCCATGCCACATTAAATTTGGTAACCCTATATGCACATTACTGTTTCTTCTATTCATCAGGGGTTTTAGTGGAACCCTTCAGTCAACGTAGAATACAAAAGAATATATTAAAGAGATGTATCATGGTTCTCCACAGGTGGAAGAAACAGAGAGCCAGCAGGTTTTCTTGGAGAGAATAGTGTTTTCTTTATATGACATAGTAAGAGATTCTTCATTGTCATCTTCCTCAAGGATTAGAAATTGTATTTTAGAGCAACATCTTTTAACATTAGAATATTACGTCAGAAAGAATAAATTAGTATAATACCTAGCCAACAAATAATAGAGCAAAGATTTAGTTTTCTAACCTGATTTATACTATACTGTATCTCATTTAATCCCTCCAAGCATCCTGTGAGAAAGAAATTCTTTGTCTCCATTTTACAGATAATGTGACCTTGCCAGAGACAGATTAGACAACTTGCCCAAGATCATGCAGTTTGTAAGTGGCAGAGATGGGATTCACGGTAAGTTTCGCCTAACTTCAGAGCTTGTACTCTGTGCACCATAGCTTACAAATATTGCAGGAAAGCTTGGTTCAGAATAAATATCTTCTAGACAAAACTATTTTTGTCTTGCTGTTGGCAAATTCAGGGCAATCACAGGTCCAAGACAATCCTGTTTTGCTTCAGTCCTCTATTTCGTCATTTTACCAGCTTCTGTCTTTCCAGGCATCTTGTAAGGCTGACTGCCACCTTAGATTCCACACAGCTCTAAAATGCTCTCTTGCTCACTCGCTCTCTCTCCCTCTCTCTCTTTCTGTCTCTCTCTCTCTCTCTCACACACACACACACACACACACACACCCACACACACAGCCAAGAAGCCCAGGTGTTTGCCCAGGCCCATGAATGGGCAGCTGTTGCTTTAAAAGGAGTGTGGCAGAGGAAGGTGAGGAAGCACTGGCTGGTAGGCGGGTGTGTAAAGGTATACAGAGAGCCACTTTCTGTAAGAAGGCGAAAGCAGATTTAAAATGGGACCACCTCAGAGATGAAATCTTTTCTCTCCTGTTACCTCTCAACCTGCTCCAAAACTCCAATATTCAGTTTTTCTGTGTCTCCCCCTCCCTCCCCGTTTCCCTGGGGTATGCTGATTTTCTATGTGAACACTTGGCACATTGCACGGCAGTTCTCCTCCTTCATTTAGCAGTCAGAAATAATTTCAGCAGTTCATGCTTTCTCCAGCTAACAGCAGTGTGTGCCCACTCCCTGTGCATTGCCCACACAGGGGCCAGTAACAAGCGTGCCATCATTTCTTTTCAATGGGTTTTCATCTCTAGATTGGCTTTTGGTGACTTATGTATTTTTAAATTACACAGAAAAGAGGAAAGAACAGTTTTCCACTGGGATAGACTTGATTAGGGAAGAAGAACGCCTTTCATCGTAGGAGGGCACCCTGGGGAGAATAGGCCAGGCCTCATTTGAGTTTCAGCTTCTTTCCATTTAAAAATCCGTTTGCGTAGGGGGTGAAGATCAGACACCACCTTACAGAGGTGCTAGCTTGACTTGTTTTGAAAGCATTGTCGGTTCAAGCTGCTTGAGTTCTCCCCAGATTTCCCTTCAAGAGTCTGAAACTTCCAACCTTTTAAAAATCTGTTCTCTATTCTTTCATTTTCATAGCGCGCAATCCAGTTGTCAAGAAGCCTGCCCTGCTCAAAGCTGTCTTTCCATTTCACACTAAGTGAATCTTTTAAAGAGATGCACAACTAAGTATATATTTTATGGCCCAAAGGAAAACACAGGTCTTAGGATAATGGCTGGATATACTTTATTGACTCTTTGAATGGGGGAAACAGAGATTTTTACCTTTTACTATGGTAAAGGACCATGTTCCTAAAATTGGCTCCTTCTCATTACTCAAGATTGTCTCATTACAATCTCCTTGTCCCACATTTTCCAAGAATCACACAGATTCATCTGCCCCAAGCAGTGAAGGAGACCCCGTGAATCTAAAGGCAGATGAAGTTCTCTCTGCTCCCACGGAGAACTACTATGCTGCTTGTCTGACTCTCTCCTGACATCACATGTGCCTGTGGTGTCACAATTAAGAAGCAATTCGGAGGAGAAGTAATGTCAAAACAGTGTATGTTAAAGGATAGGCAGTCTTGATTCCACAGTTGGACTGTAGGGCCTGCAGTTCATAGACAGCTTGGTCATTCTGGACCTTGTACTGAAAATACAATTGCTGGCTGGGCGCAGTGCCTCACGCCTGTAATCCCAGCACTTTGAGAGGCTGCGGCCAGCGGATCACTTGAGGTCAAAAGTTTGAGACCAGACTGGCCAACATGGTGAAGCCCCGCCTCTACCAAAAAATACAAAAAAAAAAAAAAATTAGCCAGGCATGGTAGTGCAGGCTTGTAGTCTCAGCTACTTGGGAGGCTGAGGAAGGAGAATCACTTGAACTCGGGAGGCAGAGGTTGCAGTGAGCCAAGATCTCACCACTGCACTCCAGCCCAGGTGACAGAGAGACTCTGTCTCAAAAAAAAAAAAAAAAAAAAGAAAGAAAGAAAGAAAGAAAGAAAAAGAAAACACACACACACACACTTGCTTATTTTTTTTTTTTCTTATTCCCTATACATTTTTAGCAGTTGTTTCCTATTGAGTTGATGTTTTTCCTTGAGGGTTGGCCCAGCAGCTACTTATGGTCTAATAAATATGTATCTCATTGGTTGGGAGTAACTAGATGCCCTGAAAAAAATTGTATTCGTTGGAGTTGTAAGTTCCATTTGCTGGCACACTCAACATAGACTGAAGTTTAATGCAAATCCCAGTTCCTATCACCTTTTGCTGTTTACTGTTTTTTGTTTGTTTGTTTTTTACTGTAATTACAACGTAGTTTACTGTAGTTATAATAGCAACAATTCCTCATGTTTGTTTAGTGTTACTATAGCCAACCACCACAGAAATAATATCTCTGTAGAATCAAAATTAACCTTGAGTAATCTATAATACAAATCCCCAAATCCAAGTTTCTCATGTTTTACATACATGCAATATATTTCGTAGCAATAAAATTACAGGGCTTTTCTGCTAGCTGAGAACTAAGAGCTGTAGAAATGGTTCAAGGCTATGTATGAGCAACATAAAGGTGGGGACACTTTTCTATTGCTCCAGAGGAAGTCCACATGGCAGGTGCACTATTCAACATTCATCTCACACACTTAATAAACATCTCTCATGTGTTAGGTCCAGAGAACACAGAGACAACTGAGGCGGAGACCCTATTTCCAGGAACCAATACATTACCTATGGTAACTGAATTTAGGTAAGCTTTCTGCTGGTACCACCTGGAATTACAAGGGGAAACATTTCTCTCTCAAATACTACATCCCTTGTTTAGTGAACACATGTTGTTTGTCTGCCTCGTGTAGGCAAAATATTTGTGCTTCCAGTTGAAAACTATGCAACTACACTCTAGAGGAAACCCCTCTGGGTTATCAGATTCTGACACTGTGGGAGGTATTTACAACTCTGTGACTTCTAGGTAACCGACAGGAATGGAAAATGATTTTTGTCTCTAATTTTTTCCTATTTGGTATAGGTTTGATTGATTTCTTTCCCACCCACTCTGGAAAAAAATAGTTTTGCCTCCATTTGGATGTTTATTTCAATATCCCTAAATCAGTTTCTTTTTGGAACGAGTTGTAATGTTAGTTTTTTCATTGATTAGTGAATATAATAAATCTTTTATATATGCTCATTTACATATCTGTATCAGTTATGATTTTACTTTTTTTCTTTCTTTCTTTTCTTTTTTTCTTTTTCTTTCTTTTTTTTTTTTTTTTTTTTTTGAGACAAAGTCTTGCTCTGTTGCCCCGGGCAATGGTGCAATCTCAACTCACTGCAAACTCCACCTCCCAGGTTCAAACAATTCTCCTGTCTCAGCCTCCTGAGTAGCTGGGAATACAGGCACCCACCACCAAGCCTGGCTAATTTTTGTAGTTTTAGTAGAGATAGGGTTTCGCCATATTGGCCAGGCTGGTCTCAAACTCCTGACCTCCAGTGATCCGCCTGCCTCAGCCTCCCAAAGTGCTGGGATTACAGGCGTGAGCCATCATACTTGGCCCATGACTTTACTTTCTTTCTTTCTTTCTTTTTTTTTTTTTTTTGAGACACAGTTTCACTTTGTTGCCCAAGCTGGAGTACAGTGGCATGATCTTGGCTCACTGTAACCTCTGCCTCCTCGGTTCAAGTGATTCTCGTGCCTCAGCCTCCAGAGTAGCTGGGATTACAAGCACGTACCACCTTGCCCGGCTAATTTTTGTATTATTAGTAGAGACAGGGTTTCGCCATGTTGACCAGGCTGGTCTCGAACTTCTGATCTCAGGTAATCTGCCCTCCTCGGCCTCCCAAAGTGCTGGGATTACAGACGTGAGCCACCACACCCAGCCCCCCATGATTTTACTTTTTAAAAAATTATATTTTATTAGCAGTATCTTCCTCTTGATAGATCCACTCTTTTTCTCTAAACAGTGTGTGTTTCAGGGATAGGAGAGTTAATGCAACCTTCCAATCCACAAAGTGGGAAGTGACCCAAACTTGGTCAGAGAACTCCATTATCTTTAACCATAATGATGGCTCAGGGATGATCACGTAATCAAATTAGCCAATCAGAATTTTCCCTAGACTTTTCTGCTGAGCGTAATGAGAATGACGGTTCTGTTTCCTTCACAATCTTGAATTGTATGAAAAGTGTTTGCATTTTTCTTGTTCATCATCTCCCCAGCTGCTTGAAAGAGGCTGTCCAGGATAAGAGAGAAAGAAGCTGAGTTACAAAGAAAAGCAGAGACAAGAGAGAGGAAAAGATAACCCTGACACCATGGCTTATGCCCTGCATCCACCTTGTTTTAGTCAGTTCATGCTCCCATACCAAATTACCATATACTGAGCAGCTGAAACAATAAATATTTATTTCTTACAGTTCTGGAGGTTGGGAAGTCAGAAATCAGGGTGCCAGCGTGTTTGGATTCTGGTATAGGCCCTCTTCTAGGTTACAGACAGCCAGCTTCACCTTGTATCCACACATGGCAGAAAGAGGGCCAGCTCACTTTCCCACCTCTTCTTATAAGGGCATTTATCCCATTTATGAGGGCTTCATCCTCATGACCTAATTGCCTTCCAAAGGCCCCACTTCCTAATACCATCACACTGGGGATTAGCGTTTCAACATATGAAAAAAGCAACAAAACATTCAGTCCATTGCACACTCATTTCCTAAGGTTTTTAGTGATATGAGGAGGGCAGGGATGGGAGAGGAGCAATCACCTTTTTCACAACCTAGTTTGGTTGGGCTCTGTTACTTGGATCAAAGGGCTCTTGAACAACAAACCTGACTTCTGACTTTTTCTGACTTTCACTTCTTCACCAACAGCACCTATCTCCTTCAGAGAACGTCTGTGAGTGGTCAAGCTACACTAACAGATCATTTTGAGACCACAGAGATAAGCAGGATACAGAGGGAACAACACACTATTCACATATATTAAGATAGGTTTAAAGCATCAGGTAGTTTCTCCTGGGTTTCTTGTTCCCACACTCCTTCCAAGTCTTCTCTGGCAGCTGCCCCCTGGGATCATAGTTCTTTTTTCATCATTCTGAACTACGACATCATCAAGCACTGTCCACCCCTCTCCCCAGCCCAACAAAATGGGCTGGGCACCCCACTTACATGCTCCCATAGCACACTCCAGAATGGAATCAAGACCGAGAAATACAAGCCAACCATGAGCGCCTCTTCAGATCGATTCTCTTAGATGTTTGTATAGAGGAGAAGCCATACGCTATGTGGGGAAGAGTAGAGAGGGAGCTCCTGAGGCAGCCAGCAATTAGCTTCTCTTTTGTGGCCTGTGAAAAGTTTCCCTCTAGCAGCAGATTTGAATCTCCAGTTCAGCAAAAGAAAAGCCCTGAAGATTACCAACCTCTGCCTCTTTAGAAAGGAATTTAATGATCCATTATTGCTATTCAAGCATGCTTCTGGGAGCTCTCCCCTGCTCGCCACCCTCCTCCAAAATGCTTATCAAAATAGTATAATTGTAACTCCCCTGAGTTTTAGAAACACAACTCACTCCATTCTGTGCATGTTCAGTCCACCCCATCAGTCTAGCTCCAGCTCTCTGTATTTTCCCTAGAGACTCTCTTTACACCGATGTTAATTACCTGCCTACTTGTTTATATCCTGATGGACTGTAAGCTTCATGAGAACTGTATCTTTTATTCCACCACCAGCACATGGCATACCCTGGCCAGGATCAAGTGCTCAGTAAGAATTTGTTGAATGGGTATGAATTGTTGCCTCTAGATTTTAAGCTTCCTAAAGGCAAGGGACTTATCCACCTCACCTGTTTTATTATAGTTTCATCACAGTGCTGCCTGATGCCTGATATTATATAGGTATGTATGTATGTATATAATCATTATTATTGTTATCCCTCTTGACATTCACACAGAGTCTCTGACAAGCCACTATCCTGATTATGGGCACTTATCACCCGGGTTCTAGAAGCCACCTCCCTCAGCGTACCCATGTGTTCACTCACCATTGCATTGAACTCACTCCGCCCATTCAACAAGTATGGTTTACTTGTTTTCAAATAGATTATATAATATTTACTGGTACGTAAATTGTGTTTGTAGGACTACAATTTCCAGAGTTACTCCTTTTCTCTTTTTGTTTTCCTTGTTCATCATTTTGACCACATCCTCTCATGAACTTACATTGATTTCCTATTACACTTTGAATCTAACACAATTTTCCGAGTATTTCTTTCAAAGGCCTCTCCCAGCTTGACCCGCCCTCTTTGTTTTCATCTCCTACTCTAACCTAGCCTTCACCTTCCACACCAACTCAATTTATTGTCATGTGGTTCCTTCCACTGGTTGTTCCTCT
The DNA here is from genome assembly GCF_002776525.5 of Piliocolobus tephrosceles. Taxonomy (NCBI): domain Eukaryota; kingdom Metazoa; phylum Chordata; class Mammalia; order Primates; family Cercopithecidae; genus Piliocolobus; species Piliocolobus tephrosceles. Next base: position 28,206,633 of record NC_045443.1, on the reverse strand, counting down.
CCTGGCTGTGAGCCTTGGCTCAATTTTTTCCATATCTATGGAATAACAACCAAACCACAAGTTTCTCCTCTTTAAATCACAGCTCAGGGACCAGCTGCTCCAAGAAGTTTTTCCCCACCCATCTTCCAATCCATCAGATCATCACTGACCCAGACTTCTACCACGACATAACCTTGAAATGACTAAATTTATAAGTATGGTGTGGCTATAGTCCAATTTCTGGCTTACGTCAATACCAAAGGCCTAATATCAGTATCAATCAATGTTAAATTTGGAAATAACCAAAAGAAATGTCCAATATAGTTATTAAATCAGCATTGTAAAATTTAGTATATTTGAGTGAAGAAATTAGGTACATTTCATTTGAGTTTAATGAATATATTCCCTGCCTTGTTCTACAAGGGATTTGAGAGATATTGCAATAACAACAAAAAAAAATTGTTACAGTGACAATTAAAAATAAATATCAGGATCAAGGAAAAGGTGGATGGAATAAAATATCAAGATTATGGAGAAAATTGGAATGTAAATATTAGGCCGTAACTCCATGGTTATTAAAGTCAAACTGCCCATTGGCTTCTGATCTTCTTGGCACTAAGATTATTAATTACTAAGCCCTATTTTTTAACTCAATTTTTAAAATTAATTTATCCTCTTTGAGTGATGTGAAAATTATCAGGTGATTGGTACTTTTTGGAGTTGATGCAGTAGTATAACACCGATTGGTGTTTCCAAAACTGTTTTGTATAAAACATAGTTACGAAAGACATGGCATAGAAACGGGTTCCTGTGTTCAGCTTGAAAGGCTTTGAGCTATCGTGAAGAAAATAACCCATTTTACTTTATTAAAGTCAGTATTTCTCAAACTAATTTGAACCCAATCCCCCAAACTTTTCCCCACATAATACCTGTCAACACTCTATGGAAGTAGCTTTCTAGTGGCTCACTTAGGAAAAAGTTTTTAGTGTTGGACAATAATAAAGAAATCAGAACCAAAACACCTTAAGATGCTTCCATTTGTAACATTTTATTTACTTATGTATTTATTTATTTTTGAGACAGAATCTCACTCTGTCACCCAGGCTAGAATGCCGCAGCGTGATGTCAGCTCACTGCAACCTCCACCTCCTGGGTTCAAGTGAGTCTCCTGCCTCAACCTCCTAGGTAGCTGGGATTACAGGTGCCCGCCACCACGCCTAGCTAATTTTTGTCGTTTTAGTACAGACAGGGTTTCACCATGTTGGCCAGGCTGGTCTCAAACTCCTGACCTCCCGTGATCCACCTGCCTCAGCCTCCCCAAAGTGTTGGGATTACAGGTGTGAGCCATCGTGCCCGGCCTGTAACATTTTATTTCTTAAGCTGAGTGGTGGATATACAGATATTCATTGTACACTTCCATATATTTCTTGATGTGTTCAATGTGTTTCCTAACTACAATAACAAAAGCAAAATAACATCAATGACAAAATCATCCCCCTCGTAGAACTCTAGGTCCCAGCAGCTTGCGCAGAGCACTGAGCAGACTGAACAGGTGCTAACTTTAACTGTGTAATGGCCTTGATTGTGTGCCTTATTTACTATTTGGAATAATATTATTAGTGGCAATAACAGCAGCAGATGCTGACTGAGTACTTACTATGTGCCAAGCAATCTTCTCAAGGGTCTACTTCTATTAGTTTATTTAATCCTTATAGCACCTCCCCACATCAGTACTAGTATTATGCTCATTTTACACATGACGAAGGTGAAGCATAACAAGGTAAAGTAATTTGCTGCAGGAAAGGGTAGTGTTGGGATGTGAGTCCCAGCAGTTGGGCTCCTGAATCTGCCTATTTCACTACTGCCCTATACTGTTTAAATCCTATTTTATGTAGGGTGGTCAAGGAAGACTTTCCTGAAGTCTGAGCAAAGGCCTGAAGGAAGCAAGGGAAAGAGGCATGTAGGGAATAGTAATCCAGGCAGAAGGAAGGTCAAGCTGACATCCATGAGGTAGGTGTGTGCTTGGTTAGTCTCAAGACCTCTCTGACATATGCAACCCTGCAGAATCAAAGCCCTTCCTCTCTCTCCCTCCAGAATCCATTTTATGTTCATTTATTTCTTATTTTTAGTTCCCTCAACACGCCTTTCATTCTCCCACCTCTAGAACTCTTCCTCCCTGAACACTCCTCCCTGGCTTTCCATGTGCTTTCCTTTGTCAAACTAACTTCTCTGGGCCTTGTCTTACTCATATCTTCCATTATGTCTTCTTTGAACTCGCTATTTCTCATGTAGTGAGCCCCATAGCTCTGTGCTGTTCCTCCCAATAGCTAACATTTATTATGTTCCCCCTCCGGCCCCCACCACCACGAGTCAGGATTATGTTAAGGATTTGGCTGGTATCATAGCATGTCAATCCTATAACAACCCAGATATAATAGGTTTTGTTAGTGCCTCCATTTTCTAGATAAGAAATCTGAGGCTTAGAAGGTCAAGCAACTCACCAAGGTTACATAGCAAGAGCCTGAGTCCAGATAATGCCGAAGTCCCTGTTCTAAGCATTCTGCCATATTACCTGTCCAGCACTTACCACACTCTTCTGTGACTGTATGTTCACATAGCTGTCACCCACTAAACTCCTTGAGACAAGGACTGTGTCATGTTCCCTAGTGTCTGCAATGATTTCTGCCACATAAATTGAATAAGCATGTGCTGAATCAATGAAAGGAACATAGCAGCTCTCTACATGAGCAGAGTATCCCTGTTCTCAGTATCACCAAATCTGGGTGAGAACACTTGGATCTGAGGCTTCATTCTGATGTTGAGCAGCTGTGCCTGCACCATTCACACCCTCTTTCTTCAGCCAAACCACACTATGTATTTCAGATTCTGCATTTCTGCTTACTCCATATTCTCCATCCATCAAGCTTCTCCTGACCAGCCTCATCTTTGATAAGAGGCTGATATACTGGCCAGATGCAGTGGTCCACACCTGTAATCCCACCACTTTAGGATATTAAGGCAGATGAATCACTTGAGTTCAGGAGTTCGAGATCAGCCTGGGTAACATAGTGAGACTTCACCTCTACAAAAAATACAAAAATCAGCCAGGAACAATGGTGCACACCTGTGGTCCTAGCTACTCAGGAGGCTGAGGGGCAAAGATCACTTGAGCCTGGAAGGTCAAGACTGTAGTGAGCTGAGATTGTGTCACCACACTCCAGCTTGTGTGACAAAGTGAGAAAGAAGCCTGTCTCCATAAAAAAACAAGAGGCTAATATACTGACTCAGAGATATACCGATTGTCCAGGACAGTCTCTCCAATAATCCAGAACTTTGCCAACATACCACCCTGAAGAACACTCCATAGACAATTCCTCATTCGCTACTCCTAACTCTGAGCTGTTCCCTGCATCTCTCTGATTTTTGTACCATATATTGTTTGGTATCTAAACAACATACCATATATTGTTTGGATCTAATTCATATCATATTTTTTTAACTTCTGGTACATAATATCACAAAAGATTCCTCAGTTTTTCTATTTTTCCAATCATACAACGTGGTGGACAATAATCAATTATTTAAAGAACCTTAAATGGTATTTAAAAGGTTTGTTTATCAAAATAATTTTTAAATTTTAATTTAAAATGCTAATTCAAGAGTTATTAAAGTTTTACCTAGCACTGATGTATGAGAAGTGGTTTTAAATATTGTAGAGTGCCGGACGCGGTGGCTCAAGCCTGTAATCCCAGCACTTTGGGAGGCCAAGACGGGCGGATCACGAGGTCAGGAGATCGAGACCATCCTGGCTAACACGGTGAAACCCCGTCTCTACTAAAAACTACAAAAAAACACTAGCCAGGCGAGGTGGCGGTGCCTGTGGTCCCAGCTACCTGGGAGGCTGAGGCAGGAGAATGGCGTGAACCCGGGAGGCGGAGCTTGCAGTGAGCTGAGATCCGGCCACAGCACTCCAGCCTGGGCGACAGAGCGAGACTCCGTCTCAAAAATAAATAAATAAATAAATAAATAAATATTGTAGAGTATGAATAGTTTTTAGATACGTAATATTTGGATTTGAATTTTTCTTATGTCTTTTTAATTAAAACTTTACAGTATAAGCAATCATGCTCTGGGTCAAACTCATTTTGTTTCTATTCTGAACACTGTAGAATCCGTATCTAAGGAAGAACAGGCTGTGAGATGCATATGTGATAGTAATTTCTTCAAAACAACAACTAAATAACAAAATAACTCCAAGGAAACATTTCTAGAAATAGATCATTGCACACAAACACACACACACACACATTTTAAAGAAATCACACCATGCCTGGTGCAGCAGCTCACACCTGTAATCCCAGCACTTTGGGAGGCCAAGGAGGGCAGACCACGAAGTCAGGAACTCATGACCAGCCTGGCCAACAAGGTGAAACCCCATCTCTACTAAAAATACAAAAATTAACTGGGCGTGGTGGCACATGCCTATAGTCCCAGCTACTCAGGAGGTTGAGGCAGAAGAATTGCTTGAACCCGGGAGCAGAGGTTGCAGTGAGCCGAGATCATGCCACTGCACTCCAGCCTGGGTGACAGAGCGAGACTCTGTCTCAAAAAAAAAAAAAAAAAAAAGAAAGAAAGAAATCACACTACTGATCTGGTGAAAGATATTAGAGTACTATGATGCTGTGATAATTACAGACCTTTTTCACTAGCATAGATTCTTTTCATTTGTAATATTGCCTAAGAGTAAGAATTTCTTATGTACTGAGCACTGTCAAGTGCATTGTATGCAAAGTGCATTGTATGCATTATTTCATCAACTTTTTCAAAACCCCTATGAGGTAGGTACAGCGTTCGTCTCATTTTGCAGATGAAAACCATTAAACTTTGGTTCAAAGAACATGTACCCAGAAAGGTCATGCCAGAATTGGAAGCAGGTAATCTGAGTCCAGAGCGTCTGCCTTTCCTAAAATACAGATTAATCCATAAATTCAGGTATCATTAGGGAATTTTAAAAGTTGAAAATTTTGCTACATAGTCTTTACAATTGATAAATAGGAAAAAGAAAGAAGGAAAAAAACAGCTGCATAAGGTAAGATTTTGAAATTTCTTACATTAATTTAATATGTATGGTCTACTTGTCTTCTGGGAAAAAGTAGTATTTCCCATTAGTTATAAAATAGTTCTAAATTATGGGGAATAATACTTGCTTCATGCCATATTATTTAAAACATTCATTAGCAAGCACCACAGGTTTTCTTATATTAAAATATTATTTTTTCTCAATGTCAACATATACCACTTTTGAGCCTAAGGACTATTTGATCATCTACTTTGAGAAGTTTCTCGTTGCAAAATAACACGTTGGCAAAGAAAATACTGAATTTGCCGACTTAAAAATGTTAGTCATGATATTTATGTCTAAAGCTCATCATTCGTTTTGTAAAACCTCTAGTGTCTTTTCATTATTATTAAATATTGAATTTTTCTAAAAACGCAAACCAACAGAACTTTTGGTATGAGTTATGCCGCGTTAATATAAAATTTCCAGAGTTTCGAAAGTTTTTGTTTGTTTTTTTTTAAATTTAAACCACATAAAACAGAGCTGGAAGACATCTTAAAAGGTCACAAGGTTCATCCTCAACCACTTGCAATCAAGACTAGTATCTAAGAGACACATTTTAAGATTATTTACTAAAATAATTTCAATCATCTTCATAAATTGTGCTCTGATTATTTGACATGAAACAGCATGTTACTGGCATACTCTTCAATTCAGCTGACAGCCTGGGAGTGACCACGAGGTGGCAGCACAGGAGACACTCAGCCTTGAATTCAACTTGTACTGGCCTGACTGGAGGAGTAAGCCGGGGAAAGGTAGGTATAGAAGACGCAACACTCTCCTTTCTCTTAGAACCTCCAGATTGTGTGGCTTTGCTGGCCACTCCCTTTATGAGTTAGAGGAGACAAAAAAAAGACTTACTTTTTTAATGGAGGAAAACATCACCCATAAGCTCATTCCTTTTCGTGTTTTCCTTCATCGGCGTGTTTTTGCATAGTTGTATTACATATAATTTCTGTTCTAATCTATTTTACACTGTTTTTGTTTTCCTGCTTTAAAATTTCAATGGATGGTTGGGCAGTGTTTCAGGCCTGTAATCCCAACATTTTGGGAAGCCAAGGCAGAAGATCTCTTGAGGCCAGGAGTTCAAGACTGGCCTGGGCAACATGGCAAGACCTCATCTCTACAAAAATTTTAAAAATTAGCCAGGGGCAGTGGCATGTGCCTGTAGTCCTAGCTACTCAGGAGATGGAGGCAGGAGAATCACTTGAGCCTAGGAGTTCCAGGATGCAGGGAGCTATGATTGCACCACTGCACTCCAGCCTGGGCAACAGAGCAAGACCCTGTCTTAAACTTCTTCAAAAACTGTCAATGGCTTCTCCCTGCTCTTCCCAAATGACCCTTGATAGTCCCTCTGGCCTTTTCTTTTCCGAAGTGGTCTCCCTCCAGACCACAGGACATGGCACAGTGAAACACGATCAATTCATATTTATTGAAGCTTTAATTTTTAAAAAATTATTGTGGCAAAAAAGTGAAGTTTTCTCTCTGAGCCATTTTAAGAGTGCAGTTTAGTAGTGTTATGTATATTCACATTGTTCTACAGCAGATCTCCAGAACTGTTTCGCCATGCAAATCTGAAAGTCTATACCCATCAAACAATTCCCCTTTTCCTCCACTACACCCACCAGTCCCTGGTAACCACCATTCTACTTTGTTTCTGTGATTTTGACTACTTTAAATACCTCATATAAGTAGAAGGATACAGTACTTGTCTTTTTGTTACTGGCTTTTTCACATAATATTATCAGGGTTTATCTATATTGTAGTATGTGACAGAGTTTTATTCCTTTTTAAGGCTGAGTAATATTCCATTGTATGGATTTACTATGTTTTGCTTATTCATCCATCCATTCATGGACATTCCAGTTGCTTCTATCTCTTGGCTACTGTGAATAATGCTGCTATAAACATGGATGGGCAAATATCTCTTTGAGATCCCTCATTTAGCTTTTTTGGATGTATATTCAGAAGTGGGATTGCTGGACCATATGGTACTTCTATTTTTAATTTTTTTTAGGAAGCTCCATACTCTTTTCCATAGAGCTACATCATTTTACATTTCCCATCAACAGTGCACAAGGGTTCCATTTCTCTTCATTCTTACCAATCTTGTTACTTTGGGGGTTTTGTTTGTCTGTTTGTTGAAACAGGATCTCATGACATTGCCCAGGCTGGTCTCAAACTCCTAGCCTCAAGCTATCTTCTTCCTATCTTTGCATCCCAAAGAGCTGGGATTACAGGCATAAGTCACTGTACCTGGCCTACTTTTGTTTTTGTTTTTGTTTTTTTCATAGTAGCCATCCTAACAAGTATGAGGTACTATCTCATTGTGGTTTTGATTTGCATTTCTCTGATTAGTAATATTGAGCATTTTTTCATATGTTTGTATGTCTTCTTTAGACAAATGTCTATTCAAGTCCTTCGTCCTTTTAAAAATCAGCTCGTCTTTTTGTTGTTAAGTTATACAAGTTTTTAATATTTCTAGATATTAACACCTTATAGATATATGATTGGCAAATATTTTCTCCCATTCTGTAAGTTACCTTTTCACTCTGTTCATTGTGCCCTTTGATGCACATAAATACCAATTTTTTTTAAAGAAATGACTTGGCATTCACAACTATCATTCTTTGCGGCAGCCACATCACACTTCCACTCAGTAAATAGTTATATCATAGTTTAGTTAACCATTTCTCTGTTATAAAACATTTCCTATTCTGGATAATGCCATTAAAATAGTTTTGTGCATATAATTTTTTTCTTAATGGTTATTTTCTTAGAATATATTTCCAGAAGTAAAATCACTGGATCAAATAATATGAACATTTGATGGTTTTTGATACTTGCTAAATTTCTTTCTTATTAATTTCCATGACCAACTGTAATATTCAAACAGTCACTGTTTATTGAACTCTCAGAATAAACTGAGTGCACAGAATGTGTCAAGGACTCAGCTAGATCCTTATTATTTTTCTCACATCAATGCTGCAAAGTAGGAAACATCACCATATTATGGCTAATAATATAGATTTAGAGAGATTGTCTTAGTTACCAAGATCACACAGCTTGTAAGTGACAGAATTATCGTTTGATTTTAATTCTGCCTAATTCCAAACACAGTATGAATCTTTTCATGATACTACATTGCTTGTCTATGTTTGAGAATACACCACTTTTACCTTTCCTTCACGCCAGTTTTGAGAATTGTAATGTTTGCTAATTCAATCAAAGAAAAATAGATAATTACTATTTTAAAATAATGCCTTTGATTACAAGAACGGACGAATATTTTTCCGCATTTTGTTTACTCTACCCTTTATTGTCTCCCTCCCCAACACCAAATGGATATTTCCTGTCTCTGCACAACAGTATAGCACACAGCCTTTTCACAACATAGGTTATTGCACAACTTTTATCCTGCCTTGAATTGTGCAACTTTCTCTTTTTCTTTTTATCTTCTGCTTTATTTTCATTTTTATATCTTATCAAATAATTTAACTTTTTCTAGAGTAAAGATATTCACCTTTTGTCCAACATATTTGCTGCAATATGTTCTCTGCCAATTTGTTATTTTCCTTTTTATTATTGTTTTCCTATTTATATCAAATAGTTCTTAATTTTTATACATCTAGTTTGATGTTGATCATTTACTTGGTGATTTCTTCTATTGCTGCTTTGCAAAGAAGTTTGTTCTAGCTCCACTAATAAATGTCTGATTAATATTTCTACTTTCTTGTTAGTTTTTCTGTTTAAAACCAATTCTACTATTTAATATATAATCCCTCTAAAATGTATTTTGAATCATAATATAAATGTAAAGGTATTACTTTTTCTAAATTGTAAAGCAGATAGCCCCAATACCATTAACAAGCTTCCCTGTCCTCACTATTCTGTAATGCCTTAATCATATATTGAAGTCATTTACATGAACTAATTAATTTTTTAAATAACTGTGATATAATTAAAGTGTACAATTCAGTGGCTTTAGTATATTCACAGAGTTATGCAACTATCACCACTACTTACTTTCAGAATATTTTCATTACCCCAAAAAGAAACCACACATCTCTTAGCAGTCACTCCCCATTATCCCCTTCTCCCAGGCTCTGGCAACCGCTAATCTACTTTCTGTCTTTATAAATTTGCCTATTCTGGACATTTCATACAAATGGAATCATTCAATGTGTGACCCCTTGAAACTGTTTCTTTTCTTTTCTTTTTTTTTTTTTTTTTTTTTTTTTTCACTTATTTTCTTTCTTTCCCTGCAGGTTCATTCATGTTGCAGCACACATTAATACTTCATTGCATTTAATGGCCACATAATGTTCCAATGTATAGATATACCACATCTTGTTTATTACAAATGTATGGGTTGTTTCCACTTTTTAGCTATTATGAATAATGCAGCTATGAACATTGCTATGAAAGGTTTTGTGTGGTATATATGTTTTTTCTCTTGTTATACACCTAGGAGCACAATATCTGGTCATGTAGTAACTGTTTAACTATTCGAAGAACTTCCACACTGTATTCCAAAGCTGCATCATTTTACATCCCTACCAACAATGTACAAAGCTTCCAATTTCTCTACATCCTCATCAACACTTGTCTTACTGTCTCCCCGGTTATAGCCCTGCAAGTGAGCACAAAGTGGTATCTAGTTGTGTTTTTGTTTTGTTTTGCTTTGCTTTTTGATAGTAAACGATGTTTAACATCTTTCCATGTTCTTCTTACTGGCGGTTTGCATGCCTTCCTTGGAGAAATATCTATGCAAATCCTTTGCTCATTTTTAAATTTGGTTTTGTTTTTATACTTGAGTTGTAAGAGTTAGTTGTATATTCTAGGGATAAGTCCCTCATCAGAGCTATGATTTGCTGATATTTTCTCCCATTCTGTGAGTCAGCTTTTCACTTTGTTTTTTTGTTTTATTGTTTTTTTTTTTTTTTTTTTTGAGACGGAGTCTCGCTGTGTCGCCCAGGCTGGAGTGCAGTGGCCGGATCTCGGCTCACTGCAAGCTCCGCCTCCCGGGTTCACGCCATTCTCCTGCCTCAGCCTCACCAGTAGCTGGGACTACAGGCGGCCGCCACCTCGCCCAGCTAGTTTTTTGCATTTTTTACTAGAGACGGGGTTTCACTGTGTTAGCCAGGATGGTCTCGATCTCCTGACCTCGTGATCCGCCCGTCTCGGCCTCCCAAAGTGCTGGGATTACAGGCTTGAACCACCGCGCCCCGCCTTCACTTTGTTAATGATGTCCTTTAGAGCACAAGTGTTTACTTTGTGTGTGTGTGTTTGGCGAGGGGGGTTTCAGCATTTCCCACGAATATTCTATTGCGTACTGGTTCCATTGGATGTAATTAGCTATTGAGCAAACAAAGTTCTGTGGTCGAACAAGTTGGTTTATGCTGGATTTCTTTATCATTGGACTTCTTAGAACCTTTAATATGTGCTTTATGTGAGCATCATAATCTCCAAGAGAGAATCTGAGTACACAGTATTCCCAAACTTACTCGACCACAGAACTTTTTTTAATAGACTTTATTTTTAAAAGAAGTTTTAGGTCCACAGCAAAATTGAGGGCGAGATGCAGAGATTTCCCATATCCCACCTGTCCCACACCTGCACAACCTTCCCCATTATCAACATCCCCCACCAGAGTGAACCATTCGTTACAATTGATGAGTCCACATTAGCACATCATCATCACACAAAGTCCATACCTTACATTAGGGTTCACTCTTGGTATTGTACGTTCTTAAGTTTGGACATATTTGTAATATATTCCCCCATTACAGTATCACAGAGAGTAGTTTTACTGCCCTAAAAAATCCTCTGTGCTCCATCTACTCATTCTTTCCTCCCTATTAAATCCTGGCACACATGAGTCTTTTTATTGTGTCTACGGTTTTGCCTTTTCCAGGATGTCACATAGTTGGAATCATGCAGTATGTAGCCTTTTCAGGTTGGCTCCTTTCACTTAGTAATATGCATTTCAGTTTCCTCTGTGCATGTTCAGGGCTTGATAACTTGTTTTTAGCACTGAATCATATTCCATTGTAAGGATGTCCCACAGTTTATATATCCATTCACCTAATGAAGGACATCTTGGTTGCTTCCGAGTTGTGACAATTGTAAATAAAGCTGCTAAAAACATTTGTGTGCAGGGCCTTGTGTGGGCATAAGTTCTGAACTCATCTGTGAATACGAGGAGCATCTGCTGAATCATATGGTGAGAGTATGTTTAGTTTTGTAAGAAACTGTCAAACTGTCTTCCAAAGTGACTGTACATTGCTGTACCAGCAATAAGTGAAAATTCCTGTTGCTCTGCATTCTCACCAGCATTTGGTGTAGTCATTGTTCTGGTCTTTGGCCATTCTAATAGGTGTGTAGTAGTATCTCTTTGTTGTTTTAATGTGCCTCTCCCTGATGACATATGATACGGACATCTTTTTGCATGCTTGCGTGACATTTGTATGTCTTCTTTGGTGAGATCTCTATTAAGGTCTTTGGCCTACTTTTAATAGAGTTTTGCATTCTCATTATTGAGTTTTAAGAGTTCTTTGTACATTTTAGATAGCAGTCCTTGACCTGATACGTCTCTAGCAAATATTTTCTCCCAGTCTCTGGCTTGTCTTTTCAATCCCTTGATCTGTGATCTAAGACAATTTTATCTGTTGCTTTCCAATCTGTATACCTTTTCTCTCCTTTTCGGTTGGGGGTGCGGAGAGGGATTTTTATTGCATTAGCTAGAACTCCCAGTACAATGTTTAAAAGCAGTGATGAAGTAAGATTTTCTTTTTATTTTTACAAAGAACAGTGTGTGTGTGTGTGTGTGTGTGTGTGTATTTTAGATGGAGTTTCACTCTTATTGCCCAGTCTGGAGTGCAATGGCATGATCTCGGCTCACTGTAACCTCTGCCTCCTGGATTCAAGCGATTCTCCTGCCTCAGTCTCCTGAGTAGCTGGGATTACAGGCATGCGCCACCACATCCAGCTAATTTTGTATTTTTAGTAGAGATGGGCTTTCTCCATGTTGGCCAGGCTGGTCTCGAACTCCTGACCTCAGGTGATCCACCCACCTCTGCCTCCCAAAGTGCTGGGATTATAGGCGTGAGCCACCACACTCAGCCAAAAATAATATATATTTAGTTTTTGTGCTTTTGGTGTCATTTTAACAAACTATTGCCTGATCTAAGTTAACAAAGATTATGCCAATGTTTTCTTTAAGGGATTTGTAATTTCAGTTCTTACGTGTAGGTTTAAGATCTATTTTGAGTTCATTTTTTATGTGGTGTGAGGAACAGTTCCAACTTTATTCTTTTGCATGTTGATAATGTGTTGACACAACACCAATTTGTTTTTAAAAAAATATTATTTCCCTATTGAACTGTTTCTCCACTGATTTCTGAGCCATTTGTTTGTTCCAGCGATTCTCATGTTCTTTAAGGTCCATGATGTCTTAATTATGTTTGCTTTAAAGTCTGTTTTAACACCTGGAAAAGCTAGTCTTCCCTTATTAAATACTTCTGCACCACCACTCACCCCTATACTCAGAATATTCCTTTTGATTCTCACCTACTTATTATTTGAGATCAGTAGTTTTCAAACTTGCCTTCCCAGAAAACAAATTCAAAGCATGAGGTCCATTGCTTGAATTTCTACTTATCAATCATTTCCTTCCTCCTTGAATTGTTGTTAACGCTGTATTTTTCTCAATCAACAGTTCTCCTTGAACAGAACGGGTATTACTTCCACTTAAAGAAGTAAATAAAAGTTTAAAAACAGATACACAGCACAAAGAAGTTAAATTCTGTGACTTGACCAAATTCACTCAACTAGATAGTGGTAAAGACACTTGAACATCCCAATTTCTGTTAAGTTTGCTGTTGAGAATTTTTTCACTTAAATCTGAATACTTTTGATATAGCAATGTGGATTTTAAGGAAAATTGAAACTTGTGTCAATTGATCTAATCCTATATTTTCTCCATAATAGTTTATTATATATCTTCCCAAAGATGAACAATTTGATGTTCTTGCCTTGTCAAAGCAGCTGCAACTTAGAAAAGGCCATTAGCTGTTGGCTGTGGCCAATTGTGGTTTTAGTTTTAACTGACAAGAAATACTCCCAAGGAGTGAACAGTGTGATAACCCACAGTGGTGGGAAGAGATACACCATTTAGGGAAAGCAATATATTTATTACTTTCCTAATATACATTATAATTACTAAAGCTCAACAAATTCTTTGGGGGTGGGGAGATACACCAAATATAGACTGAGAAGACATCAGAGTGAACATGTATTTAGCATCTCCCAAAAAATAAAAGTGAGAAACACTATTTTGGAGAATAATGTTGCATATTTCTCCAGCACCGTGTCCACATAAGCTCTGAAAGGTGTTACATAAATTTATACTATTTGCTGAGAATTCAGCAATGCAAACTGCTGCCTTTCAAATATACAGATCCTTCTCCTACCACAAAAAAAACCACCTGTGCACAGTCTAGATCAGCACTTTCCATAGAAATAAAATATGAACCACACATAAAATATTTTCCATTTAAAAAATGTAGCCACATTTTGAAAAACTAAACGGAAGCAGGCAAAATTAATTTTAATATATATTAGTTAATCCACTTTATCTAAAATATTACCATTTCAACACACAATGATTATAAAATTTATTAATTTTACATTCCTTTTTCATACTACATTTTTGAAACTCTGTGTCCCACCTCACACTTCCAGGACATCTCAATTTGGACTAGCCACATTTCCAGCTTTCTGTAGCCACATGTGGTTCGTGGTTGCCATATTGAACAGTGCAGGTGGAGACCGCAGGAATCTTCTAGGCCAAGGAGCCACAGTAAGAGGGAAGGCAAGGGAGCGAGAGGAGAAAAGGTGAAAACTGATAGAGGAAACAAATGGAGAGAGAGGAGGAGAAATGAATGAGAAAATAAGGCAAACGTAAATGAAAGGACAGAAAGAGGGTAAATACTTTCTGAACACTTGCTATGTGCCAGCCATTGAGTGTATTAGAAAATACTTAGATCCTTCTTGGCTTCTTGGCAACAACCTTTAGCATCTTCTGGGTCCTTAAGTAAGAAAGTCACATTTGAAGTGGGCTACTATTACTAGTGATGTTTCGGTAAGTTAGAAAAGTCCTTCAACACTAAGTCATGGAAAAACATTATCTGGTTGACATGCCTGTAGAATGCAGACTAATCACACTTTTTTTCTAGCACGGAAAGTAAACCACTGAGAAGGCTGTGTTTGAGAGAACAAGAATCCTCAAAGTAAACATAAATGATCCTTTTATTCATTCATTCAAAAACATGCATTGACTGTCTGGTATGTAGGGGCACACAGGCATGAGATGGGAGCCTAACAGAACTTACGGTCTAGCCAGAAAGACAAATATTAATCAAATAATTGTGTAAATATTTATAGTGGCATAGCATGATAAATAACAGGAAGACAAAGTTCAAGGTGCAGTGAGAGCTTACAGAAAGGGAGCCTAACCTAATCTTGCAGGGTGGGGTGGCAGTGCCAAAGAAGGCTTTCCTGAAGAATTAGAGTTTGAGTCAAGATCTATAGAATAAAAGAGGAATTCACAGAAGAAAGAGGAGAAAGGCGAGTCTACATGGCCTTCTCTCTCATGGGAAGTGGGTGGTCTCCTTTCTGGTGGTGGTGTCCTGGGCCTTCTGTGTCTCACTGCATCCAGGAGGCTCAGCTACTGCATCTTGACTCTAGGAGGAAGGTCTAGGGAAGGGGGATCGTCAGCACTCAGTAGAGGGGCTCAGTAAATGTCACTTTCCTTCTCCACAAAATGGAAATCTCACAGCTGCCCCTCTTCTTTCCTGACTCTGAAACAAGTCCTCTGTGACTTTCTGAGGCCATTATCCCCAGTAATGATGGAAACACAGATAGTTGCAATGCAACCCATCTCAAACCTCATGTTGCAGGCCTCCTTCTACACCTCCCATAGAGAAAGACAAGGGGGAGGCCTAGTGTACAAGCAGCAGGATGGTGAACATTGATGGCTGACTCTTGCAGTGTGCACACCGCCTCAGGGCCTGGCCTCATCTGACATGGTGTCTACTTCGCATGTGGCCAGATACTTTAGAGGCAGACATATGACTAGCTTTGGATCTATTAGAGGTGAGGAAAGGCCTGCTGAGAGATACTCGGCAAGTATTTCTTGGTTTTACAAAGAAGACACTGGAAGATATGATTCTGTTTCTGCCTCTGATGTGGTGATGTCTGGATGCACTGCCTGAAACTGTTAGAGCCGTCTTGCAACTATGAGCAGCTTCAGCTTCCAGATAAGGCCAATGCTATCCACAGGAGAGAATGAGTTAGGACCAAGGGTGGAAGGTCAGTGAAGCCGGATATTTTGCCCCAACTTCATTCTTCTTCTACTTTGTCTCTAATAAACAGATCCTTTTATACAGAGCCAAGTGTTACATGCCCATGTGGTCAGACAGGCTTGGGAGAAACTGTTTCTCACACTTTTTTTTTCTCTTTGCAAATACCAAGACATCATCTTGGCACAATACCAGGCATCCCCTCAGAGGATTTCTAGGGTGATCACATTTGTAAGGGGATGTGGATGAAAAGGGAGAATGAAGGAGAAAAAGGAAAAGAGAACCCTACCTGTGATTTTAGGGAGTAGGAGAATTCTTGCCCACTCTGAATTTGTAGACAAGGAACAGATATAAATTGGGCATATATAGGTACACTGGACTTTCATACAGACTGTTTATTTTAAGTGTGCATAATCATGGAGCTTCTTCCCCTATTCAAGTAGAGGTAAGAGGCCAGGTCTGCCCTAGGTTTAGATCTAAGGAACTTTGTCTGATCTTGGGAGCAGGCTGGATTGACCTTGGATGTGAAGCACAAAGAAAATAGTAACTGAATTTTTTTCTTTAGGTGACAACGGTCCAGAAAGCAAGAGAAACTCCAAAGCATCAACACCAAAATGGAAATCAAGATAAGAATCCAAAGCAGAAGGTGGCACAAGCAAGGAGGCAGCAGAAGGGGCAGAGCCCAGAGGCCACAGTGTGTGATGGGAGAGGCCTCTGGCTGAGCCTGTGAGGAAAGGCCTGAGAAAGGGTCTAACACCAGGTCTCAACTCTAGTTTAATGGATGATATGTGAATTGCTGGCAAAAATGTTAAGTATTAGTATTTTATTAATAGATTTTATATATTCACCAAAAAACTTAGTAATAGTCCCAACACATCTGCCAGTCATATACTTTAAATGCCTCACATAGATGGATGGCAATGAACTGAGCAGACCAAAATTTTCCGTCCTAATTTAACTCAGGCCTGGCATCTGGGTAAGGTCTATATAGAGAATTAGCGCATTATAAACCTATGTTGTTTTTGCCTGTTCCCTCAACTGGAGCCATGCTCTTTACATCCCATCCAACTTTGAAACATGGGGGCCCTTTCCTTTCTCAGACCACCCCAGTCCCAGTGGAACAAGCTGAAGCACTCCAACTCAATGGAACCGCTGCTTTAAACAACTCTCAAGACACTACTCATAATAAGCCTGGAGTTCTTTGAGGTACTTTATTCCTTTCTCTCAGAGATATTTATATATGCTCTTTTTACTTTTGCAAACTTTTCTGTAAACATCACTTAACTCTTTTTTACTTTATTTAAACATTTGAAAATTCATGTTCGTGTACATCTTCAGATATTCTCTCTTTGGGGCACCATGAAAAGCCCTGTCACCTTGGTTACCAAGATCACAAGTGGCCTGTAATTATTGTACAGTGATGTTCTTGGCAAGGGCCAAGCCATTACAAACCAGCTGTCTCATAAAATGCAAGCTCTCTGCCATCCCTGGAAACTTCTTTGAGGATGTCTAAGAAACATTATTATCATTTAAACCTACAGTAGGTTTGGTGTATCTACCAAAGGGAAAGGACTGGGTCTGTCCTCCGGCCATCATAAAACCAACACATATGTTTCCAAACATAAAAGAATGAGAAAAAATTAATGCTCTGTGTATAACATTCTTAGCTTTCCTTTTGGGTGGCTGTTTTTAATTGAATGTTAACATTTGGTTTCTATAATGGGTGAAGGACTAAAAGTAGGGAGTGAGGAGGAAAGAAGAAAAGAGATGTGGTACCAGAACAAGGAGAATATTAAAGGCAAGGCAGAATGGCTGAAGGCTGAAGGATGAGGGATGAAGATAAGTCAGGGTTTCAAGTCTTGGCTTTGACACTCACTCGCTGGGCGACTCAGTTACTCAACTCTTTAAGCTTGTTTCCTCAATTGTAAATGAGAATGATACTCAAACCTAACTCACGGGGTTGTTGGGGGGGAACTAATGAAAACCATGCAGGTAAAGCAATTAACTAAATAATTCCTAGCACACAGTGAATGATCAGTAAGTGATCCAGATTATCATCACAGTAGTAGTGGTGCCGAGATTAAACAGAATAAAATAAAATCAATGCTATGTTCATTCTATTCATTTCATTCCTGCAATACTACATGTTGATTTTGTCTCTTTGGTGTTCGTGGAGAGATATGGTAGTAGAAATTGGGTGGATAGAAAAGTGCATTCAGGAAGCACTGTGTTTCAACCACGTTCTCAAAAAATTCGTATGTTGAAATCCGTATCCCTGTGTGATGGTGTTATGAGGTGGGACTTTTAGGAGGTGATTAGGTCATGAGAGTGGAGCCCTCATCAATAGGATGAGTATCCAAATAAAAGAGACCCCAGAGAGCTCCCTCATCCCTTCCACCATGTGAGGACACAGTGAGAAGACAGTCAACAATAGATCAGTAAGCAGGCCCCTACCAGACACCAAATTTGTCAGCACCTTGACCTTGGACTTTCCAGCTTCCAGAATGGTGAGAAATACATGTCTGTTGTTTGTAAGTCACTTGATCTATGGTAGTTTTTATAGCAGCCTGAATAAACTAAGACAAAGAACAAACTCACAAGGTCATGCAACAAGTGCCATGGGAGCCACACCACACCTTCCAGGAATAGACCATGGCAAAAGGATAATTGTAAGAACATATCTCTTGGCAATCACTTTTCTAGAATATTTAATTCGAGCTGTCATCCTCCTTTCTGTGAAATAGAAGTAAAAGTAATTCACAGACTTGTTTTCCATTTGACAAATCTCCATCTCTAACAGCATCACCTCTCTCAATCTCCATCTCATCCCTCTCAACAGCTGGGACCAATTGGGGTCCAGGGTCACTATTCTGGAGGTAGGGTTCTTTGGTATGTGTGCAGTTCCTGAGTTGCTGCTTGGCTGCAGTTTATCCTCCCTTCAGGAGATGGAATTGCAGCACACACACCCCATCCAGACGAACTTCCATTGCCCCTGACCTTGGCTACCCCCTGTCTTGTGGGAAACTGTCTGAACAAAACTGGAATAGGAAAGGATGGGGAGGGGTGAGAAAGCTAAAAGAGAATCTTGATCCTTTTCCAAGAACCCTGCAATTTTCAAGCAAGGGCAAATTCTGAGTACATTTTATTCAGATATCAACAATTGTAGCAGTAACTTTCGGGCCTTTGAGAATGAGCTCTCACTCTTCTTTCTATAAAATAAAAGTAATTTACAAACTTGTTTTTTGACAATATTGTATTGTCTTAACTAAGGAAAAGCAGTTTACAGCACCTCACTCAGCAAGTCTCAGAACCATGAGCCTACCTGAGTGTGAACATCCTGTTTAAGTTAACCAAAGCAGTTGGTATCTTCTGTTTGAGTTACAGTTACCTACAGACATTCTCACTCTTCTTTTCAAGGTGTTTTTTTTTTTTTTTTTTCTGGCAGCACTAGTTGTCTATTGAGAAACCTAAATGAATAGAGATAAGCTAGATTCAGCTGAGTGCCGGGAAGGTGGTATGCCAACAGTCCACAAGTGCTGCTCAGTTAGACTTCAATTCACATATCCACATCCAAGTATGTGTAGAACGGGATCCACAAAGATGCTTTTATTAAATTCTACCATAAGAGAGAGTAGCATAATCATCATCTTTACAGAAAAAAGTAAAATATGTTTCTGTGTATTATTAAAATGCTGTATAGTGTATATAAACCTGTCTCAAATATTACAATATATACTGAAATACATTTTAGAATATACCTAGAATGTAAGCTTCATGAGCCACAAATGTGTCCATTTGTTTATAGTAGGTGTTCAACAAATGCTTATTGAATGAAAGCATAAATATATAATACATTATTTCATTTGATCCTCAAAGCAATCCTATGACTTAGGAATGAGGAGTAATACTGCTGCCAGCATGCTGTGGCTGAAGGACTTCAAGTGACTTGGCCAAGGTCACCTAGCTGGTGAGCAGCAGAGTCAGACTGAAGTCTAGGTTACATGATTTCTCATTCCATGCTTTATTGTAAATAGATCTAACTTCTAGCATGTGAAGAAAACAAACTGCTTGTTTTCTTCTTCACCAAATAATGTCACTGAGCTAACTTCATTTCACCATCTGTACCTTACTTTTTTGAGCCAAGTTTATTCAGAGCCTGGGATTGAAAGAATTACTATCCAAATCTTTAGGTCGTTTTCATTCTTCTTTGCTTCTGAGCCAATTCAGAGCCCTTTTAGGATCCCCTACCACTTTCCCCTTCATCCTTCCACTTTCTTCTTTCCTATTCTTTGTTTTTGTTTGTCTATCTTCCCTTTTCCTCTACCAACTGAAGCAATTACTAAACAAAAGACAATAAATATACTCTCCTTGGTGTAGAAGAGTGAAGTACCCTTTGGAATTCTTTCTCCTGCTTCAGGCCCTTCATATATCTTCCTAGTAAGCAACACTGAAAAGAGATGAAAGGCAAAAGTTCCATTTATAGAAAAGGAGGTAAAGCTTAACTAATACAGCAGCTGCTACAAACACAACAGATGTGTACATGCACATGCGCGCGCACACATACACACACACACACACATATCCTCCTCAATCCTTTAAACGCCTTGATCTTGGGAGAGAGGTTTGGATTTTGAGCAAATCTTTAGCCTTCCATTTCTTTCTTCTTTCCACCAAATACAAGGAACACTGGATAATGTGTCCAGGCAGTGGCTTTTTAATTAACCACTGGTTATTTTAAAAAATAAAAATAAAAAAGAAGCAGCCCATGTGATATATCCACATACCCACTCAGAAGATAAACAGCCAATGGACAAGATTGAGGATTTTCTTGAAAACAATTTTTTATTTTAGGGGAGAGCATCAATGTCTCTAAAAATCATGGTGTTTGTGGCTATGAATGTCCACTTAGTATTTAGCTTGTTCAGTTTCTTCCTTCCAGATCCTCCTGGCCAAATTTATTGCCCATGGCTGAAGAAAGGATTTTTTTTCCCCATGAAACTTGTTTTGGCTTGAAGTAAAGTTCAAATAATATTTACCAAGATTATTAAAAAACTCTAAAACTTTTTTCTTCTTCAGCATTCAGAGATGGAATGTCAGAGAGTGTTGACATTAATTTTTAAATTAATATTTTTGGAAGAATTTTCTTTAATAAAAGATCAAATGATTCCCACAATGTTGGAAACAGGCCACTGATTAGTATCAATGCTTGTCAATGACAAAGTTCAGAACTGCATGCAAGCTCGCTGGTGGGTTTGCACTCAATGGAAATACAAATTATCTTCTTAAGGAGAATTTTTGGATTTTCATTCTAGCTCATCTTCAGCTCTAGGGCTGAAGTGCTGACCTCAAAAACATCTTTGCTGCTAGCAGAGGAAAGATCATTTCTTTACTGAAACATATAGTCCACATAAATTCTCTACTGCCATATGCCAAAGTATTCTGTAACTGCCTCCAGGCGATTAGAAAAGGCTACAAAATTAGAGATGGCCTTGACCTTTCCAATCTTTCCTTGTTTCAACATCTAGCTAAGACAGAAGGCAGAAAAGAAGAGAAGGAGCTTCGTTCAAAAAGATGCGATTTATGGTTGAAGCTCTACTACTCAACCGTGTGGCCCAATTAATTTAATAATATCTCCCTCTCAGAGTGATTGTATTGGTATTCCTCCATGAAACTTACCCTCTTCTAAAATATTCTCTTACATTATTTACATATTTAATTTGGTTAATTGTCTGTACACCTCCCCTATTCTTTGCAATGTAAGCACCATGCCAAGTACAGGTGGCTGGTGCCCACAGTCCCAGCGACTCAGGAGGCTAGGAGTTCAAGGCCAGCCTGGAAAACATAGTAAGATCCTGTCTCTTGAATAAAAATTAAACAACAAAAAAGAATTCCATGTGGGAATTACTCACTACTGTATCCTACCCTACAAATAGTAAGTACACAGCCACCATTTACTGAGTGTTGAATAGATGAAACTGAAGCCTTCAGCACAGGGCTGGTGTGTGACACCTTCTCCTCTGAGCATACCAGTGACCAGTGACCTCACTCCTGTCATTGTGAGGTACGTAAATTAGACGGAGACCTTCTAAAGGACTTGTTTTTTCTCTGCCTTCCTCGCTGTCCTGCTTTTTGTCACAGTAAACTTGATGAAGAACTTTGCTTTCTCTTCCTTCTCTCCTTAATAGTCACATCTCCTGCAGCTAGTCACTCCGCCAAAGGTTCTGAGTCAGGATCGAGCCATCCTGGGAAGAGGGTGAGCTAAATGGATAGCTTGCCAAACTAAGTGGCCTGCACTGACCTGAGTTCCCCTCTCTTTACTTTATATTTAGTTTTTTTTTTTTTCTCTAAAAAGCAATATTCTCTGTTTCTCATGATTAAATAAGGAGTTTCCTTTGTCATTCCTAAAGCTTGGTCCTGTATCTAGGTACAGAGAGCATCTGCCTTGACTGGTTTGAGACATTAGCCTCTATCACACAACAAGCATCCAGGGACACTGATTCTCCAAGTGACCAGGCTCTGGGAGTGCCCATAAAGTTTAATACCCCAGGCACGAGACCAGATAGCTCCTATGTTTACCAGAGTAGAGCTGGGGTGACTAAGAATGGAAACAAAGCAAACCATCAGAGGACATACGGTTCTCAGATATTCACAAGTCCCAAAGGTCAAAATCTTTTCTTCATTCCTGAAATCAGCTTTTTTCTTTTTTAATTCTAAAGACCCAAACTTTATCTCATAGTGGGAGAAACCAGAAGCCTATCTTGCTTCTCTCTTTTCAAGATGATCATAAGCTTTGGAGATCGCCAGATCTAGGCTGGAATCCGACTGTCTACTGGTAGACCTTGTGAAAAGTAGTTTCCTCACGCACAATGAGATAGCAACGCCGATCTCGTAGGATTATTATGACAATTTCATGACTTCATGCTTGTAATGCACCTGGTACAATGCCTGGTACACACTAAACATTCAGTAACTGTTAATTTTCTTCTCCCATTCTTACTTACCTGGACTGGCTCTCTCATTAATTATGTAAACCTGAATAACTTATTTAATTTCCCCAAGTCTCAGGATCCTCAGTTCTCAAATGGGATAATTCTTACCTCATAGGTGACAGGTAATGAGAAAATATTACTGTGCCAGCTACAGAGTCAAGAACATCACAGATCCTCAATAACCAGTGGCTGAACTTATCATTATCCACCATTTATTAGCCACCCATTTTATGTCACAACCACAGAATTCACCCTTTTGGCACTTTAAATATATGACCTTATTATTTAATCTTCAAAACAACCCTCCCTGAGAGGTAGGTATGTTTATATTTATATGAAAAATGAGAAAACAGAGACCCAAAAAGTTAAACGACCTGGTCAGGATTACACAAATAGTTAGTGTCACCTCTGGCATTGGAACTTACATCTCCCTGGCTTCAAAGTCTGTGTTCTTCTCTACGAGTGTGCTATAGTGACTATATAGATTATAAATGAGCAGTATTATCATCATCTTTATTATCTGTCCTTTCTCTCCATCCATCCTTTCCTAAATTAGACCTACTCCATCCAACCCATCTGTTCCCCGTGTTCAACACATTACCCAAGTCGTCTGTGCTCTAATGGCTCCCAGGTCCTAGAACACCAAGTCCTCATGAGTTTGAGGCTAGAGTACCGGGCATAGGTTGCATTGCAACTGTTTTCCTCTTAGCTTTCCGTCTTCCTTGTGAATACACTTTCTGTACAGCTTTGGAATATGTAATAGCAGAAGAACATTCAGAAGCCAAATAGTCATCTTCTAAATGCCTACAGAATGGTCAAGAAATGCAGACACCTGCAAAAATCTGCAGCAGGTAAAAGGAATATAAATAAAGGTATAGCAAACTGTACTCATAGAGGAAAGTATCAGCTGGAGGGAGAAGGGAGATAAATGACAGAATAAAAAATACCCACGGTTGGCCAGGAGAGTCAGGGTA
Source organism: Piliocolobus tephrosceles (assembly GCF_002776525.5). Taxonomy (NCBI): domain Eukaryota; kingdom Metazoa; phylum Chordata; class Mammalia; order Primates; family Cercopithecidae; genus Piliocolobus; species Piliocolobus tephrosceles. The sequence goes on along the minus strand of NC_045443.1, from coordinate 28,183,208 downwards.
ATGCTGCTAGGGAACAGCAGGGTGTGGCACATAGTAGGTACTCAATAAAAAGAGTTGAATACATGGAAGTACAAACCATTTTAATTAGATTAATTAATGAGCTCTGATTTTTTAAATTGCATATATAATCCTGAAGCCCATGGTATGATGGTCAGATCCTGGGTGTGCCCCGCCGTGAACTCTCCCTATTCAGACATTATCAGCCTTTCCCTGAGTCCTCAAAGTTAACAGGCAGTGGCTCCTCTGGCCATGATCCCACTGTTGAAGGGACCTCAGAAATCATTTATCTTCATGTTTGGCATCCTGGTCTGTTTGCTCCAGAGTTTCTAGGTCAAAAGTGCTGCATAAGATCTAGAAAGAGGGGAAGGAAGTAATCACCATCCCAGAGAGGGAGGCTGGCTGCCAGAACCTTCACTTGGCTCTAGCTCCACCCCGGTCATTAAGCCATGTCAGCCTCTTTACCCTGTTCCCACCTGCAGGCTCTGGCACACTGTTCCAGGTGCTGCATTTTGTCTTGGCAAGAGGCACATATGAGGCTTCTTGGCTTAGGTACTTGTCTTGGTTTCAAGACATCCCTGCTGCTGGTTCCTGCTGTCTTGCTCCTGACCCTCTCTCCCCACTCCATTTAGCCTTCACCTCATGAACCCAGAGTTTCCTGGCTTCTGCCTAAGTCCTGGCTCCAGGTTCTATCATGCTTGCCAAATTCTGGGCACTTCCAAATCCAGCCAAGTGCCTTGCCTGGCCCTGAGCTTTCCTCCCAGGCTTCCCCTGGCTCTTCTAGTCTTGATTCTCAATCTCTGACTCATTGCCTCTCAGTCCTTGATAGCTCTGGTTTCATACCCACTCACTAAGCAGCCAAGAGCTTGCATATGCCCTGCAGTGATCTTTTGTAAGAAATCTAGCGTCATGACCTTTCTTATTATACTTAGGATTAGCCTAAAGGTGATGCTAAGAGTTTCTGTTGTGGTTAAAAGGAAAAAAAAAGGCAGGGGAAGCATATCCCCAGACCTTGAGGTCTTTCTAGGGAAAGCCTTCCCATCATCTCTCCTCCCCTTCCTTCCTCTTAAAGAAACTGTCATTTTAGAGCAACCAGGCATAAGAATTTAGGACAAAATCCATTGGCACCATCTTTCAGGCCTCCAGACTGCATCACCACGACCTCCACAATCACCATCGATAATTTCAATGTTTTTAATGTGACTTTCATTCACTGTCTTGATACATATTTACTAATTCTTTTATTCATTTAACATAGATTCTTAATGTTTCAAAATATGTAACTCATGGCATAAAATCATTTGTTTAAAAAGAACATTTCATTGACGAACAACAGAAATTGTTACTGAACTAATGCTTGATTGAAATTGGGAAATACCACTATCCAGATATATGAGCACTTCCGAAAAGCGACACAGGCATTCCACCTAACAGAGTGAAAAGCGCACCGTATACTCCATGCTAGGACACAGCTTAGCTGTAGGGAAGTGCTTCCCAGACGTTTTAATGTCCCCAAACACCTAGAAAATGGCAATATTATGAAGTATATTGGAGTAAATATAGAAGGCTACTTGCAGCAGGACGTAATTGTCAAAGCATTCAGCTTCTCCAAACCCTGGCCAGACACCTCAAGGGCTGAGGGTGTCAATATCTCAGCACATCTGTAACCCATTTGTGGCCCATCAGAGGCTTATGGCACACTGGTAAGCTCCAACTGACCATAATCGTCTTTCATTCAAATAGTTTGAGTCCCTACAAATATTTTGCGTGACTGTGACAGCCACTGTTCTAGGAACTTGGGATGCATCACTAAGCAAACCAGAGAAAGATCCCTGCCCCCATGAGCATTTAATCTAATGGGAGGAAACATCATAAACATGTGTTAAGCACAATAAATGAGTAGGTGCTGTGGCCGTTAGAAGGGATAAGTGTTACGGAACAAAGACTCAGAATGGGGCAAGAGGATTGGAAGTGGGGAGGACAGGGCAGATTTGTTGCTAGATTAAATAGGATGCTCTCGGTAGGCCTCATTGAGAAAGTGATCAAAGAGGGTGAGGATATTAGCCAACTGGACGTCTGAAGCAAGAGCATTCTCCGCAGTGGGAACAGCCAAAGCAAAGATGCTGAGGTGGGAAGAGTGTGCAGGGGACCCGGAAACAGCGAGGAAGCCAGGCTCGCGGGAGATAAGAGTATGGCAGGGAGAAGCAGTGCCCAGGTCACAGAGGCAACAAAAGGCCTCTGCTTTCTGATGAAAAGTATTCTTGGTCTCACACAGCAGATCCCAAAAAGGCAAGCTCCGGGCTACCCTCTCCCTGCTGTCATTCCTGTTAGGACACTAGAAGAAACTATGGAATGGGTGATTTGTTTGTAATAAAAGAGGGGCAAGAAGGAAAGCAGCAAAGCATGCAGGACTTACAAACTGGGACCATCTTACCTAGCCGAATGCATACATTGAAGTCATTTTATGGTGGAGGTTGCCTGACTCCAGGCATCAGGGAGGAGGTGGCTGTTACCCTCACCCACTCTGTGATGAGGTTGACTCACCCACTAATAATGCCCCCACCCAACCCTGTGACGGACCTTCTCGGGTCCCTGAGGTGCCAGGTCCACTGGATAAGGGGACTCCTGGCATGGCAGGAGCAGGTGGACAGTTATATCACGTACAGAAGGGAACAGGAACCAAGGCTGAGGTGTCCCGACACGACAGGGAGGAAATCCCATGCAGCAAGCTACTATTTCTGAGCTTCTGCTCCCTGAGCCTAAGCTTCATGTTCTTCAGTAGGAGGACACATGCCTTCAGAATTATGACTGGAAGTCAATGGTTTACTTTATTGAAAGGTGAAAATGAACTTCACCTTACATACTTTTCTGCTGTTGACTCTAGTGTTCTGTCCTAAGAACAGGAACAATTCTCCAGCTCAGTGTTCAGTCACCCAGAGTCATAGTTCTCTCGTCCTTAAGGAAAGAGAGAGTGTTGAAAAAGGGGGGACGGGGCACAGGAGATTTCCTCCCCAGTGGGCAACCAAGTGTTAGATCATGAAATCGGGTCAGGTTTCTGTCACTCGATTCAGAGGAGCCAAATGTCTCTGAGCAGCAAGTCATCACAAGAATGCAACATTCATTTCTGCCCCGGGCCTTGTGTCTCCCTGTCTGCAGCATCTAGGAAGGAGGCACGATGCTTACAGCATTTATATTTTCCATGCTGTGGTGAGTTTGGAAACTTCACCCAGCTCAAGACAGAATAAATTTACTCCAGCACAAATCTCTTGATCATTTCTCCTTCAAATGTGGGAAAACAGCACTGAGAAGGTGGAAAGTGTGGAGCACATCATAAATCTAGGGACACAGGAACTCAGAAAGCTGCATGAGGCACATAAAGGAAGCACTGTGCTTTAATATTATTTTCTGTTTAAAATCGACATGTGTGGTTTCGGACAAAGGCCTTTTAGTGTGGAGGAGAGAAGGTTCAGTGTTTCTCCTTTTGAAAAGCAGAGGAGTGTCTGGGAGAGACAGTGAAGAGATGTGCTCTGGGGTAGATTCTGAAGGAAACTAAAAATAAAACGACAGTACTTTCGAATAACTGCCCTTAGGAAATACAACCATGTAGCCGACTTCCCAGGATGTGAGCATGTGTCTTCGCGTGCCAGTGATTTCTGTCTCAGTGTGTTACATTTGAATGGGAACAGGTGTTTATTGATGAAACCCCCAAGTTCAGTCCACGAAGCAGAGATTAACTATCACTGAAACTCTCCCTCTCCCTGTGGATCCCTCTCTTCAGCATAGGAGAGAAGAACAGAGACCCGCATTTTCTTTGAAATGTTTGTCTTTGAATATTTTGTTATGCAAAGTTCCAGCGGTGTGGTGGATCAGAGCCAGACTGCCCCAAATTGCCTGGGTTTGAATACTTACTCGGCTGGGTATGGTAACACCTGTGCAGTCTTAAGGAAGTGGATTAATTTCACTATGCCTCAGTTTTCTCCTCTGTAAAATGAAGTTGAGTAGAATGCCCACCTCTTTGGGTTCCTGCTGGGATTAAATTAGTTAATATGTGAAAAACACTTGGCATCTCTGGACTCATAGGGCTATATCATGTTTGCTATTCTTATCCAATTCATTCTCTTCAGTACCCTGGCCTTGAACACTAATCCTAGCATCTTGGCTTTCTATTTTTCGAAAAGGAGGAACAACGTTCTCAACAAACCTCCGCAAAATGATAAAAATGGACATAGTTTGAGTCTTCTTCGTCCTCACTGGAATCTACTTATTTCTCAACTCTGGCGGCCACTTTGGGTTTTGCCCCTCAGCCTCCATCATCTCTCCTTTTGGTCATAGCACCCTGATTTTGTTTTGGGGAACTCCCCTCTGCTCTTGGATATCTACTGCTCAGGCTCCCCTTCAGTGGGCCCAGTTCTAGACAACCCCAAGCCCAACCTCTCACCAGTGGAAGGGTGGGCCTGTGAGCCAAGCTTGGCTCATCATATTCTCTCTGACTGGAATTTGTATCTTGAGCAGAAGGGATCAAAGATTGGGGGGAATACTGACAGTATTTTTATCAGGCTGCAGTGCCCCAAGGAGCATGTGCCTAAGTTCCCACTGTCCTGACACCCAGAGCTGCCCCTGTTCTTAGCCCATCCAGGACTCCCATCTTTAGCGTTTCCATTGAGTCCTACACATCCTTTTAATAAACTCCTTTCCCCTATGTTAGTCAGAGTGTGTCTCTTTTGTCACAACCAAAGACCCTAACTGAGGTAACTCGTTTCCTTATTTAGATTATCGTGGTCTTTAAGCATTTGCATTCATATAATTCTGCAAACACAACAACAAACTGTTGGTGATGATGATTGGGAGTTCTAAGTAGCTGGAAAACAAACTACAAATAAATAAATACTCCTGTTTCTTTTAGCCATGCAGAGATTTTTCATTCCTTTTTATTTTTTATTGACCTATACTAATTTTACATATTTATGGGGCACATCGTGATGTTTGGACATATATAATGTATAGTGAGCAGATCAGGGTAATCAGCATATGCATCATCTCAAATATTTATCATTTCTTTGTGTTGGGAACATTCCATTTTCTTCTAGGTATTTGAAGGCATATATTACTGTTAACTACAGTCATCTTACAGTGATATAGAATCCTAGAACTTATTCCTCCTATCTAGCTGTAATTTTGTATCTTTTAACAAATCTCTCCCTATCTCCTCCCCTCCCCCAAGGCCTTTCCAGCCTCTAGATTCCTCTCTCTGTTTTACTCTGTACTTCTGTTAGATTAACTTTTTTTTTTTTTTTTTTTTTTTTTTTTCTGAGGTGGAGTCTTTCTCTGTCACCCATGCTGGAGTGCAGGGGCGATCTCAGCTCACTGCAACCTCCACCTCCCAGGTTCAAGTGATTCTCTTGCCTCAGCCTCCCGAGTAGCTGGGATTACAGGCACGTGCCACCATACCTGGCTAATTTTGTATTTTTAGTAGAGACGGGGTTTCACCATGTTGGCCAGGCTGGTCTCGAACTCCTGACCTCAACTGATCCACCTGTCTAGGCCTCCCAAAGTGCTGGGATTACAGATGTGAGTCACTGTGCCCACCCTGAGATTAACTTTTTTAGCTCCTGCATATGAGTGAGAGCGTGTGATGTTTAACTTTCTGTTCCTAGCTTATTTCACTAAATATAATGTCCTGCAGTTCTATCCATGATGCCATGAATGACAATATTTCATTCTTTTATATGGCTGAATAGTACTCCATTGTGGAGATATCATATTATCTTTATCTATTCATCTCTTGTTGGACACCAAGGTTGATTCCATATCTTGGCTATTGTGAATAATGCTAAAATAAACATTGGGGTACAAATATCTCTTTGATACACTGACTTTTTTTCCTTTGGATAAATGCCCAGCAGTGGGACTGCTGGATCGTGTGGTAGTTCTATTTGTAGTTTTTCAAGAAACCTCCATACTGTTCTTCATAGTGGCTGTGCTAGTTTAGCAAAGAGAATGGGGCCAGAGTCCCATCAACAGTAAATAAGAGTTCCTTTTCCTCTGCATCCTCTCCAACATTTGTTATTTTTTGTCAATTTTGATAATACCCATCCTAACTGGGGTGAGATAACTTACTGTGGTTTTCATTTGCATTTCCCTGATGATTGGTGATATTGAACATTCTTTTCATGTATCTATTGGCCTATTTTTTAATCAGGTTTGGTTTTTTGCTGTTGACATGTTTGAGATCCTTGTATATTCTGGATATTAAGCCCCTATCAGATGAATGGTTTGCAAATATTTTTTCCCATTCTCCAGGTTGTCTTTTCACTCTTGGTTGTTTCTTTTGCTGTCCAGAAGCTTTTTAGCTTCAGATAATCCCGTTTGCCTATTTTTGCTTTTGATGCCTGTGCTTTGGGGGTTTTATCCGTAAAATCTTTGCCCAAACCAATATCCTGAAGCATTTCCCCTATGGTTTCTTCTAGTAGTTTCATGGTTTCAGGTCTTACATTTAAGTCTTTAATTCATTTGGAGTTGGTTTTTGTATATGGCAAGAGGTAGGGGGTCTCTCTTCACTCTTCTGCATATCGATATCCAGTTTTACCAGCACCATTTATTGAAGAGACTGTCCTTTTATCCATGAAATTTCTTGGTGTCCCTGTCAAAAATTAGTTGGATGTAGATCCACGGATTAATTCCTAGGTTCTTTATCCTTTTCCATTCTTCTATGTGTCTATTTTTATGCCAGTACTATGTTGTTTGAGTTATTACAGCTTTGTAGTATACTTTGAATTCTGGTAGTGTGATGCCTCTGGTTATGTTATTTTTGCTCAGGATTGCTTTGGCTATTCATACTCTTTTGTGTTTCATATGAATTTTAAGGTTTTAAAAATATTTATGTGAAAATGTCATTGGTATGAAAATGTCATTGGTATTGATAGGGATTGCATTGAATCTAGATTGTTTTGAGTAGTACATGCACAGATTTTTTAAAGCTGACAGGTATTAGGAGGCCATGAAGGTCAAAGAAAGTAGACATGTTCGAGAGATAATGAGCTACCCTGGACTCTAGAAGTAGTGATGTTGTAAGCAGAGAAGACCTAAGAGCATGTTGTGGGCAAAAATGAGAAAAAGGTATTAAGGCAAGTACTTGGTAAGAAGAGTTTGGAGAAAGCGTAATACAAAAGCAACCAGAAAGAAGAAAGAAGAGAAGGAAAGGTAGAAAGGTAAGTAATGAAGAGGACGGTCAAGGGTGAAAATGGGAACAGTGAGGGCAATTGTTAAAATACAAATGCCACTGGGTGGGAAACTCAGCACTGTTATTTACCTCTCAGTGTTTCCAAGAGTCGCAGCAGTCCTTTATCTGCCAGGAAGCTTTGTTAGGAGAGAGGGTGAAGAAAGCACTTTTGACAGTGAGGAGGCATGTGGAATGAAAGAGAAAGAAAGGGAGCCCAAAGCATATTCTTTGACTTCACATTTTGGCTTTCGGTCAGGCTTATGGGTAAGTGATGCATGGCGTGGAAAAAGATGATGTGACAAGAGAATGTGGGTAAAAGAAGGAAAGTGAAAGAAAGGAAAATGGCAGAAAGAAGTAGAAAGAACAGAAGTAGGAAAAGAAGTATGAGAGTGGCAATAGCACCACCGAGGAACCAGACCATGCCTGTTCACAAAGTGCTGCTTGGCCCACTGCTGGGTGAGAGAGCTACTTTTGGAAGGATGGAGCCACTCATTGCCATGCTGTGAAGAGAACAAACCTCCCCATTAATGACTGACCAAGTATCTGTAATAATGGCGGCAGTGAAATATTAGCGATGCTTGGTTCAGTGGAGATTTCTAGAGCACTAGCATTAATATTCTGCTTTTACTCTACTTAGCACTGTCTAAAATCTTAATGCTTCAGAAAACCCACGAGACCTTTGGATTTTCTCCTGGCCCACCAATAGGTTCTCTCAACTTATCTTGGCATAACATCTGAGACAAGGACCCAAAGTGAAGGTTAGAAGAAAAGTAGCCATGCAAACAGCAAGAAACACAGCAAGATTAATTAGAGGATGCAGGGCCCACATCCCATTTTGGTAGGAATCTGGTCCAAATAGGGAGGGCCAAATTGGGCCCCAGGGAGGCCAAAGCTGCCAAGGAACAGATGTTCTTTTTTCCTTTCAGTGTGAAGACAAGTCCACCACGTGGAATGACATGAAGCCTGGGCAATGTGGTGTATTTTTTCAGTTATTAATGATATACGCAAAACCAGTTAATCATGCCATTTGAAACTGTTGTGTCAATTACAAATTTAATTTAATCTTTTTTTTAAAAAAATGCTTTTCCATATCACACACACATAAAAACTCTTCCTCCTGAACCACAATAGCAGAACAGACCTCAAGGTAATATTGTTGGGAGCTAGTACGATTCACTTCACTTCCTAACAATGGTAAGGTGCTTTAGTGCAGGTACTAAGACAGAAGTTAGAAACAGCACAGTCTGGAAATACGCTATAGGTATGAATTTTTATCCTAAAAAATAACATGTGGAAGTTAATGCTCTGTGGGTTTTTATCATTTGTCACATAATAATTGTACATATTTATGGATACAGAATGGTATTTCCATGAATATATACAATTTGTGATGATCAAATAAGGGTAATTAGTATATCCATCATATCAAGCATTTATTATTTGTGTTGAGAACATTCAAATCCTCTCTTCTAGCTTTTAGAGAATATACAGTAGAGTTGACCATGTTAACCCCACAGTGCTAGAGGGCACTAGAACATATTCCTCCCATCTAGCTATCACTTTGCAACTGTCCCCCAACCTCGCTCTGTGCCCTCCTCCCCCTACACTTCCCAGCCTCTAGTGACCACAATTCTGCCCTCTATTTCTGTGAGTGTTCTGTTATTTTTAACTTGGCTTTCTTTATCACCGGTTCTGAAACTGGATATACAAATATTTTGTTACCAAGAACAAAATTATTTTCTGTTCACGGCACACATAAAAGCTATTTTTCTCTTCAAAGGGGAAAAAAGTTACCACGTGTTGAAAAGGAAGGGAAAAAAGCAGCAACAGCTACGCTCTAGAACATGAAATGCAGCTGGATGGCTACAACCACCCCAAGTGCCTTCTGTCTAATTTCACAAGAGGCTTCTCAGAAGGATGTATGTCTTTTTCATCCTTAAGATGCCCACAACACTTTCTCAGGAATCTAAGAGGATTTTTAATAACTCTTTACTTCCTAGGGCATTTGTCCTTCATTCAAACCAAAATTCATCTCTATTTTTTCCTACTCTCTTCTCTGTGAAATTAGGACAGAAATATCCCTCTAATTAATTACATTTTATGTAAAAAGAAAGAACCTTATTCAGACAAGCAGCAACCCTTATTCAGAGAAATCTCATCTGAGATGCCTTATTAACTGCAGATTTGTTTCCTAAATTATTTTTTAAATCGTATTTTTTTCTACATTTTTAATTAGGAAAAAAGTCAAAATATACTGAAGTAGGGAGGACAGTATAATGGAGCTCATGTACCAATCACCCAACTTCAACCATGATCAATTTGTATTTTGGTTAGAGTCCCACTCCTCCCCACATCCTCCCCAATATTATTTTATTTAAAGTAAATCCTATCTGTGATACCATTTCACTAGTAAATATTGCGGCCTCTATTGCTAAAAGATAAGAACTTATTTTTAAAACATAACCATAATAAAATCATCACACCTAAAGGAAAACAAAAAGTAATTATTTGATGTTTTCAACAGCCCCCCCCCCCACCCCATACACACACACACACACACACACACACACACACACACCATTGGTGATACAGGCTGTGCTTCATTGCCCAGCAATTCCTTCATGACTGAAGGGCTGATGCCTCAGCGGCTGGCTGTGCTACTGGCTGACAGTCCTCAGCTTCTGAGCCTTTTCCCTCAAGGTCATGCGCCTTTTCCTGGGGCAGTCCACATTCAGTGACTGCCTGATGCATGGTTAAAGGTCCATACCCTAACTTGGCACTCCACTGAGGAGACAACTAGGCCTCAGTGTTTTCAGTGGGGTCCATCAGCAGAGGACATGTGGCAACTGCATTTTAGTCCAACTTCTCCATCTGTCCAATCCTGCTGCCTCCCATCCACCACCCGCAGGTGATGATCCCAGGAGCACTCCCCAGTAAATGTCCTGCATATCAATCTTTGTCTCAGAGTCTACTTTCCAGAGATGCGAACCTGCAATAGCATTCAATTTTCTACTTGTCTCATAATGTCGTAAATTACTTGCCTGTTCATTGTGGTGTTAATAGATGGTTTACTAGAATTAGGAACTAAAGAAAGTCCTAATTTGGAACAGTGCAACTGGTTGGTACATCTTTTAGGTACCAACTTACAGGAAGGGTAGGATCCCCCTCCGCCTCTCTTTTTTCTCCTTGCAATTGAGTCCTCTGCACTTACAAGATTAAAAAAAAAATTAAGAAAGAAAAGTTTTTGAGGTTTAAAGTTATAGTTTTCTTTAAAATTATAATATCTATGATGAAAAACATTTGTTCCTTAAAATGAGGGACTGGTTTTCATTTTCACAGATGTCAGTTACAACTGAATATCTCCAAACTACCATTATGAAAAGCTACAAACTGTAATCAGTCAAGACGGACAGGGTCTCAACACCATACAAGCTTCTGGAATGGGGTGGTCTGGGGTATGGGAAGATATATAAGAAACAATTCAAGGCAGGAAATTGCTTTATGGTAAGTTCAGTACCTATGCCTCTAAATACAGAATACTTTAAGTGAGATTGAGCTAACCCTTTAGAGAGAGAGCAGGTTGCAAAGAGCTTAAGAGAAAACAACTGCCACAGCTTTCATCCATATTGTCCTTCAAAGGAAGAGCTTAATTTTTTCTATTGTATATTTCTCCTGTATAATTCAATAACATTTAAGTACTCAGTATATGCTGCAACACGAGATATTTTCTAGATCTTGCAAAGAATAAAATAGACACTTTTTCCCCAACTAATGAAGTTGTTAATATATATATATATCTGCCAGTGCCTTGAACTTGGACCTCCCAGACTCCAGAACTGTGAGAAATAAATGCGTATGCTTAGGCCACCCAGTTCACGGTATTGTTATATAGCCTGAACTAACTAAGACGATTCACATTATAAACCCTAGCTCCAGGATTACCTTCTCTGGGAAGCGTTTACCAATTTTTCAGGTAACAAGCCTCTGATTGTTTTTCATTGTCCCAGAATTTTTTCTTTTTTTTTTCAAACTCATATCTTAGCACTTAACAAGATTCATTATAATTATTTATTGATATTTTAGTCTGTCACACTAGACTATGATCTCCTTGCATATAGGGGTCTTGTTTATTTATCTTTGTACTTTCACTGCCTAGCACAGGACATGGCATATTGCAGGCAATCGATAAACATTTGCTGAATAAACAAAACAAGGAGTTAAAAAGTAACTGCATGGAAGAGAAAACATCATGCCCAAGGCACAGAAAAGTGTGTTGCTCTTTGGGTATGTCTAGCAGCACAGTATGACTGGTGCTTGTAACAGTTGAGAAAGGATGTAAGAAAAGAGTTTGGAAAAGCAGGTTGGAGCCAAATTGTGAATTGTATATCAAGCTGAACTTATATTTTATCCCATAGGTTATTAAGAAGCTATGAGGAATCAGCCTTTAATTTTTAGTTTGAAATTCTTACGGTATGATTTTTATGGGTTTATAGTTTGAAATTCCGGCTGTATGATTTCTATCAGTTAGACTTTGGTAGCTGACAACAGAAATCACTCTAACTAAGAAGAAAGGAATTTATGCTACAATATCAGGTATGTAGTTCACAAAAACATTGGAAGGGTTGGAAGAGCAGACTACGCAGAGGATCTAGGAGAACCTCCCAGTCCCCAGAATCACAAGACGCCCCTTGGTAAACAATGTTACCCCCACCTTGTGCTGAAAGTTGCCAAGTAAGGAAGCTTCTGCCATAGTCTGCACCAACAAAAATGGGTGCCTTGCTTAGCTCAGTTCTGAATTCATGTTTCATACAACTACATCTGATTGATGGAACCTAAGTTACATTTGAAAACCTCGCTGTAAGAGGATCTGGGAAATGTAATTTGTGGCTTCCAGACTCTATGATTCTAGAATGAGGTTGGATGGATGATAAGTGAGGCAATCCACTGTATCAACCACAGTTCTTATGTTTCTAAGTATGTATTTTATTTGGGGTCAATGAGAGCTCTTTACTTCCTATACTGCAGATGTTGTATTAGTCATTTATTGCTGCAATAATGCCAGGTAACAAACCCAAATATCTTAGTGGCTTATAGCAAAAGACATCTGCCTTCTTACGCTCAGTACTGCAGGTCAGCTGGGTGACTCTGACTCAGGCTGCAGTTGGGCTCTATCTAGTCTATCCCACAAATCTTCACTGTGAGGCCTAGGCTGAAGGGGGAATAGCACAGAGAGTGTGCTTTTCTCATGACAGATCCCAAGAGTGCAAAAGAAACACTACACCTCATGAAAAACATAAGAAGCTCCCTATTATAAAAGCAGCAAAATATCTTGGAGATTCATTCCTGAATGCTAGAGAAGTAAAACAGTGCCCCCCACCCAATATAGAAGAGCGGAACTAATAAACACAAACTGTCTTCACAATCATACCAACCCTTTGATACTAGAATGAAGCAAACTAAAATGAGATGTAGACTGAGTCACAGGCTTCGAATCTTGTGAGAAAAGAAGCTAGGAGAGGATCAGGTACATGTATTTTGAATAATTTCATGCTTCTTGCATCATCCTTGTTTATTTCCCTCTTGTCCTCCCCATTTATTCATATAATAAACAAGTATTAACCATCTAGTATGTACCATATGGTAGGCTAAATGCCTCGGGGTCAACAATAAGAAAGACAGTGAAATGCCTTTGCAAACATTATAAAAGTGAAAGAGATCTGACCTGGCCCACCCCAACTCTTGCCTTTAGCTTTCAAGCTGCCTTAATCATTCCTGGGCTTAGGTTGAGCTAACTTAGTTTATAGTTTAAATGATATTGGGCCTTCCCCAATACTCAATTGTCTTTGTAAAGCTAATGAAAAGCCATCAGGCTGGGGAAAGAGAGGGATCTGAGTTCTGCTAAGATATAGACATAAATTGTCAGACATTCCTGCAGATAATACCGGTATTGTAGGTTGGCCTTTAAAATACCTTTTCAGGATTTTTACATGTCTGCCAATCCTGCTCCTGTGACCTCACTCAGAAGTGATTCAACACAAGAGGACATCTTTGACCCCCCTTATGAGTTCGTCTCCACCCCAATGAATCAGCAGCAAGCCTAGCTACCCCCATCTTTTCCCGCAAACTGACTTTGAAAAACCCCTAACCTACAAGCTTTGGGGGAGATGATTTGAGTACTAACTCGATCTCCCACATGGAATGGTCAGCCTCGTGTCTGTTAAACTCTTTATTTACTGTAATGCTGTGGTATTTATTTTTGCAGCAGGCAGGAAGAACCCCTTGGGTGGTTACAATAGACGTAGATCCCTGGAGTACAGAAGCCAATTCAGATAAGTAACTAGGTATTAATAATTAAAATAGTGTGGTGTAAGCCAAAAATAAAATTATAGGCCCCCCAAACAACTGGATGGCCAAGGGGATTCCAAAGAAACCTGAAAAACTAGTTCAAGCCATGATGGAAAAGGAGGTATTGGACATGCCTCATTATAGCTTTTTCCTTGGAGGTTGAGGCAAAACTGATCAGCATTAACACCAAAACAAAAATCATAAGAATGATAAAACAGACTCTTTGTGGCAGTAAGATACCCAGCTCCAACCTGACTTTGGTATAGCATTGCATGACAGATAACAGGCCCTCAAGGAAATCAAAGTAGGTTACCCCAAAATATATTTGTTTGACATACTTTGAAATGCCCTGCAAAACTGTCTTGTAGGGGAATTTGTATTCTGTAGACTTTTCTTCCCCTTCTAGGTATTTCCCACATCCATTAGATATGAAGAGTCTGACACCTTTTAAGATCTGATGAGAGACATTTACTTACCATCTGTTCTCTCTGAAGCCTGCTACTTAGAGGCTTCATCTACATAACAAGAGCCTTGGCTTCTGCAGCTCTCCTTCACTCAAGCATTTCTTTCTGCTGATGTCAACTCTTCAGGCAAAGTTTAATTCTTTCAACCAACCGTTCATCAGAAAATCTTTAAATCACCCATGACCCGGAAACTACCACACCCACCCTTCAAGATGTCATGCCTTTCCATGCCAAACCAATGTACACCTTACATGTATTGATTTATGTCTTTGCCTGTAACTTCTGTCTCCCTGAAATGTAGAAAACCAAGCTGTAACCCAACCACCTCAGGCACATGTTCTCAAGACCTCTTGGGACTGTGCCCTGGGTCATGGTCACTCTTATTTGGCTCAGAATAAACCTCTTTACATATTTTACAAAGTTTGGCTTTTTGATCAGTAAGTGCCAAGGAACGGAGAGGAACAAGTTTATGGAAGAAGCACCCCATCCAGACTGAAAAGATGAGTGATAATTAACCAGAAAAAGAAAGAATATTTTAGGTAGCAGGGAAGCTATGTGGGAAACCCAGGGGCATGGAAAGAGAAGACAGCCTGGTGTTTGAGACACTCTCTGAGCCCCCCATAGATGGAGAGGAGAATGTGACTGTGAAGGCTGACATGTAAGCCAGGGCCAGGTCACAAAAGGCCTAGTAAGGGTTTAAGAGCAAAGAGCTAGAAAGTTTTCACTTTGTTCCTTAATAGTTAGGCAGGTATTTTTGAAAGAGAAGATTTCGTAGGGCATGATGAGGAGCTTTGAGTGTGAATAGTAGTGGTGGCAGTGTCAGTCAGAGTGGCCCAGAAGGAGGGAGTGAAGATGACTTGGTGAGCTAAGTTGGGGGTGTCTCTCCTTCTGGTGCCTTCAAGCAAATGTCCTCAAAGAGATCAAGGTGAGGTGTGCCCTCTCCTCCCCACAGTTGGGAGGTATATCAAGATCACCCTGTGGATTTTGAAACCACCTTTGCAAAAATTATAATTGAGGAAATTATGACAGTGAAAGAGATCAGACCTAACCAACTCTATCTCGCTTCTAACCTTTAAGCTGGGCGTACGCCAAACTAACTTTGGGAAGAAGTTCAGTTCATGCTTTGACTCTGAAACAAAATTGATAATAGCCCTTTCCCAAAAAGACACCCAACTTGCCTTGGACTAATCTGACTTTGCAGGACTAACATGTTAGATATAAGATTAGAAATTATGGTTTACAGGTCACACAGCCACTGGCTCCAAGAGTCTGAACCTCCCCACATTGCTCCTGGGGATAACATCACTATTGTAAAATCTAAGATCAGTGCTTGAGCTATTTTGCAGACCCTGCACTGGATGGATCAGCTGACACCACCCAGACCTGTAATCTGGCTCAACAAGTTCTGCCATCCCACTCAGGAACAGAAGACAGTAAGAAAAATTCACTTCAACCCCCTAGGATTCCATCTCCAACCTGACCAGTCTGCACTCTCCACTTCCTGAGCCCCTACCCGCCAGATTATCCTTAAAAATTCCAACTCCAAATGCTCATGTAGACTACTTTTGAGTAATAATAAAACTCCTGTCTCCCACACAGCTAGCTCTGCATGAGTTACTCTTTTTCTGTTACAATTCCCATCTTGGTAAATCAGCTCTGTCTAGTCAGCAGGCAAAGTGAACCCATTGGGCAGTTACAAATTTTACAAACACACCACACTAGTTTTACCACCCCTTCCTCTCTCCCCTTTCCCCCAACCATCCATAGCTATGAGCAAGTCACTTTCTCAGGTGTATCAAGGTAGAAGAACAGGTAAAGAAATACTGCCTTAGAGGTTAAGAAGCAGCCGAAAAATTCTGAGATACTTGCAAACATGAGTGTATCTTCAAATATGGTTGGATACTTGGCCAGATTTGTATTTTAGAAAACATCTCTACTTCTTAGGGAAGGAAAAACTAGGTTGATGCTCTTGACTAAATGTTTATGTTTTCTTAAAACTAATGTGTTGATATCCTAACCTCCAAAGTGATAGTATTAAGAGGTACAGCCTTTGAGAGGTGCTTAAGTCATGAGGGTGAAGCCCTCATTAATGGGATTAGTGCCCTTATAAAAAACAATATAAACCACAAATAACTCCCTTGTCCCTTCTATCACATGAGGCATACCAAAAAGATGAAAAGACAGCCATCTACAAACCAAGAAGTAAGCCCTCACCAGATACCAAATCTGCTGGCATCTACATCTTAGATTCGCAGCCTCTAGAACTGTGAAAAAATTATTTTCTGTTGTTTATAAGCTATTGAGTATATGGCATTTTGTTACAGAAGCCCCAAAGGACTACAACATTCGGTACAGTGAGTTAGGATGCTAGTGCAATAATTATCCCAGATAAGAGATGATGAGGCCTGTATTAAGGTGGTGGCTGTAGGGATAAAAAAGAGGGCCAGGTTGCGCAGACATTTCCAAGGTGACATTAAATCTGAGAGTAAGAAGAAGGAGGTAAGGCAGACCCTGAGACTCTGGCTTGGGCAGAAGGAACTCTGTTCTGGGTTCTCCTTGGGGTCCTCTCAGTCAGTGCTGCTGCCCCACCTCCTGAACCCAAGAATGCCCGACTCCTCCTGTAACACTAGGGGCAAAAGAGATAGCCAACTTCTGAATTGCCCCTACATACCAACACTTAAAAGTTTTGAAATTCTTTCTGAAATAACTTTTGCCAGACAGTTTTAAGGTCACCCACAAAAATCTATATGGGCAATATTCACTTGGATGCCCCTGGCTAAATCACCTTCCCAGTGACTTTGAGACATGGTAGATCTCTTAAACCACATATGTAGAGATTTAAATAACCATCTTACAACATGAAAGAGAGATCTACTGTACAATTTTTTGCCTAGGGTAGGTCAGTCAAATTATTACTGGCTCTAATTATCACCCCCATAGCTGCTAAATTCTTTACCTGCAGCAGAGTAGAACTCCAGAGGTGAGAAATTCTTTCCTTCCTTTGAAAATGCCAAGGAAAAAACCCAAAGGAGTGACTTCCAGTACGAACCTTAGAAATCAAATCAAACCTACACTGTACACAAAGACAGGACAGGCAGAGGGAAAAGCACAGCAAACATGGAAAATAACTTACTGGAAAGTCAAAGGTCTAATGTTGAGTTTAGTTCTAAATTACCTCCTACTGTGACTTGGGTGTGTAAATTCGGGAGCTGTAGCACTTCAAAGCAGCAAACAGTGAATAGAAGAAGAAAGAAGAGTAAAAAAGAAGTCAAGAGTAGGCAGTCCTTATGGTATTTTATATTTTATACTCATTCATGCTGAATTAAGATGTGAACAGGGAAAGTTATGTTATCAATCAGAACTTGGAGAAACATGATGAATAGCAGTGAGGCAGTGAGGACTTGGCATAGGGAAGATCAGATCCCATGGAAGGACTCTTCAGCAGAGAGAGAAAGCTACTTTGATGATTGCCACTATCTTTTACTTTTTTATTTTTTTTCCCCTATCATCTATAATGACATGAGCCATTGTCTTTTAAAGAAAGATTTAACTCCGTAATGGCAGGGTTTTCCCCACCTCTTTTGTGAACTACCTACCTCACCAAACACTTCGCCCTCTCCCACCAAACTCATCGTCTGAAAGTTTCATTCACATCAGTCTCATGGGAGACAGCAGTTTCACTAAGAAAATATACAAGGTCAACAGATTCCCAGGCTAACCAGACAGCATTCATTTTCAACTAACATCATCCATTGTCCTCCAGGTGAAATCAGTTTTTAGCATCAGGATTCTGACTTCCTTCTCCATTAATCCCCATCCCCACTTATGCCTGCAGTAGCCTCATAAGATGATTTGGAGAATCAAGTTCAATATGAAGAGGAACATTTGAAAAATAATTAAAAACCAAAATTTCTGAGCTCACACCTCCAAACTCCTGAAATGTGATGATTTCTCAGGAGGCCTCAGCTCAAAACTGAAGCTAAAGGGAAAGGAAAGAGAAAAGAAGGAAAAAACTGGAATGTTCATTCACAAGGGGAAAAATTAGGGGTACACATGGTTACATGAATCCAGGTCTATATCAAAGATTAATCTTTTAACTCTGTGAATGCTTTAATAGGAACTAAAGCTTTACCTACATGGGACAAATGACCCTAATTCTCCCTCCTAGTGTGCTTGTATTTCTATAAGAAATTCAATTTTTTTTCTATTTTGTGAGCATTTACAACATCTGTCTAGAAGCCAGGCAGAGAATAATATAGTAGAGGATCAAAGTATGAAAACTGACACCCTGGAGAATTCTCTATGGGGGAAGGTAATGATGTCATAGGTTGTGTGGGAGCAAATTTCCCTTGGCTGCTGTGCCCACCATCATGACAGACTTAAAGCAGAATCTCCATGCTGACTACCAAAGCCATCTGAGCCACATGAGATGCAGGTCAGCATGTGCCAATTTCATAACTGGGTTTAAAATTAGGGTTACAGTTAGGTAATTTCTTCTAACTTTTGCAGTGGGAGAAGAAGCCCTTAAATCCACTGATATGCCATGTAACTACATTTATCATAATGATCCAGGGTTTCTTTTATAATTATGTTCCAAGGATTCAAATCCAGAACTGTGAATAATTAACCAAAGTAATTATATATTCTTACTTCCATATCTCAAGACTGAACAGAAATAGAACCAAGTTCGTGATGTTGAGATACAGATGTAACAAAGGATGATGGATATTCTGTCCTGGCTGCATGTTAATGTCAGCAATGGAGAACGGCAACCCACTTAAAGGGACACAAAAGAGAGCTGGGACATGGGTTTGGAAGCCATAGAACCTGATTCCGCCTTTTACTCCCTATGTGGCCTTGGGGAAGTTACCAAAGCCTTCAAAAGTTCAGTTTCTTCATTTGTCACAGTTAAGGTATCATGATTTACTTTATGTGGGTTTGAGAGATAACAAAATCTAATAATCCATGTGAAAGCCATAGTTGCTGGGCTGTGGTCTGTGCCCAGGATTAGTTACCATGATGGTTTCAGTCAGGGTGCTGGCAGGAAACAGAAGGTTAATTTGAGGAGATTCCAATCAAGGGACTTTTTACCAAGGCAATGGAGCAGGGTTTAGGGAATGCTTGGGGGATCGTGCAGAACCTTGGGGCCAGTAATGACCGCCCTGTTATAGCCCCTCAGCCTGGAGGAAGCTAAAGAGGGAAGACTGTGCTAAGAAGGCTAACAGGAGCTGTAATTCCTTCCAAGAAAGATGCCTGAGGACAAACACCCCAACCTCACTCTCCTCTTTCCTTCCAGTCTCCTCCGGATGCATGAAGGCCAGAGAAGACAAAAGCCCTTCCTCATAGTCTATGTAGTTCGGCCTCTTGGGTTTCAGACCAGTGTGAAGAAGGGCGGAAGAGCATGTAGAAGATATTAGCACAGATACAGATTTTTGAGGCTATACTGTTAAATAACCAAGCTCAGTCATTTACTGAGTGCCTAAGATAGTGTCCAGCACATGACCTGTGCTCAAGGAATGTATTTTTATTTTTAGCTATTTTTTATTTTGTTATTGTATTTTAGATCCAGGGGCTACCATGTGCTGATTTGTTACGTAGAGATACTGTCTTATGGTGATGTTTGGGCTTTTGGTGAACCCATCACCCAAACAGTGAATATTGTACCCAACAGGTAATTTTCCAACCCTCACCTCCCTCCCATCTTTCCCTTTGTTTCGGGCCCCTAGTATCTATTTTTTCCATCTTTATGACCATTTGTGCCATTGTTTAGCTCCCACCTATAAGTGAGAATATGCAATATTTGATTTTCTGTTTCTGAGTTAGTTCACTTAGGTTAAATGGCCTCAGCTCCATCCATGTTGCTGCAAAGGATGTGATTTTATTCTTTTTTTATGGCTGCTAGTATTGCGTGGGGTATATGTACCACATTTTCTTTATCTAATCCACCATTGATGAACACTTAGGTTGATTCTTTGACTTTGCTATGGTGAATAGTGCCGCAATAAACATATGAATGCAGGTGTCTTTTTTTCTCTGAGAAATATGGGATTATGTAAATGCAGGTATCTTTTGGTAAAACAATTCCTTTTCCTTTGGGCAGATACCTAGTAGTGGGATTGCTGGGCAAATGGAAGTTCTATTTTTAGTTCTTTGAGTAATCTCCTTACTGTTTTTCATAGGGAAAAAAATCTCTGTACTGTTTTTCAATGTGAACTACTTCACATTCCCACCAACAGTATATAAATGTTCCCTTTTCTCTGCATCTTCACCAACATCAGTTATTTTTTGACTATTTAATAGTAGCCATTCTGATTGGTGTGAGATGGCATCTCACTGTAGTTTTAATTTGCATTAAAAATCTTTTTTAATGGTTATATAAATTACCTTATGAGTCAGATTCCAGTTCCTTTATGGATATTCTGCCTTTTCCAGAATATGTATGACAAGTAAATCATTCATGGGGTCAAGCCATCGTAGGGTATCTAGAATTAGGAAGCAAAGTATTTCAGACAGGGCTGTGCAGAGAGGCAGAGGATGAATTCCTCCCCTGCCCCAACACACACACACACACACACACACACAAACACACACACAGCTGACAGTGTTGACAAAGCCTGGGTTGTGTTTTCAGCCTCTCGAGCCATAACATGCACAAATGAAGAGTCATCATGGTTACAACATCTGAGCAAGCGACTGAAAATCCAAGCCTACGCATTCAGCTCACATTTTCCTTTGTGAGAACATGAAGGGAGAAGTTGCTGCTGACTTCAGAGTCAATGCTGACAGACGATTTCACATGAAAAAACAACACCCATGTAATACTATAGCTCAGTTTGGGGGCTGCTGGAGTTGACACATCATTCAAGGAGATAAACAAGTCTGCCAGCTGTCATACCATGTGGCACAGCCAGGGACTTTGAGCCAGTCAAAAACAAAGCCCTGTACAAAGAGGTCTAGGCTTACTTGGAGATTTATTTGAATTCTACGTGTACATTAGTCCGTGATTTAAATCGTTTTGTAAAGTCGTGTCATAGAATGCAACTTTGGGAAGGGGGAGAGAGTGGAGATGAATATGAAGATGCTACAAATGATTTTACAAATAGACCATCCTGGTAATGTGTAGCACAAACCGCTGGAAGTCAGGGGTGAGGAATTGTCCCTGTCACTTTAACCACCTTCTAACATCACCAGAGCTATCCAAAAATCTCCATGGGAAGAACTCTTCTTAAATTTTAGAAGGAGAAAAATTGAAATGGAAAAGAAAAATTTAGATGTTATCATCTATGAATCAGATACCATAATCAATCAATATAATCTCTGCAAGCAAATGACTACTATGGAAGGAATCATATTTTTCAATGTCCTCAGCCTCTATGCTTTAATGATAACCAAAAAATTATCAACATTGTGCTATTTAACAGCATAACGACTACTGGATTTGGACTGTTAAGGCTCTCTTGCGCTAATATTTTTTAATCTATCACCTGGACCTCTTGTGACTGCATACTCTTTGAAAGGAGGAGGAGGAAATGAATACTTTCATTATTTGCCTTCATAGTCTCCCTTTACTGGTCACCTTTGCACTCATCTAAAGTGCTTCCTCAGAAAACTTCTAAAAGAAAAATAACGATTTCACACTAATATTACAAAAAAATCACAAGATTTACTTTTTGTTAGTAAATTTTCAATTTTAGAAGAGTTTTAGGTTTAGAGAAAAGTCACTCAGAGAGTACAGTGGGTTCCCTTCTGCCCTGGAGCCAGTTTCCTTGTGTTAAGCTCATATGGGTGACACATTTGTCACAACTGATGAACCAATTTTGATGCATTGTTATTAACTGAAGTCCAAACCTTATTTGGATTTCAAGGCTTACTCTATTAAAAGAACTTTTCCCATTGGAAACAGAGTACTATAACTCTGGGAAGGTGGGGGAATCAATATTTACCTTAACGGGTATGGATTTTGACCTCAACTGCTCATTTTATCTGACCCCGTCACCATAGCATTTTTCTACCAATTCAAAACATCTCAGGGACAGTAGACCAAAGGACAGAGCCCCAGTCTGGAGAAACGTGTTCATGGAGAAATATGTCTCAGCCTTAATTCTGTTCTGCCTTAGAAGAGCCACTCAACTTTTCTTTGAGCCTAAGTTCTATTTCCTACAAAATGAAGAAATCAAATTATTAATAGGTGATTTCTGAAACTCCTTACAGCCTGAAATTCTGTGATTCTAGAATATCTGAAAACATCTTAATGTTTATGTGGCAAAGGTTTAAATATAGGGTTAGAAGATTGTAATTCTGACTTTGTCACAGACTTTTAAACTAGATTTGGGGTTTCTTTTTTTTTTTTTTTTTAGCCTCACTCTGCCTCCAGACTGGAGTGCAGTGGTGCAATCTCAACTCACTGCCCTCTCTGCCTCCTGGGATCAAGCAATTCTCCTGCCTCAGCCTCCCTAGTAGTACCTGGGATGACAGGCATGCACCACCACACCCAGCTAATTATTTTGTATTTTTAGTAAAGACAAAGTTTCACCATGTTGGCCAGGATGGTCTCAATCACCTGACCTCTTGCTCCGCCTGCCTTGGCCTCCCAAAGAGCTGAGATTATACCCAGGGGGTTCTCAATATTAAAACTTGCCTAGAAGAAGTTAATAATGCCAAAATGTCTGTTAATGAGCATCATATACACAAATATTTTCACTTAAAGAATGTGGGCCAGGTGTGGTGGTTCACACCTATAACCCAGCACTTTGGGAGGCTGAGGTGGGTGGATCACTTGAGGTCAGAGTTCGAGACCAGCCTGGACAACATGGTGAAACCCCATCTCTACTAAAATACAAAACTTAGCTGGGCATGGTGGTGCATGTCTGTAGTCCCAGCTACTCGGGAGGCTGAGGCACGAGAATTGCTTGAACCCGGGAGGCGGAGGCTACCGTGAGCTGAGATAGCGCCACTGCACTCCAGCCCGAGTGACAGAGTGAGACCTTGTCTCAAAAAAAAGAAAAAAAAAGAATGTGGCTACAATTTACAAAATTTACAGGGACAGTCATTCAATATTGACTTTAACATTGTCCCACTCTCTTATGGTCTTCTAAAGACTTCTTATACCATTTCATTTCTTCTCATAAGTAACCCAGAATAAAATCTAATGTTGATATTTTGTATCCTTTTCTTTAAAGAAGAAAAATAGACTACAAATTCTAGTAAACAAGTTAGTGTAAATTATTCAGCATCAATAAAAAAGTGCTAAAGCATCACACCAGGATTTTACTTAGAATATAAAAGTCAAGTTTTTATGCCTAACTACAGACGAAGTACCAACATCTTACTGATTCAAGAGTAAAGAACTTTTATAAAGGTTTAAGGCATATTCGGCACGTACAAAATGTCTTAACACCCAGCAGATGACGTCATGACAAAACTAGGAAACTTGAGGGCAAAACAGAAGAAACAACATTTTCACTAACTTAAAGAAAATGTTATATTTGGTTTTCATAAAAAATTTAATGAGCATGTTTATGAAAGTAGAGGTCATATAGGAAGAACATCATGTCACTGTCCAGAAAAAGGAGCTTGTGACAGTTGAAAGGGAAAATCCCCAGTTCTTTCAAGGCCTCTTCTATTCTATGTTCTTAAGGAGAATTATGCATTTGAATTTTTTTTTTTTTTTTTTTTTTTTTGAGACAGAGTCTTGCTTTGTCGCCCAGGCTGGAGTGCAGTGGTGCAATCTTGGCTCACTGTAGCCTCTGCTTCCCAGGTTCCAGCAATTCTCCTGCCTCAGCCTCTTGCGTAGCTGGGATTATAGGCTCCCAACACCACACCCAGCTAATTTTTGTATTTTTAGTAGAGATGGGGTGTCACCATGTTGGCCAGGCTGGTCTCGAACTCCTGACCTAACGTGATCTGCCCACCTTGGCCTCCCAAAGTGTTGGGATTACAGGTGTGAGCCACCACACCTGGCCACATTTGAAAATTTTTAAGTGGTATTCACTGACTATGGAAATGAAAACATTTTTTCTCTGAGTGAACTCTTTGATGACATCTCCTTCCTCAAAAAAAATTTAAATATTTGTGTGCGTGTGTGCACATGTGCAAAATATGTATAAAATATACTATTCACATTATGTATATATGTGTATAATATATATCATGTATAATATACACAATATATAATATATTCACACATAAGATGTACATTTGTATATATACACATATATGTGTAACTTTTTCTCACGAACAACTCAAATGTATTCCTAACTCCACAGCACAGCCACATCAGGATGTACTACTTAATTTCACCTGGCCCATGCAAGCAAATCCAGTAAACAATACACAAAGAACATTTTTTTTTTTTTTTTTTTTAATTTTTTATTTTTATTTTTGAGACGGAGTCTCGCTCTGTCGCCCAGGCTGGAGTGCAGTGGCGCGATCTCGGCTCACTGCAAGCTCTGCCTCCCGGGTTTACGCCATTCTCCTGCCTCAGCCTCCCGAGTAGCTGGGACTACAGGCGCCCGCCATCTCGCCCGGCTAGTTTTTTGTATTTTTTTTTTTTAATAGAGACGGGGTTTCACCGTGTAGGCCAGGATGGTCTCGATCTCCTGACCTCGTGATCCACCCGTCTCGGCCTCCCAAAGTGCTGGGATTACAGGCTTGAGCCACCGCGCCCGGCCACAAAGAACATTTTTTAAAAGCCCAGTAATAACCATAATGCATAGTCTTATTTGTTCTATTTATTTTTCAAGATGTTTTCCAGTTTTATAGCCTGACCATCTGGGAGGACCACTGAATGAAAAAAGAAAAAATTTGTGTATTTTGGAAACAGATCTAGGTTCTATTATTTACTAGTTGTATGACATTGGATATGGAATTTTGCCTAAAACATGAGGACAATAAATCCTTTCCCGGGTTGCTGAAAAGGCTAAATATGATCACGTCAAATGCCTGAGCGTCCAGTGCAAGAATGGAGATCTATGTTTTCATTACTGTTTCCCACTTTTTGTATTCGTCATTTAATTAGTGATGCAAACACTACCGGGGACTGGCAGAGTATCTCACGGTATTCTTACTTATCCCTCTTCACTACTATTTATCTTTGTGTTAGTCTACAAATGCTCCATAGAAAACAGAGAAAAAACAAACAATTCACAACTATATCTCAATATAGCACCAAGACTTCCTTTTAAAGAAGTGTTTCCTCTGGAGACAAGGCAGAAGTTTTAAACAAATACTAAATGTTATTTTACTTTGTTATAATCATTGATTACTATTTGTCTTGTGTAAGAAAAGCTACAGATAAGCAATTGCAATATAATAAGTTGTATGTTGAATTACATTTGTTTAAGTAGCAAAGTCACAACTTTGAAACACAACACCTGAGGTCCAGAGATTTTAAAAATAAATTCAAGAAAAATAAGAATTTAACTTATAAACGACTTTTCATAATAAGGGTCAATGAAATAGCATGAAAAGTTGGTATCCACAGACATTCCACAGCTTTTTATTTTATGAAATTTCTCCAAATAAACTTTTAAATACAGTAACAAAAATAACTGATCAGAAGACCTTTCTTATTTTAAGCAATTAGTTTCAAAATGGCCAAAAGAAAAAGAGACAAAAGTAAACTAAGCAATAAATAAGAAAAACGTTTTAAAAATGTCTTATTGTTATTGAGAGCTTCAATAACAGACTAGATCTGACCTCGAAGATAGGTCTTTTAAAATTACCCAATCAGTGGGAAAGAAAAGCGT
>NC_045443.1:28143421-28157426 GCF_002776525.5 Piliocolobus tephrosceles | reverse complement strand
AGGAATTTTGGGACACCGTTAATGAACAAACATTTGCATTATGAGACATCTAGAAGATACAAAAATAGAGACAGAAAGCTTATTTAATAAAATAATTGCTGAAAACTTCCCAAATCTCGGAAGACATATGGACATCCAGACACATGAAGCGCAAAGATCCCCAAATAGGTTCAGCCCAAAGACATCCGCACTGAGGCACATTATAATTAAACAGTCAAAAGTCAAAAACAGAGAATTTTAAAAGCAGCAAAAGAAAAGCACCAAGTGACATATAAAAGAATGACCATAGATTATCAGCAGATATGTCAGCAGAAACCTTGTAGGCCAGAAAAGAATGGGATGACATGTTGAAAGTGTGTAAGCAAAACTGTCTGCAAAAATACTATACCCAACAAAGCTGTTCTTCAGAGATGAAGGAGAGTCTTTCCCAAACAAGCAAAAGTGGAAGAAAGTCATCACCAGTAGACCTGCCCTACAAGAGATGCTCAAGGAAGTTTTTCAGGTAGAAATGAAAAGACAGTAATTACTAATGTGAAAATACATGAAAGTATAAAATTCACTGGTAAAGGTAAATATAAGCAAACTCAGAATATCCCTACACTGTTATGGTGCTCTGTAAATCATATATCTATCTACTACAAAGGTTAAAAGTCAAAACAGTAAAAAAAAAAAAAAATAGCTACAATAAATTGTTAAGAAATCCACAATATAAAAAATGTAAATTGCAACATCAAAATACAATTTGTGGAAAAAGAGGGTAAATGTTTTGAGTTTTTGTGTGTGACTAAAGTTAAGCTGTTATCAGTATAAAATGGTCCATTATAACTATAACATATTTTATAAGTCTCATGAAAACCACAAAGCACAAAAAGATAGTAAATACACAAATGATAAAGAAAAATTAATCAAAACTAACTGTTAAAGAAAATCACCAACTCACAAAGATAAACAAGAGAGGAAGAAAGAAACAAACGATTCTAAAATAACCAGAAAGCAGGTGGGGTGCGGTGGCTCACGTCTGTCATCCTAGCACTTTGGAGGACCAAGGCAGGTGAGTCATGAGGTCAGGAGATAGAAACCATCCTGGCTAACATGGTGAAGCCCCGTCTCTACTAAAAATACAAAAAATTAGCCAGGCGTGGTGCCACATGCCTGTAGTCTCAGCTACCCAGAGGCTGAGACAGGAAAATCTCTTGAATCTCTTGAACCTGGGAGGCGGAGGTTGCAGTGAGCCAAGATTGAGCCTCTGCACTCCAGCCTGGGCGACAGAGTGAGACTCTGTCTCAAAATAAATAAATAAATAAAAATAACAACCAGAAGACAATTAACAAAATGATAGTAGTGAGTCCTTACCCATCAACAATTAATTTGAAAGTAAATTAATTAAATTCTCCAATAAAAAACATAAAGTGGATAAATTTAAAAAACAAGATCCAACTATATCCTGCCTACACGAGACATAGGTATACTGAAAGTAAAGGGATGGAAGGAGTTATTCCACTCAAGTGGTAACCAAAAGAGAGCAGGGGTAGCTATAACTATATCCGATGAAATAGAGAGTCAAAAACTGTCACAAGAGACAGAAAATGTCATTACTTAATAATAAAAGGTATAATTTATGAAGAATACATAACTATTGTGAATATATATGCACCCAACATCAGAATACCTAACTATGTAAAGCAAATAATAATGGACATGAAGGGAGAAATAGATTGCATTACGGTAATAGCAGTGGACTTCACCACACCACTTTCAACAATGGACAGATCAACTAGACAGAAAATTAACGAGGAAATGCTGAAATTGAACTGCACATTAGATAAAATGCACCTAACAGATATACACAGAACTTTCCATCCAACAGCAGCAGAATACACACTAGTTTCCAGCACACAGGTACACAGGGAACATTTTCCAGGGTAGACCATATGGCAGGCCACAAAACAAGTCTTAACAAATTTAGAAAAATCAAAATCATATCAAATCTTGTTTCTGATCACAGTGGTATGTAACTGGAAATTAATAAGAGAGGGAACTTTAGAAACTATAGAAATACATGGAAATTAAACAATATATTTTTGAACAACCATGGGTTAACTAAAGGAGAGAAATTAAAAGAGAAATTTAAAAATTTCTAGAGACAACTGAAAATAGAAATATAACATACCAAAGCCTGTGGAATATGACAAAGGCAGTACTCAGAAGAAAGTTAATAGCAATAAACACCTATTTCAATACAGAAGAAAGAGCTCAAGTAACCCAATGTTGCACCCCAAGGAACTAAAAAAAAAAAAAAACTAACTAAACTCAAAATTAAAAGAAATGAAATAGTAAAGATCATAGCATAAATCAACAAAAATAGACAAAAAATACAAAAATCAACCGAATGAAGGATTGGGGTTTTGAAAATATAAACAAAATTAACACTCTGTAGCCAGAAAGAAAAAAACTCAAATAAAATCAGAGATGAACAAGGGGACATTACAACTGATGTCACAGAAATACAAAGAATTATAAGAAAATATTACGAACAACTACACACCAGGGAGTCCTAGCTGTATAACAACTCACTGCCACAAGAACTAATCCAGGGTATCCAATCTTTTGGCTTTCCTGGGCCACATTGGAAGAAGAAGAATTGTCTTGGGCCACACATA
Organism: Piliocolobus tephrosceles; assembly: GCF_002776525.5. Lineage (NCBI taxonomy): Eukaryota > Metazoa > Chordata > Mammalia > Primates > Cercopithecidae > Piliocolobus > Piliocolobus tephrosceles. The sequence continues at coordinate 28,154,766 of NC_045443.1, read as the reverse complement.
AAATACCCTAACACCAACAATAGCTGATGAGCTACACTAACAATAGCTGATCAGAAAAAAAAAAACAACACCATAATATTTTAAGAAAGTTTACGAATTTGGCCCACATTCCAAGCCATCTGGGCCACATGTGGCACATGGGCTGTGTGTTGGACAAGCTTGAACTGATTTATTCCTTGATGAACCAATCTAGTCTCCTGAAAATGAGGACTCAGTACTATAAGAATAGCACCAAGGCATTCAGGAGGAATCCACTCCCATAAACACCTCCCACTGGGCTCTACCACCTCCCAAAATCACCACACTGGGAATCAAATTTCAATACGAGATTTGATGGAGATAGACCACATCCAAACCATATCAATCAGTAATCATCACGGAAATACAAATTCAAACCACCATGAAATATCACCTCACTCCAGTTAGAATGACTCTTCTCAAAAAGACAAAAGATACCAAGTGTTGCTGAGGATTTGGAGAAAAGGGAAACCTTACACACACATTGTGGGGATGTAAATTAGCACAGCCATTATGGAAAACAGTATGAAGTTTCCTTAAAAAATTAAAAATAGAACTATCATATAATCTATCAATCCCACTATTTGATGTACATTTAAAGGAAATGAAACATCACCTCATTAAGAAATTTGTACCCACATGTTCCTTGTAGCATTATTCATGATATCCAAGACAAGGAAGCAACCTAGGTGTCCATCAAGGGAGGAATAGGCAAAGAAAACCTGGTACATATAAACAATAGTGTATATTCCGTCATTGAAAGAAAGTGGAATTCTGTCATTTGCAAAAACATCCATCAACCTGTAGGACATTATGTTAAACGAAACAAGCTCGACACAGAAAGACAAATACTGTATGATCTCACTCATATGTGGAATCTAAAAAAGTTTATCTCACAGGAGTAGAGAGTAGAATGGTAGTCACCATAGGCTGGGTAAGAAAGTAGGAGACGGGGATAGGTTGGTCAACAGATACAAAGTTATACTTAGATGGAAAGAATAATTCTGGTGATCTATTGCACAATAGGGTGACTATAGTGGAGTGACAACAGTTAACAAGAATATATTTTGTATTTAAAAATAGCTAGAAGAGAGGATTTTGAATGTTCTCACTGCAAAGAAATAATAAATGCTTGAGTCAATGGATTTGCTAATTATTCTAATTTGATCATTATGCAATATATACATGCATATATGTATCAAAACATCACATTATATTCTATAAATATGTACAATTACTATGTCAATGAAAACTTTAAAGACATTGTTATTGTTAAAAAAAAAAAAAAAGCAAGTAAAAATTAAACCATACAGAAAAACAAAAAGAAATAGAAACAAATCTAAAATGTCAACACCTGGATCTAACCATTGTTAACATTTTGGTGAACATCTTCATAGATACATCTCTATATATTTAGAAGATATATTTAACTTCTTATATATAAGAAGTTTTTAAAATATTCTCATCAGTGAGATCACACTATTTATACTGTCACTTGCCATTTCCACTTACCATGTTTGAGACATTTTTCAAGGTCACTAAATACAGATCTTTAACAATAGTTTAACACCTCATAGTATTTCACTGTAGCTTATTTAATGTAATTTATATAACTAAGTCATTTTTGTTGGAAACTTTTTAGCTTCCCCCATTTTTGCTATTAAAATAATACTGCAATTATTATGTTAAATGTTATATACATTTAACACTTTGGTACATATTTCCAAAAAGACATGTTATAAAATCACACCAATTTACTTTTAAGTATTGGAGAAGGATTCAATCAACAGCCATATACAAGAGATTTGGGGTTTTTTAAAGTGCATGAGAGTGTTGGATTTGTAGGATGAAGGATGGAGTAATAAGGTTTCATAGAGCAATACAAAAGGTTTAACTTGCTCATTTTTTTTTTAATAAAATGGGCTCTTGCTATGTTGCCCAGATTAGTTGCAAACTCCTGGCCTCAAGTGATCCTCTTGCTTCAGCCTCCCAGAGTGCTGGGATTACAGGTGTGAGCCACCACACTCAGCCTCCATTTCTTGCATATTTTTAAAATGCTCAGAGGTCCCAAATAGCTTTTAATTTCTTACTCTTAATATGTTGACAATTAACTATTATAAGATATCTCATTTTCAGCACTAAAAATAAAAACTAAGATGAAAAAATAAAAACTTGAAAAAAATTCTGAATTTTTTACATCTTAAAAAAAATCTATCATTATTATCCTCAGAGAGATAAAAGATTTTGCTTCCATGATGAAAGAACAAGATCATCTTAACAAAATATATTGAAAAGAGAAAGAAATAGAGACATCAGAGAGGAAGAGACTAGCAATAAAATAATTGCAGAAAATCTCCCAGGAGAGACAGACATCAACTTGAAGATTAAACAGATTTATCAAATGCCCAGCAGAGTAGGTAAAATAATCCATACCAATGTACATCATGGTAAGATTTTAGAACACCAGAACAAAGATAAGTTTTTAAAGTATTCTGGCGATTTTTAAAAAGGAACACCTACAAAGAACCAGGAAGCAGAAAAAGCTCTGAATTTTTAATAGCAACGCTGATACTATCAGACATTGGAGTAATACCTCCAAAAGTCTGAAGGAAAGTAATTTCAGCCCATAGTTCTATATCCAGCCAAATTGCCAATCAACTAGAAATGTAGAAAAAAGAATACTTTCAGATGTAATAATTCAAAAATGTTATTTTCCTATCATTTTTCTCAGGATCCAGTACTGGAAAAGCAAGGGGAATTTCTAGAATGGTGATAATGGTTGAAGTGGATCCCAGAATGAGTGTTGTCTATCAGGCACACATTAGAGCAGGATGGAAATTTTGTGGCCATAAAGAGAGCACACCTCTGTAGCTACTGTTTCTGCCAGACCAAGAAAAACCCAAAAAGTATGGTGACTATAGCTGGAATTCAGTGATAACTACATGACTGAGACTGATTGGTAAAACAATAAAGTATGTCCTTAAAAATGATTACACAGAAACCTCCTACCTCTCTAAACTGACATCGTTGTAAATGCCTTATGATCGCCATATATCAACACAGAAGAGAAGATAGGTCTGTTTAAGTAAGAATTCTACTACATTTATACACATATTTATAAATGCTGAGTTTATCTCTGGGTCAATATTAAATAAGTTGTCTTTAACAATGTTTGTTCTAAGCGGAGATCTGGGTCAATAAGGCAAAGAGGTATGACAAATAATTACCTTTCACTTTTTTCTTTTTCTTTTTTTTTTTTTTTTTTTTTTCTTTTTGAGACAGGGTCTGGCTCTGTCACCCAGGCTAGAGTGCAGTGCTGCGATCTTGGCTCACTGCAGCCTCAAACTCCCACCAGGCTCAAGCAATCCTCCCACCTCAGCCTCCCAAGTAGTCAGGACTACAGGTGCATGCCACCACATCTGGGTAATTTTTGTATTTTTTTGTAGAGTTGGGATCTTGCCACATTGCCCAGGCTGGTCTCGAACTCCTGGGCTCAAGCAATCTGCCCCCGCTTGGCCTCCCATAGTGCTGGGATTACAGGCATGAGGCACCAGACCTAGCCTACTTTTCACATTTACTCTTTTATTTTCCTGAATTTTGTACCATGAACATCTATTAACTTTTAAAAAAATGTTACAACAAAGTATTTTGTGTTTGTATACTTCAAAACAAGAGGCAGAACCACGCTTACATCAGTATTTGCCATCAAGTAAAAAAAAGTTTAAAATTCCTACTTTCAAATTTATGATGTAGCATTTTTACTATGTATTAACCAATGCATTAAAAAACAAGAGAAATAATTTCGTTATTTACAGAAAAAAATGATTCTAAATTTAGAAAACCAAAAGAAACCAAAAGCTATTGGAAACCATGAGAAAATTTAGTAAGAGTAAGGTGGCTGATTATAAAATTAACATGCAATAATCCATAGCTTTATTAACAAGTATATTTTATCATATTTTACAGAAGCAACTTATATATTCTCCTTTAAAAGTATTAAATAAGAATATACCTGATTAAAAAGTTAATCTTTTTCTACTCCCCCAATCCTCATCACAGTCTTATAACCTAGATTCTATTATAATCCCCATTTTATAGATAAAGACCTAAGTAGAAACAACAAAATTATGGAAGTATTAGATAAAAACATAGCTGAATCTGTCTTTAACACATGAGTAAAGTAAAAGCCTTTCGAAGCATGTCACAAATTTTAGAAGCCATAAGAAAGAGTGGTAAATTTTATTACCAGAAATTAAAATTTTCTGTATAAACATGCTATAAAAAATCCAAAATACAAATTATAAACCGAGAAAAGTATTTGTAACATTAATGACAAAAGAATAATGTCCTTTATATACAGAGAATGCTTACAAAACACACAAAAGGCAAATAACCCAATAGAAAAATGAGCAAAGAAATGATGAAACCTGAAGCAGAAATAAAAAGACCAAAACAACACGCATACATACACACAATGATTACACAAAGTGTAATCATAATTACAGGATACAAATCAGATGAATGAAATACTATTTTTTATCCAACAGATTGGCAAAAATTAAGCACTCGATGAAAGCTAATGTTGGCAAAAGTTTGGAGAAACTGATATTCCCACATACTACTAGTTGAATATAACTGATAACAACATTTTGAAGGGTGATTTGGCAATACAAGATAAAAACTGTATATGCGTCTACTCTATGACTCATCTATACTACTTCTAGGAATTTTCCTTAAGGCGGCTATTACATGAAGGCATAAAAATATATCTGCAAGGATGTTCATAGAAAAATTGAACAAAAACTCCGAACAACCTTAATATTCTCAGCACTAAACTGATTAAGTACAGTATGCTATATCCATACAATGAAATATTTTGTACCCTTTAAAATTTTAAGTATATGTGTATACAGAACTATGCAAAGATGTCCAAGTTATAGATTAACTGAATAAAGTAAGTCATAAAATAATACATGTATTGTCTCAAGAGAGTGAATATATATGTATGTGTATACACACACATGCATGCACACACACTTATATATGCACAAAAAATCCTGGAAAGATACACAAAAAATGTCAAGAATACTTCTAAACATGGAATTGGAAATCAAGAGGGTAAAGCAAGAGATTTACTATTTCTACTATTTATTTTGTGCCCCTCTGTGCTGCTTGATTTTGCTACCTTCTATCTTTGTGCATAAAATCTTAAATCTATGGAGAAAGGAAGAAAGGAAAGAGTTTGAATGTTTTGCAGGACACAGTTTTGCAACAGAAGAGCAATTGTATGTACCTTTGTACTCCAGATCATCACTATTACCAGACATGCTTCAGCTTTGAAATAAATAATACTAGAAATCCCACCTGCAGGTAACTTATCTAAGATTACATTTGCCACTAAACCATCCATTAAGATGCAAAAACAAATTACATGAGCTAGTTTGGGCTAATTTCAGAAAGAGGTAGGTCGTAAATCATTTCTGTACTCACAATTTTTCTGACCAATATTCAATTTTCATTATTTAATAGTCCGGCACTCTGGGACTACATGAAGTACTTGTCTAAATGTAAGTATATAGATACTTCTTGATTTAAAAAACAACAAAAACCTTCCTGGCCTCAAGTACTCTTTGCAAAGGTTGAATGTTCCCAAACATGGGCAAAAAAAATACAAGTCTGTATAAAATCAAACTTCTGATTTGGAGGAGTGATGTCACTAAGATGGTGATCTATCACTAAGAGATACCATCCTTCCACTCTCCACAACCAACCAAATATAGATGGCTATCCACAGATCAAACTAGCCCTGAAAGGGCTCAAGGGCCCATTAAACAACCTACAGCAACATAGTAGAGGAAAAAAAATGGAGAATATCCATTGCTAGTGAGACTGGCATAGCTGAGATGACAGGAAACAGCTGGGAACAAAGAAGAAGGGTGGAAGCTATCAATATCACCCATGTGGATGGAACCATCATGGTCCCCAGCAGCCTGCTGTAGAGAACATTGGTATCTTTTGCTACTGAGGTAATCAACAGCCATTCCTGTTGGGTAACCCCAGAGAGTGAGACTTGGCTGCACATCCCTACCTGCCTCAAGAAGCAGTGCTGTTGAACCAGGAAAAGAGCTGCCACCTCTCCTGAACTTGTGTGTGCCCTGACCCCCAAGCCTTGACATCCCCATGAGTGCCCACCTTCCAGACCTGGGCTTTACGGTTTCACTGTGCCTGCCCACATCTCGGAACCCAGAGCCATTACCATAGAAAACTTGTTCACACTTTGGGCCCCGAAGCCAAGGTCTCTCTGAGCATGTCCACGCTCCAGGTACAAGCTTAGCCACTATAGAGACCCAGATCCCACCTTAACCCCAGAGCTACTATAACTCTACACACACCTGTGCTCCCATTCTCAGCTACCTGGTTGCTACACAAGCCTCCTTACGGTTACTAACATGGCAGTGGGAATGTCTGCCCCTAAGCAACAGTGCCATTGCTGGCCTAGATAACAGAGCCATAGGCCCTCCACACATGATCATGCTTCAGGCCACAGCTCATCAGACATGAGTGCTACATATCAGAAACTAGAGCCACCTTCATTTCAAATGAGCACATAAGGCCAGTGCCAAAACTGACTCCCTCAGGCACAACTTCCCCAGTGGGAGAAAGAGATCAAGAGAACCACAGCAGCCATCACCACCAAAAAACCCAATGACTCGCACCGCCACTGCAGACACCCACAGCGTTGGCCAGTATGGATCCCTCCAATCTTTTTCAATGTCAATCTCAGCTGACAGAACTGCACAGAAACCATATGGCTATACCCTCACTGGTGCCAGAACTGCTGCACTCTCTACCAGGCAAGTGTCCTTGCACCTCCATCCTCACAGAAGATGGTCCCACAGTGAAACTAACCCAGAAAGTCTGCAAGAGGTAACTGAGTACTTCACTAAATATACAGACATCAATGTAATCCAACAAGAAACACGAAAAATTGATGAGGTATAACACTACCAAAAGAACACAATGATTTCCCAACAGTTAATCTCAAAGAAATGAAGATATATAAAGTGCCTGACTAATTCAAAATAATTTTTTTTTTTTTTTTGAGATGGAGTCTTGCTCTGTCACCCAGGCTGGAGTGCAGTGGCACCATCTTGGCTCACTGCAACCTCTGCCTCCTGGTTTCAAGCAATTCTCCTGCCTCAGCCTCCTGAGTTTCTAGGATTACAGGTGCCTACCACCATACCCTGCTTTTTTTTTTTGTATTTTTAGTAGAGACGGGGTTTCACCATGTTAGCCAGGCTGATCTCAAACTCCTGACCTCAAGTGATCCACTTGCCTCGGCCTCCCAAAGTCCTGGGATTACAGGCATGAACCACTGCACCTGGCCAAAATAATTATTTTTAAAGAAGCTCAGCAAGCTTTAAGAAAATGCAAAGAAACAATTTAACAAAATCAGAAAAGCAGTAACTAATGAAAATTAGTACAATTAATGCAATGAAATTTAGCTTCGGAATTTCTATTTTTAAAAGGCTGGGCTCAGTGGCTCATGTCTATAATTCCACCACTTTGGGAGGCTGAGGTGGGAAGATTGTTTGAGGCCAGGAGTTTAAGACCAGCCTGGGTAACATGGTGCAATGCTGTGTCTCCAAAAAAAAAAAAAAAAAAAAATATGTAAATAGCCGGGTATGGTGGTGCAGGCCTGTAGACCCAGCTACTCAGAAAGCTGATGTGGAAGAATTGCTTGAGCCCAGGAATCTTAGGCTGTAGTGAGCTATAATTGTACCACTGGGCTCCAGGCTAGGCAACAGAGTGAGACCCTGTTTTAAAATAAATAAATAAAAAGGTAAATTGTGACATCAGATTCTAAATGCTAAAATCATTTAGCATGGGGAAGAGGGGTACAAGTATAAGGTTTTTTGTATGATCAAAGGCAAGTTGCTATCAGCTTAAAATAGTCTTTTATAACTATAAGACATTTTATGTAAGCTTCATGGTAACCACAAAGCAAAAACCAATAAAAGATACACAAAAGGTAAAAAGAAAGAAATCAAAGCATACCACTAGAGAAAATTATTTAATCATGAAGGAGGGCAGCAAAAGAGGAAAAAAGAAACAAAGGATATACAAAACAACCAGAAAACAATTAGCAAAATGGCAGTAGTAAGTCCTTACCTATCAATTATTATCTTAAATATAAATGGATAAAATTATTGAATCAAAAGACTGGATTAATTTTTTAAAAAAGACTCAACTATATGCTGCTTATGAGAGACTCACTTCACTTCACATTTAATGACACAAATAGACTAGATGTGGTGACTCACCTGTAATCCCAGAATTTTGGGAGGCCCAGATAGGAGGATCTCTTGAGGCCACGAGTTTGAGACCAACCTGGACAAAATAGCAAGACCCCATCTTTCAAAAAAAAATAAAACACGGCCAGGCATGGTGCCATGCAACTATAGTCCCAGCTACACAAGAGACTAAGGTATAGGAGGATCACTTGAGCCCAGGAGTTTGAAGCTGTAGGGATAGGGAGCTATGACCACACCACTGCATTCCAACCTGGATGACAGAGCAAGACCTTGTTTTTTGTTGTTGTTTTTTGTTTTTTGTTTTTTTTAAAAAGGACACTCCTAGACTGAACATAAATGTGTGGAAAATTTTTCATGCAAGTAGAAACCAAAAGAGAGCACAGATACATATGCTTACATCAGGTAAAATAGACTTTAAGTCAAAAGTGTAAAAATAGACAAAGATGGATATTATATAATGACAAAAGGATTAATTCATCAAGAAGATATAACAATTATAAATATATATGCACTCAACATCTGAGCACCTAAATATATAAAGCAAAGTTAATAGATCTGAGGAGAGAGATAGACTGCAATACAATAATATAACAATGGACATTAGATAAAAAACCAGTAAGAAAACATTGGACTTCAACTACACATTAGACCACATGGACCTAACATTCAGACAGAGAACATTTCATCCACTATGAGCAGAATACACATTCTTCTCAAGTTCACACAGAACATTCTCCAGGATAGGTCATATGTTAGGCCACAAAACAATGCTTTAAAAATCTAAGAAGATTAAAATTATATTAAGTATTTTTTCTGACCACAGTGGTATAAAACTAGGAGTCAATAATAAATGGAATTTTAGAAAATTCACCAATATGTGAAAATTAAACAACATACTTCTAAACTACGAAGGGGTCAAAGAAGAAATTACAAGAAAACTTTTAAAATATCTTGAGACAAAAATGGAAACACAACAAAACTATGGGATGCAGCAAAAGTAGTTCTAAGAGGGAAGTTTATAGCAATAAATTCTTACATCAAAAAAAAGAAGAAAGATCCCAAATAAACAATCTAATATTACACCTCAAAGAACTAGAAAAGGAAGAACAAACTAAGTCTAAAGTTGATAGAAGGAAGTAATAAAAAGAGCAAAAATAAATTAAAAAGAGACTAGAAAAACAGTAAATGAAATGAGTGGTTTTTTGAAAAGATAAAATCAACAAACCTTTAGCCAGCCTGAAAAAAAGGAGAAGACTCAAATGAATAAAACTAAAAACAAATGAGGAGACATTACAACTAATACCACAGAATTACAAAGGATCATAAGAGACTGTTATGAACAATTACATGCCAACAAATTGGAAAACCTAAAAGAAAAAGATACATTCCTAGACACATAGAACCTGCCAAGACAGAATCGTGAATAGAAAACTTGAACAGAAAAATAATGAGTAAATAGATTGAATCAGTAAATAAAAAGTTTCCTATCAAAGAAAAGTCCAGGACCTGATGCCATCATTGCTGTATTTTTTATTTATTTATTTTTTTGAGAAGGAGTCTCGCTCTGTTGTTCAGGCTAGAATGCAATTGCGCCATCTGGGCTCACTGCAACCTCCGCCTTCCAGGTTCAAGTGACTCTCCTGCCTCAGCCTCCCAAGTGGTTGGGATTACAGACGTCTGCCACCATGCCAAGCTAATTTTTGCATTTTTAGTAGAGACAGGGTTTCACAAGTTTGGCTAGGCTGGTCTCGAACTCCTGACCTCAGGCGATCCACCCGTCTCGGCCTCCCAAAGTGCTAGGATTTCAGACGTGAGCCACTGTGCCCAGCCTCTATCAAACATTTGAAGAACTAAAGTCAATCCTTCTCAAACTCTTCCAAAATTTGAAGAGGGAAAACTTCCAAACTCATTTTATGAGGCCAGCATTACTCTGATATCAAAACCAGAGGGGACAATACAGTAAAAGAAAATTACAGGCTAATATCTCTGATGAACAGAGATATAAAAATTTTCAACAAAAGATTAACAACCTGAATGAAACAGCATGTTAAAAAAATTCGTATATCATTATCAAGTGGAATTCATCACTAGGATGCAAAGACGGTTCAACATAGGCAAATCCATAAAGGTGACACACCTCATTAACATTATGTGAATGAAGGACAAAAGCCATATAATCATCTTAACAGATGCAGAAAGGCATTCTAAAAAATTCAGCACCTTTTCATGTAAATACTCCAAATAAATTAGGTATAGAAGAAATATACCTCGACATAATAAAGGCCATAAATGACAAGCCCATAGTTAACATTACACTCAGTGGTGAAAAGTTGAAAGCTTTTTTCTCTAATATCAGGAATCCAAGACAGGAATGCTCATGAGTCTCCATCTCCCAGCGCGAGCGACACAGAAGACCGGCGAGTTCTGCATTTTCAACTGAGGTACTGGGGTCATCTCACTCGGGAGTGCCGGACAATCGGTGCTGGTCAGCTGCTGCAGCCTGACCAGCGAGAGCTGAAGCAGGGCGAGGCATCGCCTCACCTGGGAAGCGCGAGGGGGAAGGGAGTCCCTTTTCCTAGCCAGGGGAACTGAGACACACAACACCTGGAAAATCGGGTAACTCCCACCCTAATACTGCGCTGTAACACCGGCACACCGGAGATTGTATCCCACACCTGGCCGGGAGGGTCCCACGCCCACAGAGCCTCTCTCCTTGCTAACACAGCAGTCTGCGGCAATCTAACCGCAAGGCAGCAGCGAGGCTGGGGGAGGGGCGCCCGCCATCGCTGAGGCTTAAGTAGGTAAATAAAGCCGCTGGGAAGCTCGAACTGGGTGGAGCTCACAGCAGCTCAAGGAAACCTGCCTGTCTCTGTAGACTGCGCCTCTGGGGACAGGGCTCAGCTAAAGGAGTAGAAGCCTGTGAAACGCGAACGACTCTGTCTGACAGCTTTGAAGAGAGCAGTGTATCTCCCAACACGGAGGTTGAGATCTGAGAAGGGGCAGTCTGCCTGC
>NC_045443.1:28095235-28138421 GCF_002776525.5 Piliocolobus tephrosceles | reverse complement strand
CCTCAGCCTCCTGAGTAGCTGGGACTACAGGCGCCCACCACCACGCCCGGCTAATTTTTTTTTTCTTTTTTTCTTTTTTTCTTTTCTTTGGTAATTTTAGTAGAGTCAGAGTTTCACCGTGTTAGCCAGGATGGTCTGGATCTCCTGACCTCGTGATCCACCCGCCTCAGCCTCCCAAAGTGCTGGGATTACAGGCGTGAGCCACCACACCCGGCCTATCTAAACTCCATCTCTATGCAAAGTTCAATCATGGTTTTACCTGTAATATGGGCCCAGTTGCTTCCAGAGCATGGTAGACAAGAGACACACTGCCCAGATCCTCCTTCAACGAAGGCCTTGTTGCCCAGCTGCTGGGAGAACTATCAGCAGACAGCCTCCTGCTGTTAACTTTTCAGGGATTGTCACAGCCCCAGACCAGAGTCTGGTCCAATGTCACCGCCTTTCAAGAGCAGTCCACAACAATGACCAATTGAGGAGTGGGACAAAGTCCTGGCCATTCTCCAAAAACCATTTTAACTCTAGAACTTAAGGTGGTTGACTGTTGTCACTGGCCCTGCCCTCAGTTTGACTTCTCCCTCAGCTCAATCCCACTTTCATCCCCTCCTGTCCACAGATGCTGATCTCAAGGACACACCCAATAGACACTCTCAGCACTACTCTCAGCACTACACTGTCTCAGGTTCTGCTTCCTGGAGAACCCAAATTGTGTCATAGGGAATCAATTAGGCATTATCCCTTGGGCTTTTAATCGATACCCAGTACAAAAAAGGGTCAAAAATGCTTCTGTCATTTTTTTAACTCATTGATGAACCACAGCAGTTTTCTCAAGGCAAGATAGACAGGGGCAAGACTAGCATCTAAGAGGATAAACTCTGGCAGGAGGGTTTCTGTAAAGAGACCTAGAACCCCTCATAGTTCAGGCAAATAAACAGTCACCATAAGGAGCTAAGAATAGAAACATATCTAACAAGCTATATTCCCCAGGGATGACAACTATGGGGCAGAAATCCATGGGGATGTCAGCCCAAAGGTAATAGGGTCCATGAAGAGCTAGAATTCTGGAACTGGGCTGTAGGCCTAGAGTGGGGAAAAGCAAAAGTAAGACAAGGCCTGGACTTAGGATAGATTTAGATTTGGAAGAGTAACTAGGGTGCCAATGTAGGAACTCAGAAAGACTGGAAAATGGAGAAGGCCAATTATACTACTGAGACAGGACTCAGATATATCAACACAGGTACCAAGCAAGGGCACCACAAAGCAAGTGGAAGCTGGGACACAAGCCCCATGCACACTGGGGCACTGCATCCATGACTGGAAAACACAAAGAGCCTGATTCTATACTTATTGGATAGCGATGTAGTTAGGAGTCAAGTTTCAGTGCCTGGGCCATAGTAAGTACTAAAAAAAAAACATGTTTCTCTTTTTGCTCAGTTTCCAGGAAACTTAAAATCAAGCTGATGGGCAAAAGACAGAGGCTGTTCCTTTCTCTCATCTAACTTCATACTCCCTCCCCTACCACCTTTTTAATTGCTTTAATTTTATTCTCTTCTTGTTTAATTGTAACTTGCATCAAATTCTTTTGAAGAATATAAATAGGAAAATAAGTAAAAGCATACAAAATTTTACATATAGTAAAGAAAAAAGTATCTCTTTATTGGAGAAATTTCCCATCCCTAGGACATCATTAAGGATTTTTGTAGTTAACATGCTTTCCATAACTTAAGCATAAGTTAGCTTTTAAATTTTATTATTTTGTTTATTCATTTATGCATTCAAAAACACTGTTGACCTATCAAAACCCCAAAGTTTCCTAAAGAAATAGAAAAATTCATCCTACAATTCATATAGAATCTCAAAGGGACCCCAAATAACCAAAACAATCCTGAAAAAGAATGAAGTTAGAGGTCTCACACTTCCAAACTCACTTACTACAAAGCTTTTCAAAACTTACTACAAAGTTACCAAACAACATGGTACTGACATAAAGACAGACATATAGACCAACGAAAGAGAATTGAGACCCAGAAATAAACCCACATGACATGATCAAATGATTTTTGACAGAGGTGCCAAGATCATTCAATTTAGTCTTTCCAATAAATGGTACTTGGAAAACTAGGTATCCCCATTCAGAAGAATAATATTGAACCCTTACCTTATACCATATATAAAAATTAAGTCAAAATGAATCAGACTTAGGTGCAAGATGTAAAACTACCAGACTCTGAGAAGAAAACATAGGGGGAAACCTTCATGACATTGAATTTCACAGTGATTTCTCATGTATGACACCAAAAGCATAAACAACAAAAGAAAAATAAATTGGATACTTCAGAATTTAAAACTTCTGTGCATCAAAAGACACAATCATCAGAGCAAAAAGGCAACCCATGGAATGGGAGAAAATATTTGCAAATCATATATTTGATAAAGGGTTTATATTCAGAATACATAAAGAACTCCCACAACTCAATGATAAAAGGAGACAATTTAAAAATGAGCAAAGGATGTGAACAGCTATTTCTCCAAGGAAGACATACAAATTATCAGTAATCACATGAAAAGATACTCAAAATGATGAATCATCAGGAAAATGCAAATCAAAACCACTGAGATACCACTTCACATCCATTTAGATGGCTATTACAACACAAACACACACACACAAAGAGAGAGAGAGAGAAATAACAAGTGTTAAAAAGAATATAGAGAAATTAGAATTCCTGTGCACTGCTGGTACATATATAAAATGGTACAGCTGCTATGGAAAACAGCATGATAGTTCCTCAAAGAAATAAAAATAAGATAGTCTTGTCCAGGAATTCCACTCTAGGTATATATCCAAAAGAATTGAAAGCAGCAACTCAAATAGATATTTGCATATCCATGTTCATAGGTGGGTTATTCACAACTGCCAAAAGATAAAAGTAACCCAAGTGATATAGTTTGAATCTGTGCCCCCACCCAAATCCCATGTTGAGATGTAATCCCCAGTGTTCAAGGTGGGGCCTGGTGGGAGGTGATTGGATCATGGGGTTGGTTTCTAATGGTTTAGCACCATCCCCCTTGGTGCTGGTGTCGTGATAGTGAGATCTGGTTATTTGAAAGTGTGTGGCACCTCCCCAACTCTCTTTCTTTCCCCACTCCAGCCATGTAAGATGAGCCTCTTTCCCATTCACCTTCCACCATGATTGTAAGTTTCCTGAAGCCTCCTGCTTCGGGAACCTGCTCTGCTTCCTGTACAGCCTGCAGAACCATGAACCAATTAAACCTGTCTCAGATATTTTTTATAGCAGTGCAAGAAAGGACTAAATGTGGTAGATACATATAATGGAATGTTATTCATCCTTAAAAAGGAGGGAAATTCTGACACATCCTACAACATGCATGAACTTTGAGGACCTTTTATTAAGAGAAATAAGCTAGTCACAAAAGCACAAATGCCATATGATTCAATGTATATGAGATACCTACAGCAGTCAAATTCAGGAAGACAGATGTAGAATGGTGGTTGCCAGGGACTGGGGGAAGGGAGACTGGGGAGTTACTGTTTAATAAGTATAGAGCTTCAGCTTTGCAAGATGAAAAATTCTGTAGATGGATGGTGATGATGGTTGCAGAACAATGCGAATGTACCTAATGCCACTGAACTGTACACTTGAAAATGGAAAAGTGATAATTTTTATATTATATATATTCCCACAATTAAAAAAACACACACACACACATCACTGAGTACTCAAACATTCCCAGCCCTGTACAAGACTCTGGGAAACAAAAACACCCTCGGATAACTCACAGTATCGTGGGAGGAAAAGTGATAAATTATCACAAAACAGTAGGCACCATGATGGAAGTATTTGCAAATATTTTGGTAGCCCAAGGAAGAGAGGAGGAGTCAAGAACTGAGTGTCTTATATGGATTTCATTTTATAAAACTAGCTATGGCCTGAATATATTTGTTGATTCTTTAAAAAAAAAAAAAAAAAAACTTACTGAGTGGCTACTTTCGACCAGACATTTTTGCATGGAAATTATATTTTGTGTGAACAAAAATAACCAAAAGCTAGATCTGCCTTTAGGGACCAGAGATTTCACTCCTTATCTAGATTGGGAAACAATTATATATTTCAGAATTTAAGATAAAGCTATTTCTCATAGGATCTCCTGGAGGTAGGAACAAGCTTCAAAAAAATTCTTCTGGCAACATAATTGCCTGGATTTTATGATCCAAGAAGTAAAACTGACTGCTCTTGAATTCACAATCTTTTCTTCCCCTAAGAACAGGGTCAACTGATTATTTACTTTAAAGTTCACCTGTTCTACAACAAACCAGTCAGTTTTATAAATCAGTGTTTCTTCGGCATTAGTGTGCATTCAAGGTCTGGGGTTCTTAACAAATTTCAAGTGCTGATTTCAAGGGGTCTGGGCAGGACTGAAAATTCTGCTTTTCTAACAGACTCCCAGGTGAGGTCATGTTGCTGGTCCCTGGAATACACTTTGAGCAGTAAGGTCATGGATAGCAATTGCACTTATGTCCCCTTCCATCTCTTGCAATCACAGCTCTACACACATGGAGCATATGAAGCTGTGATTCCAAGTACTTCTGTGCTAGTTAAAACTGGTACTGCTCTATCCAACAACACTAAGTACAAAATCTTACCGCTTTTGTCAAAGTAAAAAATGTTTCCAGGAAAAAAGAAA
Source organism: Piliocolobus tephrosceles (assembly GCF_002776525.5). Lineage (NCBI taxonomy): Eukaryota > Metazoa > Chordata > Mammalia > Primates > Cercopithecidae > Piliocolobus > Piliocolobus tephrosceles. Next base: position 28,133,717 of record NC_045443.1, on the reverse strand, counting down.
AAAGCCTTTTAAGTTTGGATGAACCTTTATTTCTAATTATATGGCTTTCAAAAAGAAAGCCTTAAGGGTAGGATTAGTTTTATATTCATCAACTGCTTTCACTCAAGGAAAATTACGGGTTGCCTGAGTTTGACAGGTACTTAATTGTACCATAACAAAAAAAGGGCTTGATTCCCCCCCCTCCCCATCCCGTCCACTATAATTAAATCCTTACATATTCCTCAGCTTGTGAAGGGTTGCATGGGAAAGCCGAATTTTTTAATGTTGGAGGTTTTTTATAAGTTTAATTAATAAAATGAATCAAATCATTTTGTTTGGAAATAAACATATCAGCCCCCGGATGAGAAAAATCGATGCATGGGTACAAAAAGGGAGTGCTTTTTAACTCTTATAATTTGCATAATTTCAACTCTGCCTAATTTGCCACTTTTTGTTTGCCCTGGCTTGTTAAATGAGCAAAAGTTATTACATCTTAACAGATTGATCCACTCTTGTCAAAACCTTATTCAATGCAGGCCTTCCCAGAAAGAGAGGAGTCCTTCCTGGAAGGTTATTTAGTAGTTTCAAGAAAATATCATATGCCCCAAGACCACATCTATACTTCAAAAATCAAGGATTATCTATGAAACATACAATTTTCATTGTTTTTCTGATTATAAATCTTTAAGTCTTTGCATCAAGCCTGAGAACTGCAGTGAGTAAAAACACATTCACAATCTTGCTTCCACAAATTACAAAAAGATCATTATCTATTGTACTTAGTTTTTCCACTTTGAGGGGTGAAACGGAAATTCAGAGGCCAATTCTCTATCATTAAGTTGTACTTTTTCTTCCATTATTTCATAATATTTTGGTCAAACCATCATCAGAAGCACCATCTAATCCAACACAGGTTTCAATTCAGGCCTGTAGACGTAGCTGAGATCAAGGTATCAAGATTCACAAGTGGCATTAATCCAGTCTCACATTTTCCCCTAAAACAAATCTGGTGCCAGAAAAGCCCACAAGATATGTAGCAAATTCCTCTGTGACCACAGATCTCACTAACTCTCCTTTTTAATCCTTGAAAACTCTTTGGATGGTCAGCCGGCAGAGATAGCACAATATATGTATCCAGCTGGCTAACAGATGACTTACAATTGTGATCGTCTCTTATTTTTCTTCCTGTGACTTTAATTGAAATGATACTTTTATCAAAGTCTGTCATTGCTTTCTGACAATCCATGTGAATAATTATATCGTCCAGGATATTGAAGGAAACAGGCCAGCCCAAAAGGAAATGGGATGCAGGCTGGAAGGAATCTGATCAGGATTCTAAACACCATCACCTCCGCCTCTTCGCTTGCTGCCTGTCTCTCTGGTTTCTATGAGAATCTCTCTTCTTGGCTTAGAGAAACCCAGGCAAGAAGCAGAACAGGTTGAAAACGTGACACAATGAAAATAGGGTGGAACAAATTATCTTTGGTGGCCCACAGATCGGATGGACTATAGTGTGTGACCCTGAGAAGCCCTTGAGGGAACCAAAATATTTCCATCAAAAGTCTCCTTACATCTTCTCTCCTTCCCACTGGCTCTCTGAAGTGCTGGAGCCAGGCCATGGCATCAGAAGGGCAGGCTTCAAACCTCCTTCTGCCTACGGTCATCCTAAGAGCCACTCTCTTCCTGAAGAAAATGCAGGTGCTGACAAACTCCTCTTGTCATCCCATCGTAACGTAGCAAACCCGTAGCCTGCCTCAGAGCTTCAAGGCGGATCTTCCTTCTTGCCTGTGCATAATCAATAATGATTTCTCAAAAATAGTTGCTGCTTTCTTAACTCATGAAAATCGAAAAGTACAGCCCCAAGATCCATTTTCCCCTAAGATGTTATTCAATGTTACTTAAGAATGTTAAGTAACATTCTTAACACCTTTACTTTTCATTGTACCATCTTTCTCCCGTAGGTATAGACATCTCCAGAAATATTTTCTCCCTCTCTCTTAAAAGTCCAGGAAAGGTTTTTCAAACGTTAACCAGGAGCTAGCTGTACACATCCTCTCTCTTCCATCAACCTAGTAAAAGTTATGATTCAACAAGGGATGTCTTCCTAGTCTGGCGTTTACAATTTCTTACATTAGTTATACTAATGAAAACAACAAACAGTTTTCTTATGTGTAAAGAATTCCCTAAAAGAGACCATCCCTCAGTACAAAGAGAGGGTTTTTCCATTGCAAGGTTATTTTCTTGAAACATTTAACTGGACACAAGGCGCAGACCTTCCAGAGTCGTGGGCCTCTCAAGGCTCCCTGCTTCACTCCTGCCATCCAGAGCTTTGCATCCGTCGCCGCCGTCCTCCTGCTGGCGCTGGAGACCGCAGCCTCGGCTTGCTCCCAGGCCTGTCAACACTGCTCCCAGTAACTGCCAGAGAAGCCATATGGTCTCTCCACACCCGCCCCTTGGGGCCAACCTTATTATCTCCTCAACCTACCCACAGCAGCCCTGAGCAGGAAAGGAGAGGAAGACCAAGTTTGGGGCCTGCGCATGAGGTTGTTCCTATTTTTCTGCTATTGAAACTGCCAGAGGAAAAAGAAAGAGAAAGAGAGAGAGATGAGAGAAGTTGTATTCGAAGAACACTTGGCAAAAAGACACACAGATTGCTATGAATGAGGCTTAACCCATTTGTAATTCAGTTACTGGGTTAGATCAATTCAGTTCCACACTCTCATGTCAGAAATGCCTAGCAAACGTTTCCTAATTCTAATAGTTTTGTCTACAAAATAATTTCTATCTTTAGACATTAAACAGCCCTTTAAATCTATTGTACCTCTTTTTTTTTCTTTTCTTTTTTCTTTTTATTTTTTATTATTATTTTTTTAAGACGGAATCTCTCTCTATCACCCAGGCTGGAGTGTACTAGTGTGATCTCAGCTCACTGCAACCTCCACCTCCTGGATTGAAGTGATTCTCATGCCTCAGCCTCCCAAGTAGCTGGAATTACAGGCTCACAGCACCACACCCAGCTAATTTCTGTGTTTTAGTAGAGACAGAGTGTCACAGTGTTGGCCAAGCTGGTCTCGAACTCCTGACCACAAGTGATCCACCCACCTTGGCCTCCCAAAGTGCTGAACAGGCATAACCCAACGCACCTGGCCTATTGTACCTTCTTCAAAAGTCTACAGCCTAGAGGAAAAGGGCTGCATACAATTTGGAAATATTTCTGGAATTTGCTATTCAAAGGTGGTATAGTAAGGTAACTTTTTAAGTTAAAGAGAAAAATGTTACCTGGGCAAAATGTTGCCAGAGTTTTTAAAACCGTTATAATTTTCCTATTTCAAAAACGTGTTCTGTACAAATTTTTTTACAAACATCCTTAAACAGGGCATTCAGCTCAGATTCAGAAAGTAGGTTTTCACAGGAACCAAACTCCATCTGAAAAGCTGCTATTGAATATCAGTCTACTCATCCAGTTACTCTTATTTTTATTCAAATGCATACTTAGTTGTGGTCCTTAGCTATCAAAATTTAATTTTGAAAAGAGATACTTACACCATGTACTAAAAGACAAATTTTAGATTCGAAATTATTTTTATGAGAGAATAATCACATGAAAGTCCGGATGTCTGACCAGACCACTGCTTTGGGATTTGATCTGGACTAATATTTCGCCCTACTCCTCATCATCCACCCCACTCAACACCTCATACACTGAGAAGTCCTTTGAAAAATGCTGTGTTGAAGGGACTTTTCCAAAATGCTGAGAGACCACAAACTATATCTGGTTGGCCAGTCTGTTCCCCATACTCACTGGGCTTCATTAGGAAAAGATGCCAGAAATAGCTTTCCTACAGGATTTCCAGTGAAGAAACCACAAGAATGCTCTTTCTCATGGTATGGCAACTGTGCAACAATATGGCGTCATCTGGAAAATTACAGTCTTGGAGACAAATATTTTTCCCCTCTCCAATGATTTAAAATAGACAGGGTGTCGCCCAAAAATTATGCTTTCCTCTCTCCAAGATGGAGGATTCTTCTTGGAAAGCTCCCCTTGGGGACAACAACCTTTGCTATTAGAATCCCTTAAACATAAACACTCACATACAAAACTCCTTGGACAGTCCTCCTTCAAGGATTTTGGAAACTACTCAAAGCATGTCCATTGAAAAGAAGGCATATTAGAATATAGCGCTAGAAAAGAATTCCTTTTTTTACTTGACAGCAATGCATACTTACAATGAATTTTCCATAGAGCTTAAATTTGTATTTTAGGAGAAGTATCAGCTTTATTTTAACAGTTATTATTTTTGTAACACTTACTTTGGATACATCTCTACAAAAAAAGAATACTGATCCTCAAAGAACTAGTAATCTAATTAGAAGACCTTATTAAATACAGGACATTTTTAAGGATTAAGAACATATGAAGAAAATTCCAGAAGTATAAATAGTGAGTTTTATAAAAGCATTGTTACCTGATTCATAGCCATATTCCCTGTACCTACTTAGTGTGGACATATAATAGACACTCCCTAAACATTTATAGGAAGAAGAAACAGAAGGGGACAGTAGAATAGAGGGAGGGCCAAAGACAGGATACAGGTTCAGGGTGGCAGAGCTCAACATGGTGGCAAAGGAAGCTTCCTTAACCTAGGGCTCAAGAGCTTTATTAATCAGAAAAACTATCCCAGTCATTTGCCTTACTGAAGAAAGAGCTCCACCCTGCTTACTGAAATGGGGCTGTTTTTTCTCTGTGATAGCAAATAAGACTGTGGGCTCCCAAGAGAACCCACCACCCTCAGGCTCCCACTCCCAAGACATTATCTGTTTCTGTTTCTTCCAACACAGCATTGAATTACCCCACAACTACATATGAATATCCAAAGTCCTCCTCGATTTTGATTGTGTTTATATAGTTAGACAAAGTTTTAATGTTTAAAAGTTTATAAACAAGTAATAAACATCCCAAGAGGAGTTTGCTTTCTATTTTGTTTTTAGGAAAGAGAGATTCTTACTTCTAAAAGAGTGAGTTCATAGGAAGGGATTTATTTCTAATTTTTAGCCTCTTAGCTACCAATTGCTTCCTGTACTTCTTGGAACTCTTTAATCTCTCACCCCAATGGCTGAGGATTTATTGAATTCCCACAAGCAAAAATGCAGATGCCAAGCTGATTGGAACAAGTGCAACACCAGCTCACTCACAAGTAGAGGCAAGTGATTATACAGATAGGCAACTTGAGTCCAGTCCCTCTGCAATGTGACACACACACAATCCACAAGTCACTTTGGCTTCAGAGGGTTCTCTGTGTGGAAATTGCCTGCTTGTCTTCAGAGTCAATACATCGTCTTGGCGGTTTTCCCAAATGCCATCTGAAATCTCCAGAGAATGACTACATGGATGGCTCTGAAATGGCACCGTCTCAAGACTTTAGATTTACATCAGTCTGGGGGAAATGAAAGTTGTTTAATGACCAAAAACAAAAAACAAACAAACAAAAAAAATCAATTGACCTAAAATACATTTTCTGGCAAAAATTTATCTTTTACAAAGTAGGCTAAGGATGATAACAGGGTGGGGAAAGATGGAATCAGCAGTTAAGTGGATATCCATCTGTCACTTAGCCTTCATTACATAGCATTAGACACCAGCGTCTGGCCAGCTTGGCACTCCGTCTTCCCACATCACCCCACTGGCAAGATGCTTCCCCAAGGCCGATGGCCTCTGGCCACACCACTTTAGCCTGTGGTTCCATCAAATCTTACAAACTGTAAAGGGGCCGGACAGTACTTGGATGAGATCAGGGGTCAATTTGGACTGGATTCAGGCCTGGTTCAACAAGGTTTTGCACAACTTACTCCTCCATTTCCCCTCCACCCCCACCCCCATCCCCTAAGCTCTTTACTTTTTCACTCTTATGGCCTTTGAATTTTGAGCAGCCTTTTTTCCCCCCAGATCCAGATGAGCTTATGGTTTCCTAAATTCTTCTCACCCTTACCATTCCCAAAGTCTTCCTTCCTCTGCCATTCCAATGTTTCCTCTCTTGTTGCACTTACATTTCTTTAAAACCAATATGATTGGCTGCAAGCAAAATAAACAGATACAGCTAACAGAATCATAAATCACCAAGTTGGAGAGTGAGATCCTTCCCAATTCGGGAAACCATCTCCCGGTTGGTTTCAGAGAAGGAGATAGAGGAAGAGAGCCTCAGTTTCGCTTAAATGTGAAACTGTTCTCCTATCAAATCCTCTGGGACTAAATAGAAAGTGTGTTAGACAGATCAGATATTCAGACTGAGCACCAATACAGTGAATCAAAACCTTCTTCCCTGTTTGCACTTTATTTAATAAATATGAAAAACAAATGCAACTCACACTTCCTGAAGTTATGAAGAAAGAATGAAAATGATTCCATGTGTTTGGGCACATAATGATAGCCACACACCAAGGCTCACAAAAGCCATTTTCCAGCAAAAGTACGTTGTGAATTTTAACTTTCCTCCTAGAAGATAGAACTGCCACACACACACACGCACCAAACATGTGCACACATACAGACACACATACACACCATTCCAATTCCACAATACCAACCACAGAAAATGGTGATATTGCAAATCCACCCAACTCTGCAAGCCACACCCAATCAGTCATCAACTTCTGATGATTATATCTGCTAAATATTTCTCATATCTGTATTTTTCTGCTTATTTCTACCACCTTTGGGTAGTTCAAGGATTATCAAACTCTTTCTGTAAAGGGCCAGATAATAAATATTTGAGGCATTGTGGGCCAGAGTTTTGCTGCAATTTCTCAACTATGCCATAGCTGTGCAAAAGCATCTATAGACAATAAGCAAACAAACAGGCAGCAACTGTGCCCTGTTTGATGTCTTATCCCCAGACCTTGGCCCAGACAGCATATGTAGTCGGGGCTCCAGAAAATCGATTGACTCAAACTGTGAACAATTGTTACCCGGTGGTGATTAGTGAAGATTTTATACACCTTTATATCATTTGGAGGTATTTTTAATGAGCAAATTTCTTTTTTAATCAGAAAAAAATAGATCTGCATTAATGTTTAAATTAATATAGAAATAAATTAAGGTACAATATGCATTTTAAGGCACAGAACTGGATTCATATTAAAGGTACTGGTAAACAAAATAAGTTGAAATTAATAAGCTATCTATATCAGACAGAAAGAAGTGCTACAAATATGAAAATGTCTAGTAAATGCAATCATGAAGCAAGAACTTTCTGGATCCTGCCTTCAAGGTATCTTCAATCACTATAAGTTAGATAAAAAGGAATTTAGGTTTTCACCTGATACACGCAGAATCTTGAGTAGAGTTCGTACTTAGTAACTTACAGAAAAAGCTCTATAAACATTAAATAATGACAAATCAAAAAAAGTCAAACTCATAGAAGCAGAGATTGGAATGGTAGTTGCCAGAGGCAGGAGGTAGGGAAAACAGGAAGGTATTAGTCAAAGGGTACAAAGTTTCAGTTACACAAGATGACTAAGTCCTAGAGATCTACTGTACAGCATAGTACCTATAGTTAGCTATACTGTACTGCCTACTTAAACATTTGCTAAGAGTATAGATCTGAATAAATAAGAGAGTGGGAGGAAACTTTGGAGGTGATGGGTATATACGACATAGATTGTGGTAATGGTGTCCTGGGTATGTGCTTATCTTCACCCTCAAACTGTATATATTAATTATGCACAGCTCTTTGCATTTAAAAAAAATGAACAATTCTATATTGTTCAACAAAATTTTTTTTATATTGTTCAACAACAAAAAAAAAAAAATCAAATGAAATGAAGTAAAATAAAAGTTGAAGTTTTTCCCCTCCAAGGCAAAAGCTGTTATTGAATAGTTTACCTTCAGGCCACTAATACTGCTACTCCTTCTAAATAACCCAGGATTATCCTTTACAGTCTGTCCACACTGGTAGGAAAATAGAAAGTACTTATTCTGGGAGCTTGATTATACTCCCACCAAATCATTTGTATACAAGGAGATGTTTTTATTCTAGTGGGATGAGCCACTTTCTCTTCTTTCCCTGGTTCTTTTGATCCTGCTCATTGTTTTCATCGTCTCATTATTCTTAGTTAATTGATTTTCCAATCTGTTTTTCCTAGAAACACATTTAAGAGGCGTTTACACCAAGTCGGAGCATTTAATGGTTCTCTCGCGGACCACACCCAAAACCACTACCACCCCATAAAATGTTGCTTCCATTACCTTCTCACCATTCAGGCTTTTTCTCAACTTTGTCACTTATTCTGTTTTGGTCTTTCACTCTAGGCAAATCTCTGTTTTTCATCTCATTTGCGTGTACATAGATTTTCCCCTGACTTCTTGGCCTCTTCTAATGGACAGCTCACTAAGAAGTTGGCCTCGTCTTTGTCTCCTTCCTAAGATGCTGCTTCTTGGATTAACCCCCTTGATTCCACACACAACAACCTATGGTCAAGAAACATCCTGGGCTTAGGCCAGAGTTCTCAGTAGGAACCCATTTTGTCCCACAGGAACCTTGATTTCCTCTGGTCTAAGAGAAATGATAAGATCATTTAGAAAAATCAGTCTTCTAAGACGTTACTAAATTATGTCATCTAGGTTCAAATATATCCCCAGAGACTATGTTTGTCACTGAATGACCAGTGCAACTCAGAAACACTCATAACTCAGGATTTAGTCCAGCTGCAGTGGCTCACACCTATAATCCCAGCACTTTGGAAGGCTAAAGAAGAAGAATCACTTCAGGCCAGGAGTTCGAGGACAGCCTGAGCAAAATACTGGGACTCCACGTCTACAAAAAAAACAGTATTTAAAAAATCAACACTCAGGATTTTAATTTGATAAAAGATCTGACATACTTTTGGGATTTAAGTGAATATAAAACAAGGAAGAGAATTCAGTGCCTCTCAAGCCCATCTCAGAGGGACCTATCTCATTCCAGGTTCAACTTGGGAATTGGATTTTGATTGGGGTTAGGCCTGTGTGTTTGATCTTTTTTAAAAAAATCAAACTGGCCTTGGAAAGTAGCAGAGATTGAGTTTTTTTCTCTTAGGAAGACCCATGAATCCTTCCAATCATTTTGTAATCCAACACGTAAGTTGCTTAGTATTTATTGAGTACATGCTTGTTAGGTGTTATCGTTCCAGATTGTTCCACTCTCTTGTCTGGTAAACACAATATAGTAAGAAGCCAGACCAGATTGGGCAAACTTTACCCTTCAATGATGTAAGCCATGAGCTAGGGAGCGGACAGGAGGAACTTGAAGACAAAACTTCAATGTGTTCCTGGATAATAAAAGCACCTAAGAAGGCCTTGCCGGGAGAGGCTCAAATCCTCATTAGATGTCCTGGTCTAAATTGCCTTTGCCAGCTCCCTCAGCCCCAACCCTTCCATCTGTCTGAGCTGGAGGTGGTCTTGGATTCTGCTCTACAAGGAGCTGTAGGGAAAATAAAATAGAGATGGTTAACAACACTTGAATGTTCAACACACAACCCCTTTTTAAGAAATAGAAGTTCAAAATCCGGGGCCTTCCAGCTGGGCTGAGTACAGCTGTTGTACCCTGAGTCCATGCCATCCCTTTGAAACAAAAAACAAAGCAGCAGTAATAAAAATAAAATTTGTACTTAAAAAAAATGTTGGTCCCTTCCCACTCATGTTTATGTATAAACCAAACACCAGCAAAACAAACTGGTGGTTAAACTGGCATTTTAGTTATGAGCCATTGCATTAACTAAACAAGCTATGGGACACCCACAGGCATCTCTTATTTTTATGGTGCCGCATGGCAGAAAGGCCCAGGTAGGTGTCCAGGTACCCTACTGCTCACAGAGAGGCCTGGACCTTCACTATGTCCACAGAAATTCATCTTCATAAAAATCATAAGAAAATTTAGAAGCTTCAGGAGGAGAAACCCCTTCTAAGCTCAGGCTTCTTAACTTTTTTGGAGAGAAAAAGAAACTCCGAAACATGACTTTATGACAAGATTGAAGGTATTTTAAACTACTGGTTCCCACTCTGATCACTTAACTCAGTTAATTCTGTCTCTTACAGGAGATATAAATGGGTTGATGTGTGTCTGAAAACCTGTTCTTTCTCAAGCTGCCTTTGTTTTTGCGGGCTGCTGGATGAGGGGATTTCCTAACTGACTTAGGAAAATGTAGCTCAAACTGATGAAACCATGTTCTACTTATTATTAGGCCCAGAGTGCTGGAGAGAGTGTGACAACCAACAGCTGTCCACAGCTGTCCTTTGAAAAACAGCTTCTTGAAATTAAATGCAGCAGCTGCAAGCGCCTGGCCAGCAGCATTCTGGGAAGTCACCTGTGTCAAGGCAGAGACAAGAAGAGCCGAAAAGATGAGTGCTCAGGGGAAGTGAATCTGTGGTTTTGACTGGCGTAACGAGTCCCATTTGGGTTAAGAAGTCAATGGAAAAATGATCCTTCCTCAGTTACTTTTATTTTGTTTTTGTTAAAATTTCTTTTGGAAAAATGAAACATCTGGACTTCTTTATGGAAATTGTTGTTATGGTCTCCGGAAAAAAAAAAAAAATTACTTTTTTTTTTTTCACGAGTTTGAATCAATTTGGCCAGGGAAGGCCTGGGGACATAGAAAGCCCCAACACAGGATGATTGCTTCTCTAGCCTTCAAAGATTCTGAAAATAAACCTTCTGCAGAGTACATTCTGGGGCATTGGACTAACAAAGCAATTGTTCCAGTCTTGAGAGGCAAGATTTAACGGTTGTGTCTAACAGGAAGGCTTGGTTGTACCCAGCAAAGACACGAGCCCCTCTTCCCTGGACAGGAAAATTCCCACTTTAGTTTGAAGTTGGTTGTTTGTGTTGCTAAGTTGCTGGCATAATATATTTTTTTTCTGCAGTCGATGTTTCATATTTGAGAATGGGAGAAGAAAACAATATATTTGTGCATTTTTCAATCAATATCTTTCTCTGGTGAAGTACATTTTGTAAAGGAGATATATTTAAGGAGGATTTTGTAACCTCTCACACCATTATTGTTGGGAAAAGATTGTGGGAGGAAGTGGCTTTTTTTACCCTCTATGTGTGCTATACTCTTTCATCCTGAGTTTTGAGTTTAAGGAAAAGGAGACACCTTTTTAAACCCTTCTAATGGGAAGTGCAACATCTTCTTTAATCCAGGCAGACGTTCTTGATCCCAATCAGATCTGAAGTCCCCACCGCTCTTGCAGGCTGATTTTGGAGCTCATTTTGTGAACTGAAGTCATCATTCCTCAACCCAGACCTAAAGGGAAGCTGCCACAAGGAAGCTCCGTGAAGACAGGAAATGTGTTCATGCTTCTGCATTCTCCTCCCACTCCAGTGCTTTATGCACAGTAAATACTCAATAAAGCTTAATCTAAAACACACAAGTTTAACTCACTTTGGGTAATCACATGCACAGAACTTTTTCCATGGAATCTTATCATTTCGTTTTTGTTTTTTCAACTAGTCCCTGAAACAAGCAGCTGGAGCTCCAAACACCTGTATTTTTCCTCTCGAAAGTTCTCCATCAGTCAACTTGAAATCATATAGATTAACAAAAGGCTTAATACCATCTGTGACCAAAAGTTCTTATTTGCCTGTGATCTTACTATTCAATTTCATTTTTTAAATGTTCTGTTTGTAAGTGTATCCTATTGAAATGCCAATATTCCTGGGGAAAATGTCATATTAATAATATCAATAGTCACCCTGGAAGTGGAGATTGGTTGAAAGATGGTTAAGAACAAGTCACTATGGGAAGGAACGCAGTGGGGGTAACAACAGAAATGGAGCAGCAGGGAGGGGCCCTGGTGCAAGAGAACAGGGAGAAGGCCACTTGAAGGGGAAACAGGATGGTTTCTAAATCCCAGTTTCATGTAATTTACACTTTATATAATTGACAGCTGTGCTAGAAGTCAGTCCTGCTCTTACCCACAGGGGATAAATAAGGAACACTTTGAACTCCTTAGAAGGAAAGATTTTTAGTGAATACAAAATATGATTATCATTACATCGGCTTCCTAGAATAGAAGAGGGACTTTCTATCCAGGTGTCTGTTATCCCTTGGTGTCTCTTGAGTTAAGGGGACTCACTGAAAATTCCATGTTTGTTTTGAGAGATTATAGAAGGGTAGCATTGAGAGAAGACGGCAGAGGGTAAAACAAAGAATATGGCAGCAGATGCAGAAGGATATGAGCAGTTTATACATTTCAAATCGTTCACCCTCAAGAGACTGGGGAGAACAAGAAGGGTATCTTAGTTCAGATTCTCCCAGAAGCAGATCCTGAGACAGGGATTTAAGTGTAAGTGATTTACTGGGGATGTAATTCCAAGAAGTACCACTGGGGGAATGGGAAGACAACAGGAAGCCCAGAAAGCCACAGTAGTTTATCACTGTGAGCAACGGACACCAATCCTGCTGAGTAACTCTGGGAGAGGGTAGAATATGCCTCCAAGTCATTCCACATGAGGAAGAATATCCATCCTCCAGCACTCACCCTGCCTACCTAAGGGCTGCTCCCACAGACATTCACTCCCTGACACTTCTGGCCTGCCCTACTTGTGGAATGAGAGGCAGAGAGTCACAGGTGCTTGATGGAGGTGTATACTGGAACAGTTAATGTTGATGAGATGTGACAAGAGGTAGTGGGTGTATGGAAATCCAGAGCCAATTGGATTGACCACAGAGGTCATGAGAAGGCCCTGTAGGCACCTACAGCATAATATACAAAGTCCTAACCAATAAGTGCTCCATGTCAGGATAGGGTCTTTCGATTTGTATTCCAATATTCCTATTTTTTCCCTCTCCTTGAGACTCTCCTCTATGTTCTTAGCTTCACCCAACACTGCAACAATGACTCCCAAATTGGCTCCTTTTGTCTGTACTTCTCTGCTGAATCCTTGTTCCATTTTTCTATCTGCTTAGTGAGCATCTCCACCTGGATAAGAACATCTCAAACTCAGCATACCTCAAACTCTCTTCTCTCAAAAACCCATTTCTTCTCTTTTCCTTTCTAACTCAATTAATGGCATCATCGTCCATCTATGCACTCAAGAAATTTTGAAGTCATCTTGATTCTTCACTGCCTTGTTCCCTTCAATCCAGTCATCAACTCCTGGACAGCCTATCTCCTAAATATCTTTTAATTCGCTCCAGCTTTTCTGTCACTGTGATTTTTTGTCATCATCATTTGTCACCTAAACTACTGCAACATCCTCCTAACTGGCCTCCATCTCCATTTTCTATCTCTCTGCAGTCTATCCTTTACACTACTACCAAAAGATAATTTAAGAACCCTGAACTGATTACACTTACCTTTGTTTAAATGATTCAGTAAGTTTTCTTTGCCTTCAGGACAAAGCCCAAACTTCTTAATAATTATGGAAGGCTGCCCAGGCACAGTGGCTCATACCTGTAGTACCAGCACATAGGAGACTGAGGTAGAAGGATCCTTTGAGCCCAGGAGTTCAAGACCAGCTTGGGCAACATAGAAAAACCTTGTCTGTACAAAAAATTAAAAAATTAGCCAAGTGTGGTGGTACATGCCTATAGTCCCAGCTACTTGGGAGGCAGAGGCGGGGGGATCACTTAAGGCCATGAGTTTGAGACTGCAGGGACTCTGATTGCACTACCGCATTGCAGCCTGGGCAACAGAGCAAGACCTTGTGTCAAAAATATTATTATCATTATCATTATTATTATTATTGAAGGCTCCTGACAATCTGGTTATAATCTACCTATCATCATCTAATCTATCTAATCTATTCTAATCTATCATCATCTTTTTCTTTGTCTCTCCTTTGAGTCAAGGTTCTTAATTGCAAGTAATATAAATCAACACTACATGATTTAAGAAGCAAAGTAATTTACTGAAAATATCTTGGGGAGCTCACCAAAACTCTGGGAAGACTGAAGAGCCAGCCTCAGAAGACAGGTGGAGACAAAGGGAGGCTGGAAGTCAGAACTGCAGGCAAACCATGTTACCAAAACAGTTCCCCTGTTCCAGTCACCTCTTCTAGCAAATGCTAGACACTGCAGCTGGCACCCAACACAGCTTTGAGCACTAGGCACTGCTGCTTGGTCCTCTAGCACTGTAACAAGCTGGATATTGCTGTCATCACTGCCACCTCCAAAATGAATTCTCTACCACCATTCCTATTTGCACTCATATTCAGTACCTTCTGAGTGAATGTGACTGATTGGCAGCCATTGTGAGGCCACATTACTGTTCCCTGACTGCCACAGTGTCCAGAGAAACAATTAGGTGGCTTTCTCAGCCTTGCACTGGGAGGTGGCCTCAGCTTCCCACCAAGGTTCATGAGAAAACAGAAAATGAGTCTGTATACTAGGCAACTGCTAAAAAATGATGATTGTAGCTAGAAGCATCACACTGTTTGACTTCAAACTATACTACAAGGCTACAGTAATCTAAACAGCATGGTACTGGTACAAAAACAGGCACATACACCAATGGTACACAATAAAGTACTCACTAATAAAACTGCACATCTACAACCATCTGATCTTTGACAAACCTAACAAAAACAAGCAATGGGGAAAGGATTCCCCATTTAATAAATGGTGCTGGGAGAACTGGCTAGTCGTATGCAGAAAATTGAAACTAGAATCCTTCCTTGCACCTTATACAATTCTAGACAGATTAAATGCAAAACCGAAAACTATAAAAACCCTAGAAGAAAATCTAGGCAATACCATTCAGGACATAGGCATGGGCAAAAAAAAATCATGACAAAAACGCCAAAAGGAGTTGTGACAAAAGCAAAAACTGACAAATGGAATCTAATTAAACTAAAGAGCTTTACATAGCAAAAGAAACTCTCATCAGTGCAAACAGATAACCTATGGAATGGGAGAAAATTTTTGTAATCTAACCATCTGACAAAGGTCTGATATCCAGAATCTACAGGGAATTTAAGCAAATTTACAAGAAAAAAAGAAAACACTAAAAAGTGGGCAAAAGACATGAACAGACACTTCTCAAAAGAAGGCATACATGCAGCCAACAAACATATGATGAAAGAAAGCTCAACATCATTGATCATTAGAGAAATGCAAATCAAAACCACAATGAGATACCATCTCACACCAATCAGAATGGCAATTATTAAAATGTCAAGAAACAACAGATACTGGCAAGGTTTTGGAGAGATAAGAACACTTTTACACTCTTGGTAGCGATGTAAATTAGTTCAACCATTGTGGAAGATGGTGTAGTGATTCCTCAAAGATTTAGAGCAAGAAATACCATTTGACCCAGCAATTCCATTACTGAATATATACTCAAAGAATTATAAGTCATTCTATTATAAAGATACATGTTGATGTATGTTCATTGCAGCACTATTCACAATAGCAAAGACACGGAATCAACCCAAATGCCATCAATGATAGACTTGATAAAGAAAATGTGGTATATATATACCACGGAACACTATGCAGTCATAAAAAGGAACAAGATCATGTCCTTTGCAGGGACATGGATGAAGCTGGAAATCATTATCCTCAGCAAACTAATGCAGTAGCAGAAAACCAAACACCACATGTTTTCATTAATAAGTGGGAGCTGAACAATGAGAACACATGGACACAGGGAGGGGACCAAGACACTCTGGGGCCTGTTGGGGGACGTTGGTGGGGGAAAGCATCAGGAAAAATAGCTAACGCATGCTGGGCTTAATACCTAGGTGACGAGTTGATAGGTGCAGCAAACCACCATGGCACACATTTACCTATGTAGCAAACCTGCACATCCTGTACATATACCCCAGAAAATAAAATAAAAAAGAAAAGATACTTCAAAAAATGACCATTGTGAAAGAAAATATTTTTTCTCATTCTTAAACTTCAAAAAAATAAGTGTTTCCACCTAATACAACTATGTCTATACACACACACAAATAAATTCAGTCTCTCTGTAAAGAGAGACAACCTAAAGTCACATTAGCATAGATATTGTTTAAGGTCTAAACAAAATGAGTAGATGAGAGGGACATAAGGATAAGTGGTTTCTAGCAAATTAATCCTTTAGATGAGAGAGTTATTTGAAAGAACACTCTAATCAGAAAATGAAGAACATTCTAATCAGAAAATGCAGGAGGAGCTTCTTTGAATGATATATTTTCTATTGTTGCTGTAACAAATTACCAAAAATTTGGCTTCTTAAAGCAACACAAGTTTATTGTTTTACATTTCTTTATGCAGTATAAAAGTTCAACATGGATCTCATTGAGCTAAAATTAAGGTGTTGGCAGGGCTGTGCTACCTTCTGTGAGCTCTAGGGGAGAATCTATGTCCTTGCCTTTTCCAGCTTCTAGAAGCTGCTGTCATTTCCTAGCTGTGTACCCACTGCCTCCATCTTCGAAGCCAGCAATGTTGCATCTCTTTGACCTGTCTTCCATAGTCAGATCTCCCTCTGGCTATAGCGGGGAAAGGTTCATTGCTTTTAGGGATTCACATGACTAGATTGGGCCCACATGGATAATCCAGGATGGTCTCTCTATCTCAAGGTCCTTAACCCTAATCACATTTGCAAAGTATCTTTTCCTTTGTAAGGGAACGTAATTATAGGTTCCAGGAATTAGGACATGAACAACTTAGGGATATTTTATCTACCACAGCTGGCAAGTGAAACTCAGGTGAGGTTATATATTCAACATACCCTGAATTATCCTTTAGGTTCCAGGAATTAGGACATGAACAACTTAGGGATATTTTATCTACCACAGCTGGCAAGTGAAACTCAGGTGAGGTTATATATTCAACATACCCTGAATTATCCTTTCAATTCTCTGGATCTCATTATTTCCCAATGCACATCTTTACTATCAAATAAGAGATCCCATAAGGTTGCAAATTCAATTGATGTGATTTAGCAACACACAGGATAAAACTGTTTGGTTTGGCCAGATGTGGTGGCTCATGTCTATAATCTCAGCACTTTGGCAGGCTGAGGCGAGCAGATCACTTGAGGTCAGGAGTTTGAGACCATAATGGGCAACATAGCAAAATCCCATCTCTACAGAAAAATACAAAAATTAGCTGGGTGTGATGGTGCATACATTTAGTACCAGCTACTGAAGAGGCTGAGGCTGAGCAGGAGTGAGCCTGGGAGGTCAAGGCTTCACTGAATCAAGATGGCACCACTGCACTCCAGCCTGGGCAACAGAGTGAGACTCTGCCCCATATTAAAAAAAAAAAAAAAAAAAAATTAGTGTGTAGCAACCTCAGCTCTGTAGTTGCAACAGATGATAAAATATTTTAGCACAATCATAGAAATTTCCTGAATTTCAGGCTGTGGTTCTAGGACAATAATTCAGGGCCTTGAGCTTCACATTCTCTTTAACTGTTCAGGGCCCCTACAAGCAATCCATGAACCCATGGGTGTTAAATTTTTCATGCTCTTCATCTTGGTCTATGGTAATGGCTTTCAAGGAGCACTTTATTGCAGTTTATTACAAACCATAATTAAATTAGTTATTTCCCTATTGTATTACATAAGCTAGGGTTTTCCAATCCTTAAATTCTAACTGGATTTTTCACAGGTTTTAGCCCAATAAGACCCAAATTCCCCTACACTAATTTCCCTGACACTTTCTGGCTACTTCTTGCATTAGCCAGGATGCTTAATTGTAAGCAACTTTTATTTTAGTCAAAAATACATTTATTACACCACCCAGAGTTGTCCCCAGAATTGCTATAGGGGCTTGGGAACAAGGGTCAGTAAATTAGCCAGAACCAAGATTGCCAAGGAAGCCAGAATCACAGCCAAAATAACCCCACAGAATCAGCCTGGTGATGAAGACAGTGGTAAAGCCACCAGCCACCAGTACTAGCCACTGGATACTGCCACTAACATCCTTATCACTGCTGCCGTTCTTCCCAGAATGAACTCCTTCCCTCCAAGTTTCTTTGCTTCACTAGATCAAGATTCAAAGTCCCAAGGGGAGGTATTTGGGCAAATGTAGAACACGTTTCTCTATCTTGGTTTCCCGAAAGAATAGACAAGCAAGGGTCCAGCTTCTTTATACACAGTGAGGTATTCATACCTTGACCATACTTCTAAATGGAATTCTTATCATTTGATATCATAATAATACATACAGTAAGTTCTTAATGTCATCAATAGGTTCTTGGAAACTGTGACTTTAAGCAAAATGACATACAGCAGATCCTCAAATAATGTCTTTTCATTATAACATCAATAAGGAGAATAACTGGGATTTTTGGCCAGGCTCAGTGGCTCACACCTGTAATTTCAACATTTTGAGAGGCCAAGGCAGAAGAATCACTTGAGCACAGGAGTTTGAGACTAGCCTGGGCAACATAGTGGGGCCTCATCTCTACAAAAATAATTTTTTAAAAAAATAGCCAGATGTGGTGGTGAACACCTGTAGTCCCAGCTACTCAGGAGGCTGAGGCGGGAGGACTGCTTGGGCCCAGGAGATCGAGATTGCAGTGAGCCAAGACCACGTCACTATACTCCAACCTAGTTGGGAGAATGAGACCCTGCCTCAAAAAAACAAAACAAAACAAAAACAAACACCAAAAAACTGTTTTCATTACATATCATTTCACATAAAGTTGCAGTTTTCAAGAACCCACTGAGGATAGGTTAAGTGAGGACTGTATATAATGAATCTTTCCCACTATATTGACACTAAAGGACAGGTACCATCTCTTAACTTGGTGTGTCCAAAAGCTACCGCAGTACCTAGGACCCAACAGGCTGTCAGTAAATGTAGAATAAATAAAATTGTGATCAGGTAAATTAATTTCAAGGTTTTCTTATAATCTAAAGAAAGAGAATTGACCAGGGAAATTAGGAATCAAGGATAAATGTATGACCACAGAATACTATGTGGCCGTAAAAAAGAATCAACTCATGTTTTGGCAGCAACATGGATGTAGCTGGAGGCCATTACTCTAAGTGAATTAACACAGAAACAACAAAAGAAATACTGCATGTTCTCACTTGTAAGTGGCAGCTAAACATTGGGTACACAGGGACAAAAATGGGAACAGTAGACACTGGGGACTCCAGACACAGGGAAGGAGGGAGAGGAGTAAAGGTTGAAAAACCACCTTTCAAGTACTACATCCGCCACTTGGGTGATGGGATCAATAGAAGCTCAAACTTCATCATCACACAGTACAACCATGTAACAAACCTGTATACATATCCCCTGAATCTAAAATAAGATAAAGGAAATATAAGTTAAAATATTAAATTTAAAATAGTTTTAAAAAGGATGAAGGGGTCAAGTGCAGTGGCCCATGCCTGTCATCCCAGCACTTTGACAGGCCAAGACAAGAGGACCGCTTGAGGCCAGGAGTTTGGAACAGCCTAAATAACATGGTGAGACTTCATCCCTATTTTTTTTTTTTTAAATGGCAGGGATGAAGGCTATGGATGGTAATAGGAAGAAGTAAGTCTGACTGTTGTGGGGTGTGGGGGAGAAGGGGAGTAGGTAGGATACACTTATCTGTATGTGTGTGTGGGTGAATCAGATGGGTGTTACAGAGAGATGGAGAGAGGCAGAGATGAAGTAAAAGAAAGTAACTATAAACAGCAAATGGACACTGGACTCAGCCAGCCTACTGTGTATTAACGTAGCTCCAAAAGCCCAAGCGACCTGGAAAAAAATTTACTCAAAACCTAAAAGAAATTATCACGTTGATCATCAATAAAAAGGCATAGCACTGATATTACACTTTCAAGGACTATTAATGCCCAATGTCTTCAGATTATTTTCCCTAAGACAAAGCTTTCATTATGAAACTCTCCACCCAGAAACTTTCAACAGCTCACCAATGTTAGAGAATAAAATTCATATTCCTTACTGCAGTATTCAAGGCCTACATAGTCTTTTAACACTCTGATACTCTTCTCCAAAAATGCCTTCCTTGTTTCTATCTCTGGGTCTTAAGCTGTTTTCCTTTTGCCATTTAAAAAGACTGTCCTTGCCTCTTCAACTAAAGAAACCCTAATCATCCTTCAAGACCCCAGTTAAGACTTATTTTCTTCTTCCCAACGTTACCAGCCCACTCTTCCCTTAGAACTCCTGTAGTAATGGTCTCCAGTATCACCCATTTCTCCCCGAATCTTTTAGACTTTCAGCACTGGAAAGTCATTCAGCATTTGAGTCATGCATGCTACCACCATATTACAACCAGAAAATCCAGTGGCAAGACCATGATGTATTCTTCCTCATATTCTCACATCTTGATAATGCCAAAAGTTATCTTAAATAAGCGACAGTAGAAACACAATTATATTCATATATGTGAAAAGAAGTGAAAATATTCACATGAGAAGATGATTTAAACCTATGTGCGAAACTTTAGTAAATATAGATCACACAGTGTGAGAAATGATGAATTCTTCCAACCTGGGCTAAAATTCCAACTCTCCTAAAATAATTTTCTTTATTATTATTATTATTATTATTATACTTTAAGTTCTAGGGTACATGTGCACAATGTGCAGGTTTGTTACATATGCATACATGTGCCATGTTGGTGTGCTGCACCCATTAACTCATCATCTACATTAGGTATATCTCTTAATGCTATTCCGCCCCTCTCCCCCTACCCTACGACAGGCCCTGGTATGTGATGTTCCCCCTCCTGTGTCCAAGTGTTCTCATTGTTCAATTCCCACTATGAGTGAGAACATGCGGTGTTTGGTTTTTTGTACTGGTGACAGTTTGCTGAGAATGATGGCGTCTAGCTTCATCCATGTCCCTACAAAGGACATGAATTCATCCTTTTTTATGGCTGCATAGTATTCCATGGTGTATATGTGCCACATTTTCTTAATCCAGTCTATCATTGATGGACATTTGGGTTGGTTCCAAGTCTTTGCTATTGTGAATAGTGCCACAATAACATATGTGTGCATATGTCTTTATAGCAGCATGATTTATAATCCTTTGGGTGTATATACCCAGTAATGGGATGGCTGGGTCAAATGGTATTTCTAGTTCTAGATCCTTAAGGAATCACCACACTGTCTTCCACAATGGTTGAACTAGTGTATAGTCCCACCAACAGTGTAAAAGTATTCCTATTTCTCCACATCCTCTCCAGCATATGTTGTTTCCTGACTTTTTAATGATCGCCATTCTAACTGGTGTGAGATGGTATCTCATTATGGTTTTGATTTGCATTTCTCTGATGGCCAGTGATGATGAGCATGTTTTCATGTGTCTGTTGGCTGCATAACTGTCTTCTTTTGAGAAGTGTCTTTTCATATCCTTCACCCACTTTTTGATGGGGTTGTTTTTTTCTTGTAAATTTGTTTGAGTTCTTTGTAGACTCTAGATATTAGCCTTTTGTCAGATGAGTAGATTGCAAAAATTTTCTCCCATTCTGTAGGTTGCCTGTTCACTCTGATGGTAGTTTCTTTTGCTGTGCAGAAGCTCTTTAGTTTAATTAGATCCCATTTGTCAATTTTGGCTTTTGATGCCATTGCTTTTGGTGTTTTAGATGTGAAGTCCTTGCCCATGCCTATGTCCTGAATGGTATTGCCTAGGTTTTCTTCCAGGGTTTTTATGGTTTTAGGTCTAACATTTAAGTCTTTAATCCATTTTGAATTAACTTTTGTATAAGGTGTAAGGAAGGGATCCAGTTTTAGCTTTCTACATATGACCAGCCAGTTTTCCCAGAACCATTTATTAAATAGGGAATCCTTTCCCCATTTCTTGTTTTTGTCAGGTTTGTCAAAGATCAGATGGTTGTAGATGTGTGGTATTATTTCTGAGGGCTCTGTTCTGTTCCATGGATCTATATCTCTGTTTTGGTACCAGTACCATGCTGTTTTGGTTACTGTAGCCTGGTAGTATAGTTTGAAGTCAGGTAGTATGATGCATCCAGGTTTGTTCTTTTGACTTAGGATTGTCTTGGCAATGTGGCCTCTTTTTTGGTTCCATGTGAACTTTAAAGTAGTTTTCCAATTATATGAAGAAATTCATTGGTAGCTTGATGGGGATGGCATTGAATCTCCAAATTACCTTGGGCAGTATGGCCATTTTCCTGATACTGATTTTTCCTATCCATGAGCATGGAATGTTATTCCACTTGACCACTCTCCACCCCAAATCAACAGCATATACATTCTTCTCAGCACCACATCACACTTATTCCAAAATTGACCACATAGTTGGAAGGAAAGCACTCCTCAGCAAATGTAAAAGAACACAAATCATAACAAACTGTCTCGCAGACCACAGTGCAATCAAACTAGGACTCAGGATTAAGAAACTCACTCAAAACCACTCAACTACATGGAAACTGAACAACCTGCTCCTGAATGACTACTGGGTACATAACAAAATGTAGGCAGAAATAAAGATGTTCTTTGAAACCAATGGGAACAAAGACACAACATACCAGAATCTCTGGGACACATTTAAAGCAGTGTGTAGAGGGAAATTTATAGCACTAAATGCCCACAAGAGAAAGCAGGAAAGATCTAAAATTGACACACTAACATCACAATTAAAAGAACTAGAGAAGCAAGAGCAAACACATTCAAAAGCTAGCAGAAGGCAAGAAATAACTAAGATCAGAGCAGAACTGAAGGAGATAGAGATACAAAAAAATCCTTCAAAAAAATCAGTTAATCCAGGAGCTGGCTTTTTGAAAAGATCAACAAAATTGACAGACCGCTAGCAAGACTAATAAAGAAGAAAAGAGAGAAGAATCAAATAGATGCAATAAAAATGATAAAAGGGATATCACCACTGATCCCACAGAAATATAAACTACCATCAGAGAATACTATAAACACCTCTATGCACATAAAACTAGAAAATCTAGAAGTGGATAAATTCCTAGACACATACACCCTCCCAAGACTAAACCAGGAAGAAGTTGAATCCCTGAATAGACCAATAACAGGCTCTGAAATTGAGTCAATAATAGCCTACCAACCAAAAAAAGTCCAGTACCAGATGGATTCACAGCCGAATTCTACCAGAGGTACAAGGAGGAGCTGGTACCATTCCTTCTGAAACTATTCCAATCAATAGAAAAAGAGGGAAATCTCCCTAACTCATTTAATAAGGCCAGCATCATCCTGATACCAAAGCCTGGCAGAGACACACACACAAAAAAGAGAATTTTAGACCAATATCCCTGATGAACATCAATGCAAAAATCCTCAATAAAATACTGGCAAACTGAATCCAGCAGCACATCAAAAAGCGTATCCACCATGATCAAGTGGGTTTCATCCTTGGGATGCAAGGCTGGTTCAACATACACAAATCAATAAACGTAATCCAGCATATAAACAGAACAAAAGACAAAAACCACATGATTATCTCAATAGATGCAGAAAAGACCTTTGAAAAAAATTCAACAGCACTTCATGCTAAAAACTCTCAATAAATTAGGTATTGATGGGACATACCTCAAAATAATAAGACCTATTTATGACAAATCCACAGCCAATATCATACTGAATGGGCAAAAACTGGAAGCATTCACTTTGAAAACTGGCACAAGACAGGGATACCCTCTCTCACCACTCCTTTTCAACATAGTGTCGGAAGTTCTGGTCAGGGAAATCAGGCAGGAGGAAGAATTTTCTTAGAAGCTCAGCAAGCCTCCCCTCATGTTACCTTTGTTCCTGGAGTTCGGGATGGGGTGGGCATGCAGGTGGGAGGATTGATAAAAATTGAGGTCTGTTGTGCTGAACCCCATCAACTCTAATGGGGATGGCACCAGATTCAAGAGGCTGAAGAAGAGACACAGAGAATGTGACTTGGATTTTACTGGGAATTTACATACAAGGAGAGAGTCCAGTGGCAGTGGGCTGAACAGGAGGGCCACAACTACTTGCAAAAAGCATGCAGTTTATATAGCATCTTCACTTAGCACCCTCCCCCTAAAAGCCTCCACCTGACAACCTTTATTTAATCTAAGACACAGGACCTCGGTCCCCTGTACAGTATTCCACAGGATGGGCCAGGGGCTCAGATGTTCCTCATAGATAAGGAATGAATCTCCAGGTTGGCCACTCCCCGATTCCTTAACTCAGAACTCCAAACACACATTCAGGTGCGTCTGCCATTCAGGGTCATTCTCAGGGCATACTTAAACTATTGCTGTCAGGGACATCTGCTGTACAAAGTCCCATTGGGAAAGTGAAAGAGGCAAATGAGTGCTGGGTGAGTAAGAATGTCTGCAAGCCCCTTCCCCAACATTACTGATTCTTTTGAACATTGAGTGTAAGTTCCCATGAATATACACCTAAAGGACAGACATCATTTTCTATTCCTAAGTATTCTATGACTTAAAACATGTTGTTGATGTTGAATAAAATGCTTACTAATTTTAAAAAATCAGAATTTCACCACAGTGCCTCTTCTCCTCCAATGATGGCAACACCTCTCCAGCAGGGCACAGAACTGTGCTGAAGCTGAGATGGATGAACTGACAGGAGTAGTCTTCAGAAAGTGGGTAATAGCAAACTTTGCTGAGCTGAAGGATTATGTTCTAACCCAATGCAAAGAAGCTAAGACCATGATAAAAGATTACAGGAGCTGTTAACTAGAATAACCAGTTGAGAGAGAAAAATAAATGACCTGATGGAGGTGTCAAACACAAGAGGAGAACTTCACAATGCAATCACAAGTGTCAATAGCTGAATAGACCAAGTGGAAGAAAGAATCTCAAAACTTGAAGACTGTCTTCCTGAAATAAGACAGGCAGACAAGATTAGAGAAAAAAAAGAATAAAAAGGAATAAACAAAACCTCCAAGAAATGTGAGATTATATAAAAAGACCAAACCTATGACAGATTGGGGTACCTGAAAGAAACAAGGAGAATGGAACCAACTTGGATAACATATTTCAGGATATCATCCAGGAGAACTTCCACAACCTAGCAAGACAGGCCAACATTCAAATTCAGGGAATCCAGAAAACTCCAGTAAGATACTCCATAAGAAGATCAACCCCAAGACACATAATCATCAGATTGTCCAAGGCTGAAATGAAGGAAAAAATTTTAAGGACAGCCAGAGAGAAAGGGCAGGTAGCCTACAAAGGGAAGGCTATCAGACTAACAGTGGACCTCTCAGTGGAAACCCTACAACCCAGAAGAGATTGGAGGCCAATATTCAACATTCTTAAAAAAAAAAGAATTTCATATCCAGCCAAGCTAAGCATCATAAGCAAAGGAGAAATAAAATCCCTTTCAGACAAGCAAATGCTGAGGGAATTCATCACCACCAGGCCCACCTTGCAAAAGCTCCTGAAGGAAGCACTAAATATGGAAAGGAAAAAATGTTACCGGCCACTACAAAAACACACTGAAGTTCACAGACCAATAACACCATGAAACAACTACATAAACAAGTCTGCAAAAGAACCAGCTAGAAACATGATGACAGGATCAAATTCACACATTACAATATTAGCCTTAAATGGAAATGGGCTAAATGCCCCATTTAAAAGACACAGAACGGCAGACTGGATAAAGAGTCAAGACCCATCAGTGTGCTGTATTCAAGAGACCCATCTCACATCCAAGGACACACATAGTCTCAAAATAAAGGGATTAAGGAAAATTTACCAAGAAAATGGAAAACAGAAAAAAGCAGGGGTTGCAATCCTAGTTTCTTACAAAACAGACTTTAAACCAACAAAGATCAAAAAAGACAAAGAAGGGATTACATAATGGTAAAGGGTTCAATTCAACAAGAGCTAACTATTCTGAATATATATGCACCCAACACAGGCGCACCCAGATTCATAAAACAAGTTATTAGAGACTGACAAAGAGGCTTAGACTCCCACACAATAGTAGTTGGAGACTTCAACACCCCACTGTCAATATTAGATCATCAAGACAGAAAATTGACAAAAATATTCAGGACCTGAACTCAGCTCTGGATCAAGTGGGCTGATAGATACTTACAGAACTCTCCACCCCAAAACAACAGAATATACATTCTCCTCAGTGCCACGTGGCACTTGCTCTAAAATTGATCACATAATGAGAAGTAAAACACTCCTCAGCAAATGCAAAAAAAAAAAAAAACAAAAACACTGAAATTGTAACAAACAATCTCTCAGACCACAGAGCAAACTAATTAGAACTCAAGATCCCAGCACTTTGGGAGGCCGAGACGGGCTGATCACAAGGTCAGGAGTTTGAGACCGTCCTGGCTAACACGGTGAAACCCCGTCTCTACTAAAAATACAAAAAATTAGCCGGGCGTGGCAGCGTGCACCTGTAGTCCCAGCTACTCGGGAGGCTGAGGCAGGAGAATGGCGTGAGCCCAGAAGGCGGAGCTTGAGTGAGTTGAGATTGCACCACTACACTCCAGCCTGGGCAACAGAGCAAGACTCCATCTCAAAAATAAAAGATTAAGAAACTCACTCAAAACTACACAACTGGATGGAAACTGAACAACCTGCTCCTGAATGACTCCTGGGTAAATAATGAAATTAAGGCAGACATCAAGAAGTTCTTTGAAACTAATAAGCACAAAGAGACAATGCACCAGAATCTCTGGGATGTAGCTAGAGCAGTGTTAAAAGGCAAACTTATAGCATTAAATGCCCACATCAAAAAGCTAGAAAGATCTCAAATTAACATCTAACATCACAACTAAAACAACTAGAGAACTAAGAGCAAACAAACCCCAAAGCTAGCAGATGATGGGAAATAACCAAGATCAGGGTGGAACTGAAGGAGATAGAGACATGAAAAACCCTTCAAAAAATACATAAATCTAGGATCTGGCTTTTTGAAAAAAAAAAAAAATAGTAAAATGGACTGTGCATTAGGGTTTTCTCTAAGGAGAAAACTAATAGGATATGTGTATATATGAAAGGGAGTTTATTAAGGAGAACTGACTCACACAATCACAAGGTAAAGTCCCACAATAGGTTGTCTGCAAGTTGAGGAGCAAGGAAGCCAATGGTGGATCAGTCAAAGTCCCAAAACCTCAAAAGTAGGGAAGCCAACAGTGCAGCCTTCAGTCTGTGGCCCAAGACCTGAGAGCCCCTAGCAAACCACTGGTATAAGTCTAAGTGTCCAAAAGCTGAAGAACTTGGAGTCTAATGTTCAAGGGCAGGAAGCATCCAGCATGGAAGAAAGATGAAGGCCTGAAGACTCAGCAAGTCTGCCCTTCCATCTTCTCCTCCCTACTTTATTCTAGCCACACTGGCAGCTAATTAGATGGTGCCCACCCAGATTGAGGGTTGGTCTGCCTCTCTGAATCCGCTGACTCAAATGTTAATCTCTTTGGCAACACCCATACAGAAACACCCAGGAACAATACTTTGCATTCTTCAATCTAATCAAGTTGACTCTCAATACTAACCCACAGACCACTAGCTAGACTAATAAAAAAGGAAACGGAGAAGAATCAAATAGACACAATCAGAAATGATAAAGGGGATGTCACCACTGACCCCACAGAAATACAAACAACCATCAGAGACTACTGTAAACACCTCTATGCACATAAACTAGAAAATGTGGAAGAAATGGATATGTTTCTGGATGCAAACACTCTCCCAAGACTGAACCAGGAAGAAGTTGAATCCCTTAATAGAACAATAATGAGTTCTGAAATTGAGGCAGTAATAAATAGCCTACCAACCAAAAAAAGCCCAGGACCAGACAGATTTACAGCTGAATTCTACCAGAGGTAGAAAGAGAAGCTGGGACCATTTCTTCTGAAACTATTCCAAACAATTGAAAAGGAGGGACTCCTCAATTCATTTTATGAGGCCAGCATCATCCTGACACCAAAACCTGGCAGAGATACAACAAAAAAAGAAAACTTCAAGCCACTCTCCCTGATGTCAGTGCAAAAATCCTCAATAAAATACTGGCAAACAAAATCCAGAAGCACATCAAAAAGCTTATCCACCACTATCAAGCTGACTTCATCCCCAGGATGCAAGGTTGATTCAACATACACAAATCAATAAATGTGATTCATCACATAAACATAACTAAAGACAAAAATCACATGATTATCTCAATAGACATAGAAAAGGCCTTCGATAAAATTCAACATCCCTTCATGTTAAAAACTCTCAATAAACTAGGTGTTGAAGGAACATACTTCAAAATAATAAGAGCCATTTATGACAAACTCACAGCCAATATCATACTGAATGGGGAAAGATGGAAGCATTCCCCTTGAAAAGCAGTACAAGACAAGGATGCCTTCTCTCACCACTCCTCTTCAACACAGTATTGGAAGTGCTGGCCAGGGCAATCAGCAAGAGAAAGAAATAAAGGATACTCAAATAGGAAGAGAGGAAGTCAAATTATCTTTGTTTGCAGTTGACATGATTCTACATCTAGAAAACCCATTGTCTCAGCCCAGAAGCTTCTTAAGCTAATAAGCAACTTCAGCAAAGTCTCAGGATACAAAATCAATGTGCAAATATCACAAGCATTCCTACAATAGACAAGCAGAGAGCCAAATCATGAATGAACTCCCATTCACAATTGCTACAAAGAGAATAAAATAAGTAGGAATACAGCTAATAAGTGAAGTGAAGTTCTCCTCTTCCAGGAGAACTGCAAACCACTGCTCACGGAAATCAGAGAAGACACAAACAAGTGGAAAAACATTCCATGCTCAAAGATAGGAAGAATCAATATTGGGAAAATGGCCATACTGCACAAAGTAATTTATAGAGTCAATGCTATTCCCATTAAACTACCATTGACATACTTCACAGAATTAGAAGAAACTATTTAAAAATTCATATGGAACCAAAAAAAGAGCCCTAATAGCCAAGACAATCCTAAGCAAAAAGAAAAAAGCTGAAGGCATCACATTGCCTGACTTCAAACTATACTACAAGGCTCCAGTAACCAAAACAGCATGGTACTTGTACAAAACAGACACATAGACCAATGGAACTGAATAGAGAATGCAGAAATAAGACTGCACATCTACAACCATCTGATCTTCGACAAACCTGACAAAAACAAGCAATGGAGAAAGGATTCCCTATTTAATAAATGGTGCTAGGAGAACTGGCTTGCCATATGCAGAAAATTGAAACTGGGCCCCTTCCTTACACCTTACACAAAAATTAACTCAAGATGAATTCAAGACTTAAATGTAAAACGCAAAACTATAAAAACCCTAGAAGAAAATCTAGGCAATACCATTCAGGACATAGGCACAGGCAAAAGTTTCATAACAAAAATGCCAAAAGCAATTGCAACACAAGCAAAAATTGACAAATGGGATCTAAGTAAACTAAAGAACTTCTGCACAGCAAAGGAAACTATCATCAGAGCAAACAAACAACCTACAGAATGGGAGAAAAATTTTTGCAATCTATCCATCTGAAAAAGGTCTGATATCCAGTCTACAAAGAACGTAATCAAATGTACAAGAAAGAAACAAAACATTAAAAAGTGGGCAAAGGACATGAACAGACACTTCTCAAAAGAAAACATACATGTGGCCAAAAAACATATGGAAAAAAAGCTCAATATCACTGATCATCAGAGAAATGCAAATCAAAACCACAATGAGATACCACCTCACACCAGTCAGAATGGCAATTATTAAAAAATCAAGAAACAATAGTTACTGGTGAGGCTGTGGAGAGATAGGAACACTTTTACACTGTTATTGGGAATGTAAATTAGTTCAACCGCTGTGGAGGACAGTGTGGTGATTCCTCAAAGATCTAGAACCAGAAATACCATCTAACCCAGCAATTCTATTACTGGATATATGCCCAAAAGAATATAAATCATACTATTATAAAGATACATGCATGCCTATGTTCATTACGGCACTATTCACAATAGCAAAGACGTGGAATCAACCCAAATGCCCATCAATGATAGACTGGATAAAGAAAATGTGGTCCATATACACCGTGGAATACTATGCAGCAATAAAAAGGAATGAGATCATGTCTTTTGTGGGGACAAGGATGGAGCTAGAAGCCATTATCCTCAGCAAACTAACTCAGGAACAGAACACCAAACACCGCATGTTCTCACTTATAAGTGGAAGCTGAACGATGAGAACACATGGACACAGGAGGGGAAAAACACACACTGGAACATGGCAGGGAGGGGTCGGGGGAGGGAGAGCCTCAGGAAAAATAGCTAATGCATGCTGGGCTTAATACCTACGTGGTGAGTTGACAGGTGTAGCAAACACCATGGCACATGTTAACCTACACAACAAACCTGTACATCCTGCACATGTACCCCTGAACTTAAAATTTTTAAAAAAAGAAAAAAAAATCAGAATTTCAAATAAAATATCTAGTCTCTTAATTGTCAACCAACAAGCCTTGCAGTAATAAATTGGGACTCTGAGAGGCCCCTCTCCAGCCCTGGAGTGCTTCTTTCTTTAGTGCAAGTAATACCACTAGGCTTGGCATAAGGCTTTACAAGTCTACATTATCAAATCTCATTCTCCCACAACCACATTTTACTGATAATGAAATTAGTGCTAAGCTGTTAAGAGATTTGCCTAACATCCCATGACCAATCACTGTTAGACCGAAAGCTGGAATCCAGATCCTTTGATGGTAGATGTGGAGTAGAAAGAAATGGACTTTGGAATCCACCTGACCTGGGTTCAAATCCAAGTTTTGCCCTTAAACTGTGTAATTTTCTAAAGTTAATCTCGCCAAGCTTTGGTCTTCCCCTTTGTAGAAAGAAGACAAGGGTCTTCCAGACAATTATGGAAAAAGGATTGAGAGCCTGTGTGCCAAGTGCCCGGCGCTCAGTGAGTTCTGCTGAAAAGACAGATACCCTCCCCACCTTGCGGTTCTTTTCAAGGTCACCTGCAGCCCATCACAGAAGGATCACGTAGATGGATCACTTGGAGAAACCTTCAGACTGGGAAGAGACGTTCATTTCATTTGGCAGCTGTAAGTAGTCAAAAAGCAAGACCATATGCCTCTCCACCTGTGCCCACTGGCCTTTCTCCTAAGGGATGAAATCGAAGAGAACTCTGGGTTTTGGCTTCCTGGATGGTTTATTAGGGCCGTAGAAGGACTTCAAGATGATTCTCATAAAAGCTGTTTTCCTTGTGATTAAGTTGTATTTGCCTGTTAACTATGTGGTAAACAAACCCTCTACTCCCCCTTTATGGTTATAGCGTAGCCGCCTGTTAATTGGGACTTGGAGGGTAGCGGGCTGGCAAGGCTGCCCGGGACAGGAAGCCAAGAAGCCCAATTTGGTTATCAGTTCTGTTGACATGAGCTGAGCCGTATGTGGTTGTGTGGTGTGTCCAGCAGGTCTAGCTTGGGGTTTTCCCAGCTATGAAAGACCTGCTGTTTGAAAAACTTGGCCTGGAGTCAAACAAGCGCTTCGGATCAGGGCTCTCGCTGCCGTCAGCCCCATCAGCTCTGCGAGCATGGTTTCCCTCTTGGGCAGGGGGAAAGGCAAGCCAAACATGTCTGATTCTATACTTGGTTCAGGGCTGAGGGGAGAAGGAAAGGCAAGGAATGAAACAGGCTGCACCTGGAGCTAATCTGCCCTCCTTAACACCCCACCACAACCTCATCAGAGACAGAAAAAATCAAAAATCCCTTTCCCTGCAAAAGGCATGAGAAGCACTGAAACCCTCTCCCTCTGTGTCACTTATCAGAACTGAACTCAGACAGACTTAATCCCTGAAATAAGACTGCCAGAGGATCAAATGGGTGGGACAGGCTTGCTGGGAAATTCCTCCCAGCCCGTGGATACATGAGTTGGGAAGAAATTGGGGCAGTTCCCAGTGTAACTTGCTACCCCTCCCCCAGGAGCAATCACTGTCAAAAATGATTTATCTTAAACATTTTTTAATTATTTTAGCCAATGGGGTGTGTATGTGTGTGTATGTTACAGAGAGAGAGAGAAGAGTATGTGTGTGTTTTTAATCATTTGCGGTTAAGTCTGAGTTCACAAGAGCCTGAGTTCAGTAGCGTCCAACCGCCAAACCCACACCCAAATATTTTGTAGATAACAGAAGAGCCATTGCCGGGTTATGCTCATGTGTACACAGACAAGCTTTGTGGTGGTGTGGCGAGGACCCCGAAGTGGGAGTCGGGATGCGAAGTTTCTGCAACAAGGGC
Source organism: Piliocolobus tephrosceles (assembly GCF_002776525.5). Classification (NCBI taxonomy): domain Eukaryota; kingdom Metazoa; phylum Chordata; class Mammalia; order Primates; family Cercopithecidae; genus Piliocolobus; species Piliocolobus tephrosceles. Next base: position 28,101,614 of record NC_045443.1, on the reverse strand, counting down.
TGCCATGCGCCATTCAGCTACATCTCAAGAAACAAGGTTTTGAGGAAATTCCATGAAAACCATTCCCTCTTCTTCCTAGTAATTGAGTATAATGCAGCAACTAATGGGTACTGTTATGGAGTTAAGTGCTGATGAACAGGGGTAGCATTTATTATTAGGGTTGTTGGGGTTTTTTGTTTTTTCTTTTTGAGACAGGGTGTCAGTCTGTTAACCAGGCTAGATGCAGTGGTGTGATCATGGCTCACAGCAGTCTCTACTCCCCGGCTCAAGTGATCCTTTCATCTCGGCCTCCCAAATAATTGGGACTGCAGGCACACACACTATGCCCAGTTAATTTTTGTATTTTTTTTTTTTCTTTTTTCTTTTTTTTGAGAGACGGGATTTCACCATGTTGCTCAGGCTGGTCTCAAACTTCTGGGCTCAAGCGATCCACCTGCCTTGGCCTCCCAAAGTGCTGAGATTACAGGCGTGAGCCACCAAGCTTCACCTACAGTTATTCTTACACCTCCACATGAAGTGCTCACAAGACTGGAAGCAATTATGCCAAGACGTTAGCTGTGGTTAATTCCAGACGGTGGGAATATGAGTGCATGTTATTTTCTCCTTGAACTTTTCTACAGTTTAGACCTTTCTACAAATACATAATGTTAAATGCTTGCTAAATGAATGAATAAATGAACCCAGGTAGGGATGGAAATAGGTCTAGCTCCTGACTTCAAAATTGCTCTCATTCCTGTAGAGAATAAGAGAATAATTGCAAGCATCTGTTTATGTGGGATTTGTGTGTGTGTGTGTGTGTATTTACTTTCTACTTATTTCTTTAAGGATAGTTGAAGAATGAAAAACAAAAGGCAGTGTACGCATTGGGAACAGCAGAGAGTGGGGAAAAGAGATTGAAAATTTGTGAAGAGAGGAGGTGAAAGCCAGATAAGAACCACTTGTCCTTAGTAAGTGACTTCCTTTGAGAAACATGGAAGGTTCCAGATGGGCAACAGAAGAGGCTGGCTGGTCACGTTCACATGTAAAAAGATTTCCACATGTAAGACAACATTTGCCAGAATGTAAACAACACAAATAGGGTAGGGACCCTATTTGTTCACTGCTCAATCATCTATGTCTACAGTAGTGTCTGGTGCATGATACATATTTCAATAAATAATTTTTAGATGATGAGTGAATCCATTGTCTTTGAATCTAAAGAGAAGAGGAGGCCAGGCTCACGCCTGTAATCCCAGCACTTTGGGAAGCCAAGACAGGTGGATTACCTGAGGTCACAAGTTCCAGACCAGTCTGGCCAACACAAGAAACCCCATCTCTACTAAAAATACAAAAATTAGTCAGGCGTGGGGGTGCATGCCTGTAGTCCCAGCTACTCAGGAGAGGAGGCTGAGGCAGGAAAATCGCTTGAACCTGAGAGGTGGAGGTTGCAGTGAGCGAAGATCGCACCACTGCACTCCAGCCTGGGTGACAGAGCAAGAGTCTGTCTCAAAATAAAATAAAATAAATAGAAGAGGAAACGACTTTCAAGTAACAAATTATAAGATTTAGATAACAGATGGATAGAAAATATTTCTGACTGTGAAGAATTTGAAACATTTTTAAGGGTATCAATGCCAGTGGTGGGATTTCTAACCCCTGGAACTTTGTAAGAAAAGAGATCATCAAAAATATGCGTTATGGTAGTAGTAATAATGTTAAAAAGTCCTATACATAAGCCCAAGAGGTTCCTATATTCCCTTATTTGCTCTTATTTTGGTTTAAAAGATGTGCTAAGGCTGTCTTGACCATTTCCCAAATACTAAGGCAACTAACGAGTGGTTCATTGCAAACTGTTTCTCCCCTCAACCCACAGTTGGCAAATGGCTGCAGGTTAAACCTTTATTTTAATGAATGTGACATAATTATTTAAGCTCTACACAAACTAGATAGGACCACGTAAGGCTTCATGATCTCTTTAGTCAGTAGAATGTGGTCAGTTATGAGCAAAGGTAAAACCATACAAAAGCTAAGCTGTCAAAAATATGATTGAGAGATTGAAAATAAATGCACCTGGTCACATGGCTTCCTAGACCATGGGATATACAAGGACACTCTGTAGTGACCCTCTAGTGTATTTCTTCTTACTTGAAAGGTCTTGCCTGAGCAGTTCAAGTTCAAGGGGCTGTCTACAACACGCAGGATGCCTGCTGTTATGTCTTTAGTTAACGTCCCCAGGCCCTCACTTTGAAGTGATGACTCACAAAGAATATTTTGTCAGGCTGACTGGGTCATAAAAATATTAAGTGTGGTTTTAAGCAGTAAAGGTTTTTATTATCATGCTCACTTCCTGTCATGAAGCCTTGCATTAAATTGTACTTTAAAAGGGATTAATGACCTGCCTATGTTTCACAAGAAATTTATTATTATAAACATTCTAGAAGTATTGATAGTAACACTTGGGTTCGTTTTTTAAAAATTGGAGGTGCTCAAAAGATGTTCACTGAACTGAATTTGCAGCATATTAAACAAAAAAGCATGATAGTGTGTCGGGGTGAAAATTCAAGAATTTGTTTTAATCCAGAAGTTGTCAGACTTTATCCATCATCATGGAATTGTTGACACTATCATCAGAATGGGACACATTCCTTGCTTAGACCTCTCATAGCTCAGCAGGGCAAGGTACCTTGTTTCAGCTGGTTGTAGCCCAAGATGATTATGCCCCTTCTTCTAGGACACTCAGCTGACAAGATTGACTGAATCCCCTTTCAGTGTCATTGTCTTAAAAATCTAACAAGAAAAAAACATCACTTCCTATCTTGGTTGTAATTCTGTAAGACTTGAAATTTGCCAACTGTATAATCTCCCCAGCCATCAATCCGCTTTTGTTCTTTGCTGAATTTGGTTTACCACTTTCAGGCCACGTTATCTCAAGCAATTTCTGGCTTCTTAGAAGCAGGGCTTAGGGCCCCACTTTCAGATCCAATGGTAATAAACTGAAGTCATTTTAGCGCCTGCCTCATTCAATCTTTCTTTAGTTTCAATACTTGTCTCTCATATTCTCTAGCTTGTTCAGCTTCCTCTTCTGCAAAATGAGGATGATACTATAGATTGCTTAAGCTAACGAAGATAAATACCGCTTCACATAAGTTGCTAAATGCCAAGTCTTTTGAAAACAGCTAAAATAGTCTGCATGTATTATAATTCTCAGGCCCTAATTTTGGCAGCATTTCAAAGGTGACATTTCCATTTCTACTGCAACTAGAAAGGACTAAACATGTACATTTGATTGGCAGGGTTTAGAAAAAGACCTGGAACAGATATGTTCCTCATTAAATTCATATTGCATTATTATACCTCTGCAGAAAAGCTATATAAAAGGCCTTCCAGAAGAGGGCAATGTTTCTGAGGTTAATTTGGCTAATAAATTTTCCAAACACCAAATATTCACACTAACTCCACATTATTTATTCAAAAGCCCTCTCATGCTGAAGTCTGAGAACTGATGACTTTAGGAAAACATTGGATTTGTACCGATTCCCCTTATAAATATTACTGTAATTTTCCTTTTCTTGAGAAATCTGAAACTATTCTATCTGATGTTTGACATATGTCTTCCTTGGGGCCTAAAGTTTCTGGGAAATGTCTTTGTGCCATGCCAGAGTCTTGGTTTAATTGTGCTGACAGTTCACAAACTTTTAAGACTGGCTTGCCTCTTGAGACTGAAATATTGATGTTATTTTAGATGGGTGCTTGGCTACAAAGATTACCATTTGATCTGCAAAGAGAAGGACTTAGAAAACACACTTGAGGCAGGGTGTGGTGGCTCACGCCTGTAATCCTAGCACTTTGGGAGGTTGAGGTGGGTGGATTATTAGAGCTCAGGAGTTCAAGACCAGCCTGGGCAACATGAAGCAACTCTTTCTCTACTAAAAATACAAAAATTAGCTGGGCATGGTGGCGGGCACCTGTAGTCCCAGCTACTCAGGAGGCTGAGGCAAGAGAATCTCTTGAACCCCAGAGGCGGAGATTGCAGTGAGCTGAGACTATGCCACTGCACCACAGCCTGGGCAACAGAGCAAGACTCTGTCTCAAAAAAAAAAGAAAAGAAAAGAAAACAAAACAAAACATACTTGTTCATTCTTCCGTTTCTCAAATGCCAAGTCAAGGTGATCCTGAGGCTATGGTTCATAAATCACTATGGTGACTACCCTGCAGTGTGAGAGAGAGGACCCTAGTCCTCACAGGAACCTGCAGTGAAGAACTAAACTTTTTCCCTACTGAAAACAGCACAGTTATTATCTCAGGGACTCTTCCTAGAAAGATGCCGTTCTAACTTGAATTTTAAAAAGTAAAAACACTTTCTTCCTAGAAAGATTTCGTAATTCTGCTCCAAAGAATCCTAGCCCAAAATATCCTATGGAAACCATTTCAAGAGAGTCCTACTTAAGAGAATTCAGATGAGTTTATGGTGGCAAGTGCACCGTGCTTCTCCAAGTGTGTACAGCCTGTACCAGCCAGGCACATTATAATAAAAAGTGACTTGCCAATAGCACTGGCACATCCCAAGGAGAATTTTGCCTGAAAGATCTCAAAAAAGCAAACTTAGCTTCCATTAACCTCTCCAACCCTATAAAATTATCACCTGCATGGACATCTATTTATTTGTTTGTTTTGTTTTGCCTGCCAACATTACTTCCCCTTTATTTTGGCTAAGAATGCTTGAGCAATGGACATGTGATCCTAGTCTGGACAATCAGATTTTCTCTTCTTGCAATTCGACTCTTCAGTGAAGTGACAAAAGAACAGGAATTGTTGGGTGCAATCCTTTTAAAACAGCCCAGTGAAGAAACAGCTGGTTAGTTCCTGCTACTGAGATCCTTGTAGTTGTAGTTCTCCTGGCCTCTGCCCCTTTTGAGACCTGGACACTCAGCTAGTCCTTGGATTTTGTGAGCTTAAGTTAATCAGTGTTGGTTTCCTTCATTTGCTACCAAAGAGCCCTAACCAAAGCATCTCCTGAATATAAAGGAATTCTGCAAACCCCTATGGGCCAAAGACCACACGGATTGTCACACCATTTACTGCTAGCCAGAAAAAAAACACAAAGCCTTTTTAAAAAGTCTGTAAAAGGCATCCTGTTCCAAGTTGGAAGAGCAAAGACATTTCCAATCCCTTCTGAAAAGTCATCTGAAAACAAGGAAAATCGGAAACAGAAACAGGACTCTATGTTTTTGATGAAACTAAAATCACCTACAATCCTGAATCAGAATGCTAAAAGTAAATAGGAGAACTGTGGATTGCTTAACTGATGGAGGAAAGTCAAAACCAGTGCCGAAATGGTGGGATGCAGGGAGTAGGGGCAAGCTATGGTTTGAGAAGCAAATCCAGGAAAACTCAGAATCCAAGGTACCTGTTAGGAATGAGGCCAGGGCGCTGAAAAGAAAAGGCCCGCCTCAAAGTCTACATAAGGAAAGTCTATCTGAGACCCTAGGCCCACCGCCATGCTACACCGTCAGGAACTCTCTGTCTTCAATCCCACCACAAGATACAAGGGCTTTGCTCTCTAGCAACGTTTCCCCAGAGAAACTGCAGTCATGAAGAACAGGGAAGGGTGGGAGTGAGGTTCTGCAGAGCAAACAGATAACGCCTTCAGATCTTTCCCTTCCCTGAAGGTGAGGTGAGGGCAAGGGAAGTAAGAACATGTCCAGGACTTTAACTGTGCAGGCAAATGTATTCATAAGCTTTGTAAGAAGCTGTTGAAAGGTATAGGAAGACATCATCATACAATCCTAGAAAAACAGATGAAGAATTGAAGTCACTATAATAATATTATCTCCAGGAAGAAGAAAAAGTTTTATAACAGGAAAAGTAATCCCTCCTTGGCTTAGTGGGGAAACATTAACATAGTCACAACGATGGAAAGACTGAATACTGTAGTTGAGCAGAAACGGAGGACTGGATAGGAGGAAGTCAATATATAATGTATAAAACTGATAAACCAAAAGATCGAAATACAAGGTTAATGTGGCCTGTATAGGCGATGGCTCAGGCCTATAATCCCAGCACTTTGGGAGGCCGAGGCAGGAGGGTCACCTGAGGTGAGGAGTTCGAGACCAGCCTGGCCAACATGGTGAAACTCCATCTTTACCAAAAATACAAAAATTAGTTGGGTGTGGTGGCACACACCTGTAATCCCAGCTACTCGGGAGGCTGAGACTGGAGAATTGCTTGAACCTGGAAGGTGGAGGTTGCAGTGAGCCAAGATTGCACCATTGCACTCCAGCCTGGGCAACAAGAATGAAACTCTGTCTCAAGAAAAAGAAAACAAAAAAGAAATACAGGGCAAATGCCAAAAGATTTTTCTTTTGTTTTGTAGGAGGATTTTAGACACTGTTCTTGTGGC
>NC_045443.1:28062050-28090235 GCF_002776525.5 Piliocolobus tephrosceles | reverse complement strand
GCAGGCAGACTGCCCCTTCTCAGATCTCAACCTCCGTGTTGGGAGATCCACTGCTCTCTTCAAAGCTGTCAGACAGAGTCGTTCGCGTCTGGACAGGCCTCTGCTGCTTTAGCTGAGCCCTGTCCCCAGAGGCGGAGTCTACAGAGACAGGCAGGTTTCCTTGAGCTTCTGTGAGCTCCACCCAGTTCGAGCTTCCCAGCAGCTTTATTTACCTACTTAAGCCTCAGCGATGGCGGGCGCCCCTCCCCCAGCCTCACTGCTGCCTTGCAGTTAGATTGCCGCAGACTGCTGTGTTAGCAAGGAGGGAGGCTCCATGGGCGTGGGACCCTCCCGGCCAGGTGTGGGATATAATCTCCGGTGTGCCAGAGTTACAGCGCAGTATTGGGGTGGGAGTTACCCGATTTTCCAGGTGTTGTGTGTCTCAGCTCCCCTGGCTAGGAAAAGGGACTCCCTTCCCCCTCGCGCTTCCCAGGTGAGACGATGCCTCGCCCTGCTTCAGCTCTCGCTGGTCGGGCTGCAGCAGCTGAACCAGCACCGATTGTCCGGCACTCCCGAGTAAGATGACCCCAGTACCTCAGTTGAAAATGCAGAAATCACCGGTCTTCTGTGTCGCTCGCGCTGGGAGACGGAGACTGAAGCTGTTCCTATTCGGCCATCTTGCTCCGCCCCCTTTCCTTTGATTCTTACATCTTCAAATAATACCATTTCTTGCTTAATAATTTTCAGATCTTTTTAAACATCGTTTTTTTTGCAAAAGCTGTCTTTTACTGAGAGCAACCTGTAACTTTTGTTCCAAAGCATGCATCTATAGTTTATTTCATCTTTGTTTTATCATGCTTAAAGTTCAATATTCTTGTGTCCATATTCCACTAGATTTAAAACACTTTGACTGTCTAGACTTGTAGACTATTCATCAGATTGTCTTTTTATTTTGATATTTTAAATGAGTCATTGTTCTTCATCTTAAGGCATACAGGCATACCTCAACAATATTGCAGGTTTTTCCAGACCATCACAATAAAGCGAATCATACAAATTTTTTGGTTTCCCAGTGTGTATAAAAGTTATGTTTACACCATACTGTAGTGGGTTATACATGAAATAATTTTCAAATTCAAGTGCGATAAGTGTGCATAGCATTATGTCTAAAAAAAGTATGTCTCTTAACTTAAAAATAATTTATTACTAAAAAATATTATCATCTGAACCTTCAGCAAGTTGTAATCAAGTTTTCCTCATAAGATTGTAGCAACTGAGTCACACCTTCAGGTTCCATTGCTAATTCTAGTTCTCTTGCTCTTTCCACCACATCTCTAATTACTTCCTCCTCTGAAGTCTTGAACTCCTCAAAGTTATCCATGAGGGTTGGAACGGACTTCTTCAAAACTCCTGTTAATGTTGATATTTTGACCTCCTCCCAAGAATCATAAATGTTCTTAATAGCATCTAACATGGTTAGTCCTTTCCAGAAGGTTTTCCATTTACTTTTCCAGATTCTTCAGAGGAATCACTATCTATGTCAGCTATAACCTTACAAAACATATTTCTTAAATAATAAGACGTGAAAGTCAAAGTTGCTCCTTGATTCATGAATTACAGAATGGATGTTGTGTTAACAGGCACAAAGACAACATTAATTCATTGTATTTCTCCTTGTACATCATCAAAACTCTTGGATGATCAGATGCATGGTCAATGAGCTGCAATATTTTGAAAGAAATCTTTTTTGCTGAGCAGTAGGTCTCAACAGTGGGCTTAAAATATTCAGTAAACAGTGCTGTAAATGGATGGGCTGTCATTCAGGCTTTGTTTGTCTATTTGTAGAGTAGAGGCAGAATAGATTTAGCAACATTCTTAAGGCCCCTAAGATTTCTGAAATGGTGAATGAGCATTGCCTTCGATTTAAAGTCACCCAGCTGCATCTGCCCCTAACAAGAAAGTCAGCCTGTCCTTTGAGGCTCTGAAACCAAGTATTGATGTCTCCTCTGTGGCTATGCAAGTCTTAAATGGTATCATCTTCCAATACAAGGATGTTTCATGTACATTGAAAATCTGTTTTGTTTGGTGTGTTCACCTTTATCAAGGATCTCAGCTAGATCTTCTGGATCACTTGCTGCAGCTTCTACATCAGCACTTGCTGCTTCACTTTGCACTTCTATGTTGTGGAGAGAGTTTCTTTCCTTAAAACTGATGAACTAACCTCTGCTAGCTCTGAAGTTTTCATCTGTATCTTTCTCACCTCTCTCAGCCTTCACAGAATTGAAGAAAGTCGGGGTCTTTTTCTAGATTAGACTTTGGCTTAAGGGAATGTTGTGACCAGTTTGATCTTCTATCCAGACCACTAAAACTTTTCTCCATACCAGCAATAAGGTTGTTTTGATTTCTTATCATTCATGTGTTCACTGAGGTAGCGCTTTTAATTTCCTTCAAGAGCTTTTCCTTTGCAGTCACAACTTGGCTAACCATTTGGCACAAAAGGCCTAGCTTTTGGCCTATCTTGACTTTAGCATGCCTTCCTCACCAAGCTTCATCACTTCTAGCTTTTGATTTAAAATGAGAGACATGTGACTCTTTCCTTCACTTGAACACTTAGAAGCCCTGTAGGGTTATTTATTGTCCTAATTTCAATATCGTATCTCAAGGAATAGGGAGGTCAAGGAGAGGGAGAGAGAGGAAGGAGCACCTGGTCCAGTGGAGCAGTCAGAGAATACAACATTTGTGAATTAAGTTTGCCATCTTTATGGACATGGTTGACAACTCCCCAAAACATTTATAATAGTAACATCAAAGATCACTGATCACAGATCACCATAACAGATAAAATAATAATGAAAAATCTGAAATATTGCAAGAGTTACCAGTATGTGACACAGAGACATAAAGTGAACACATGCTGTTGGAAAAATGGTACCAACAAACTTGCTCAACTCAGGGTTGCCACAAATGTTCAATTTGCAAAAAAACAAACAAAAAAAAACCAGTATCTGTGAAACAAAGCAAAGCAGAATAAAACGAGGTATGCCTGTAGCTGATTGGGACTTCATCTTTTTATTTTTATTTCTTTTTTTTTTTTTTTTTTTTTTTTTTGAAACAGAGTCTTGCTTTGCCACCCAGACTGGAGTGCAATGGTGCAATCTTGGCTCACTGCAACCTCCACCTCCCAGGTTCAAGTGATTCTCCGGCCACAGCCTCCTGAGTAGCTGGGATTACCGGTGCCCGCCACTATGCCTGGCTAAATTTTTATTTTTAGTAGAGATGCGGTTTCACTATATTGGTCAGGCTGGTCTCAAATTCCTGACCTCAGGAGATCCGCCCACCTCAGCCTCCCAAAGTGCTGGGATTACAGGCATGAGCCACTGTGCCTGCCCGGGACTTCATCTTTTTACAATAAAAAATAACAGTACCATATCATCAAGTAATATGTGATTATTTGAAACTTAAAAATAGTACAGTATACCAGATTACTGGAATACTGAAAATTAATAATGCAATCCCTGGTAGAAAGCAAATTAAAAAGAGTTCTGTATACTGGCTTTCAGTAGATTGAAACATATATATATTTGAACAATTCACCTTTATCCCTAATACAATAACTTTTCAAAAGCTAATTTATAAATGTCAGTTTGTACAGATACAAACTGTATAACATCCAATATAATCAGATATTCTCAGAATATACAGATTAAATATACAGAAGTAAATATATGGTTATTGCCTGATTATAATTACATAGGGAAGGGAATAATTCACAATTTATGTAACCATAGTGGCAGTGTAGAGAGGTGGTTTTGCCAGTGATTACTTAATACTAAGTTGCCAACACATTACTAAAAACCTTCATTTATGACAGTCTAAGAGATCTCCTTCCTGGAAATTATCAAGTATTTGTTGAGGCTACACAACAGAAAGAAAGTAGCTTTTAAAAGCAATGATGCAGGCTGGTTGCAGTGGCTCACGCCTGTAATCCCAGCACTTTGGGAGGCCCAAGCAGGTGGATCACCTGAGGTCAGGAGTTTGAGACCAGCCTGACTAACATGGTGAAACCCCATCTCCACTAAAAATACAGAAATTAGCAGGGTATAGTGGCAGGTGCCTGTAATCCCAGCTACTCGGGAGGCTGAGGCAGAAGAATCGTGTGAACCCAGGAGGCAGAGATTGCAGTGACACAAGATCAACACCATTGCACTCATGCCTTGGCAACAGGAGCAAAACTTTTTCTCAAAAAAAAAAAAAAAAGGCAATGATGCAAAGAAGACAACAGACACACTGGGGTCTATTGAGGGTGAAGGGCGGGAGGAGGGAGAGGAGCAGAAAAGATAACTATGGGCTTGGGTGATATGAGCTGGGTGATAAAATGATCTGTACAACAAGCCCCTGTAACACATATTTACCCATGTAACAAACGTTCACATGTACCCCTGAGCCTAAAATAAAAGTTTAAAAGAAAAAGCAGTGATGGTTTCTAGTCTCTCCTCTTCTCTCTAACCTCTCTGCTTTTCAATTTCTAATGGCTTAAATAGTGGGAAAACTGTCAACCCGTCGTCTACCTTTATGTCACACTGAAAAACAGAATACGTGACACTATCGGGGGGGCAATTCCCCAGTTGACTGTAGGGGTCACTATAAAGTCTGCCCCCTTCAAAGCACCTACGTCAATTAAATGTTACAGGAATCCAGGTTCATCATTAGACATTTGCTTTTGGAGTTAAGCATCATCCTCCATCCTCAATACTCTTTACACCTATGGACTCCCTGGGAAGGAAGGCATATTCCAGTCATTGTTATCTTATCATGGACTTGATTTCAGAGGACGCAGGACTGGCAGCATGAGAACACTGGGCAGGAGCCCAGCCATGCACTCAGTGGGAGAGAAAGAGTGTGAAAAGGTGGGGTGAAGAGGTCAGAGAGCATCTCTCCCAGCTTTCAGATCTTTCCCCGAGCCCAGCTTTATCTCCTCCTTAGTTCAATGCTTCTGCCTACATTAAACCTCAACCCCATTTATCCCAGGTTAATCTCCACTCTAATTCTATTTGGAAGGCCAACTGCCCACTCCTTACTTTGAACCAACACAGCCGTGAAGTTAACAAGGCTGCTTCACTAATCACAACAGGAAAGAAAAGCCAAATTAGAACACTGTGAATGAATGTGCAGAGCAGTGAATTAATGGTTTGGCATTACACATTTCAAGTCTGGGAGGTTAAAAATGCTTCTCATGGATGTGCCCAAAGCTTCCAGGCTGTGTCAGTGCTTTCTGTTTTATACATTTGGGTTTTGGCATCCAACGGCAGTGGACTTCTTGAGGAGGTGAGGAAAGTGGGAAATACTCCCTTTTAGCTCTCTCCAGATTAAATATCCAGGACGGCCTAATGACTGATACCATAACACAGAGAACGCTTCTGTACGCCAGCCTTAAAGATAAAAAGGAGCCTCAAGAACTGATCCTGATTTCCATAAGGTCAAGAAGGGTGAATTTTTGAAAAGGTAATTCTTGCACAACAGACAAATCCATGATGTACAACATTTCCAACTATGGTGTATTCTATGCAGCACTATGCATAGATCTCCCTAAGGATCCTTGTTCTGTTATTCATGATACACACATACGTCCTAGAACTTGAGTTTGAAATGTTCAAACAGAACTCAGCAAGGTAAGTATGGTCTTGACATATTTCATTCCCTTTCATTGTGTGATTCCAATTCTAGCAATAATCAGCAGAGCATTTTACTGGGAGTTTCCTAAGGAACTCGAGGAAGAGGGATGGGAGGGAGACCATGACAAGATGAAGTATCAGGGAAGGCTTTAACCCAAGAGGTTGCTCAGAAAGTACTGAGAGCTACTACAGACCCCTCTCAGCACCCCAGTGAGATGGTGTAATCTTACCTAAAGCCAGATCAAATTCAGAGTCAAAAAATTATTTTTACGTCAATTCTCTGGGAGAAAAAATTAAGAAATCCAAACAGAAATGCTAGGTAAGTGTTTAGCTATTCAGTGGGTAGTCCCGCTCCTTCACCCTACGCTAAGAGAGACTCTATAGACACCAGAAGGGCTGGCGGGGGGAAGGACACTGAACAGACCCAGACCACCTTTCAGAGTGAAGAAATCCAAGCGACCGGAAGGTGGCCCAACCTTCCATATATCATATGTGGGGCATATATCCTAAGCTAAATTAGGATAGGAGCTCCTTGTCACCAGACCTAGCAACATGTATGACTCACACAGTTAAGCCATACTTCACGATGGCAAACCAGTGTGCACCCTGCTGCCATTCTGATTATCTCTCATCCTCTTCTTCGAAATCTTTTTTAAAAAATTTGTTTTACTTTAAGAATAATCAAAGCAAAACAAAAACTGGGTGGTCATGAGACATTTAAACTCCCTGCTCCCAGGTCTCCACTGGTGTCTTTTTGACAGCTTTCAAGGCTGCGCCCCAAATGTTGCATTTCATCAACATCACTCCTTCCAGACCCAAGCTCTGAATTTACACACCAGGCAGAAGTGTTTCTTCGCCTGGGGATTCTCAGGATGCCAGGCTCGGCCAAATGGGAACAGCTTTCCTTCTAGACCACAGTCTTGTGGCCCACCTTGGAGGCTGAAATAAAGCTACTGTACTCAGCCTCCCAACCTCACCCAATGCCCACTAATAACATCTGTTTTATAGCCATCATTCCTGCAACCTGCTCGCTCCTTGGCTCTCTCGCCCTCTCCAAGAGGATGTGCTCTACTATGCGGCAGGTCTGGTGGAAAGTTGACAGTCTCCAAGCCAAGAGCGAAAGCAGCCAGCGCTGGATAAACGACTTGAAGTGCTTTCTCCAGGGACCCCTTCCAGGCACAGGAGCCCTTCTTAACCAGATTTGGCCTGTGCTGGCAGGCAGCCTTGTTCAGGAGCACATTAAAAATCAAAATACAGACACCGTTTGGAAAGCATAGAAAGCTTGACTCTAACATCTTATGTATTAAAACATTGTTACATAAAAATGACCACAAAGCTCCAAATTCATACTTTCCTACCTTGTGAGACCCGTTGCCACCAAGAATAAACCTGTGAAAGTGTGAGGCCAACTGTGGAGCCTCAAGAGGCCTGGGGATAGGGCTGGAGCCACATTCCAAGCCTTGGGGGCAAGATCAATGCCCTGGCCCTTGAGAGTAGCCCAGCCTGAAGCGAAGTGGGTGAGCGGATGCTCTCATCTCACCACATGAGTCTGGGGGCAAACAGCAGCCTGAGCCAGGGTGGAGCCGATAGTCTCTTCTGAGGCCCCCTTTCATGTACCCCATAAAGCCCCAGACAGATTGGCACAGCTCACAGTTTTTAATGAAGCGTGGGCTCCTGACTGGAGCCAAAGGGGCATTACAGACTCAGAATGAGGCTCTTTCATACCCTCCGAGATGGTGATATAGAAGCGCCAGGCTTCTGGAACAACTTTCTGCTGAGGAACTCAATGCTTGTCATGGAACCCGTTTCATTTTTTCTCATCAGATCTTAGTGACATCCAGGATGGATAATTTCCATCTGTGTTTTGATGCAGATCTGAAGCAGGGCCTTGAATAATTCAGGTAACCAGCCAGGGCTAGAGCTAGAATACAAATCTCCTACGCACTGACTATGTGAGGACATTTATAGGAAGCTTATCAGAGGCCAGGCACTGCTAAGCTTTACACACATTGCCTCATTCAATCGTGACAACAGCTCTATGAGAAACCTGCCTTTTCTCTTTTATACACATGAGGAACCCTGAGTACAGAGAATTTACGGCCATAAGTTTGCCCCATTCTCTCCCTCCTCAGTAAACATAATGCCTTTTACATCCATGCAAATGTCAATGAATAAGATGTGCTGTGTGTGCCTGAACACTTGGAAGATGAAAGTATTTTGGAGTCAGTTGAACTTGTTTAAATCCTGACTTTAACACTTGCTAGCTGTGTGATCCTGAGAAATCTCAATTTCTTTATTTATAAAATGGGGGCATCTAAAGACTCAGGACCTCTGCACCAGACAATACAAAACAATAGAATACAACGTAAATGGTGTCATCTAGAATTGCATTGATTGAATGTTCCTGCCGAGACTTCAGCAATTCCAAACTGTGAATAGATTCCATCTGCCTTTACCCCTCAGAGACAGCACGGTAGGTATCCTGAAAAGAAGAGGCCCTTTGAGTCCAGCATTCTCAGATTTGAGTCATCATTCTTCCATCTAGTGACTGTGTGACCCTGAGTCACAAGCCTTCTGCACCTCCATTATCCTATCTGGAACTGGGAATAAATTGGTAATAAACATGTTCATCTGGAGGAATTGTAAAGATTTTGGTTCTTGTAAGTGGCATACCATAACAAAAACCTAAAATGTGGGAATAGCTTTAGAACTGAGCTCTGAGCAGAAACTAGACAAGCTGTAAGGATTTTAAGAGTATTAGTGAAATATTAAATGCATTTGAACACACTTCTTACACAATTCTGGACTTCGGCTGTTGGAGGGGATTTAAAGGAAATTGAGGAAAATCTTATTGGAAACTGGAAGAAAGGGGATCTTGATTATGAAGTGGAAGAAAGTTTAGCAACACTGTCACCTGCAGTTACGTGGAGAGCAGAAAGCCTACCCAGCAAACTGGGTGATCTGGCTGAGGACAATTCCAGCCAGAGTGGTAAAGCCCCCTGGTTTCTTCTTACTGCTTGTAAGAGATAAGATTGATATATAAGTCCTGGTGCAGTGGCTCATGCCTGTAATCCCAGCATTTTGGGAGACTGAGGAAGGCAGATCACTTAAGGTCAGGAGTTCGAGACCAGCTTGGACAACATGATGAAACCCCATCTCTACTAAAAATACAAAAATTAGCCAGGCATGGTGGTGGGTGCCTGTAATCTCAGCTACTCAGGAGACTGAGGCAGGAGAATCACTTGAACCCAGGAGGCGGAGGTTGCAGTGAGCCGAGATTACGCCACTACACTCCAGCCTGGGCAACAGAGCGAGACTCTATCTCAAAACAAACAAGCAAATATAAAAGACTGTTAAACTGAACAAGCCTGAAAACCATTAAAACCACTAAACACAATGGCTTTGAAAATTCTCAGCTCTTTCAGATGACAAATGCTGATAAATTTTAGAAAGAGCTTGTAAGCAAAAATCAAACTGGGACACTGCAAGGAAGACATGCTTCACACCAAAGACCCACTAAAGATTTAAAGGGTTTAAGTCACAGATTTATTCATTTAAACAATAGAACTCTTAAGAAGTGGAGGACATTGTCCCTCCAAAGAAATTTATAGTTTTTAAATTAAAAAAAAAAAAAAGGCCTTCTCTTGAAGAGATCTATGCCTTTTTATCTACTACAGTAAACTTCAGTAGGATTCACAGAAGACTTATGAAATTTTTAAAAGAATGATATCAGGCCAGGTGTGGTGGCTCATGCCTACAATTCCAACACTTTGGGAGGCCAAGGCAGGTGGATCACTTCAGCCCAGGAGTTCGAGACCAGCCTGGGCAACATGGCAAAACCCCGTCTCTACCAAAAATAAAAAAAAAAAAAAAAACTAGCCGGGCATGGTGGCCTGTGTCTGTAGTCCCAACTACTCGAGAGGCTGACGTGTGAGGATCACTTAAATCCAGAAGTCCAGGCTGCAGTGAGCCATGATCACACCACTGCACTCCAACCTGGATGACAGAGCAAGACCCTGTCTCAAAAAAAAAAAAAAAAAAGCCAGACACGGTGGCTCACACCTGTAATCCCAGCACTTTGGGAAGCCGAGGCAGGTGGATCACGAGATCAAGAGATTGAGACCATCCTGGCAAACATGATGAAACCCCATCTCTACTAAAAATACAAAAATAGTTGGGCATGGTGGTGTGCACCTGTAGTCCCAGCTACTCAGGAGGCTGAGGCAGGAGAATCACTTGAACCTGGGAGGCAGAAGCTGTAGTGAGCTGAGATTGCACCATTGCACTCCAGCCTGGTGACAGAGTGAGACTCAGTTTCAAAAAAAAAAAAAAGAATGATATTGATATCAGCAGAAACATCCCCAACTTTGAGAGGCACAGAGAAAAGGACAAAATGAAAAGAGGCTGTTGAACCCCAAAATGTATACAGATAAGAAACAGGTTGAGAAAACTACTCGGTCACAAACACATGATGTTTTCATGAAAAAAGGATGACTCAGAGAGAACCAAGAGTCCAGAAGGCAGAGCCAGGAGTGAATAGAATAACTGCTACTCAGGAGTGTGACTGAGACCCAATTAAGGAGCTTCTGTGTTTGCCCAACTGGATTTCAGACCTGCTAGCAATCGTTGTGTGCCTCCCACTCTGCCCATTTTTGGGCAGGAGCATCAATAGTGGTTATCCAATGTCTAGCTAAGCCTGTATGTTGAGTGTGGGGGACAAATAACTTGTCTTTGCAGCCCACAGGTGTATGGATAGAAAGAAATGGTACTCAAGGAACTGTCCATATGGAATTACACCTGACAAGCCTCATCTGCACCCAGGCCTGAATATATGATCATCATCTAGACCTCAAGTTTATGCTCTAATGGGATGAGACTTTTGGGGAACTTATGAGGAGTTAAGAGTATTCTGACTATGGAAGGGATGTAAATCATAAGAACCCAAAAGATGGACTGTGATCACCAACCTCCAAGGTGGCACCTAAGATTTACACCCTCAGACAGTCGTCTTCTACTTTGTACCAGAATTGGTCTATGTGACCAATAGAATGCGGTGGAAGTTGTGTTCTATCACTGTGGCTTCTGTCTTGTCCTCACTCTTGGGTCACTCATTCTGGAGGGAGCCAACTGCCATGTCATAAGCAGCCCTGTGAAAAGGCCCACAGGGAGGAAAACTGAAGCCCCCAGTCAACAGCCACGTGAATGAGCTCAGAGGCGGACTCTCCAACCCAGCCAAGTTTTCAGGCAGCTGCGGCCCCAGCCAACATCTTGACTGAACCCACACAAGTGACAGAGCCAAAATCACCCAGTGAAGTTGCTCCTGGATTCCTGACCCTCAGAAAGTGTATGAATAATAAATATGTTTATTAAACTGATAAGTTTTGGGGTGATTTGTTACATAAAAATAGATAACAAATACAGATAACTAATATGGAAAAATTTTAAAGTATGGCATTAATATGGTTAAAAACAACAAATATGTGGTTAAAAGTACATATATTTATTATCTTAAGGCAAATTTTAATAACAGACCTGGAGTGTGATAATTAAGACTTGTTTGCCACATGTCACCCTATATACGTAAAGGACATCAACGTACAGCAAATGTTTTCAAGAGTCAAGGTGTCATCCCTGGAGAAAGGAACACAAATCTATAACCTATTAGTGATCAGGGAGGTAAATCTTTTGCTTTTCACAGCATGCCAAGAATGTCTTTTGTGTGATCTCCTATTGATATATGTTTGGTGCCAGAACAGCTCTGTAACTGGGGGAAAAGCTAGAGTTCATTGTTTTGCATGCTCCCACCTGGGAGTAAGGCTGGGAGTGGATTTTAATCCACTTCAAAGAGCCCAAAAAGGCATAGGATTCAGTGAAAACTGAGACGGGCCTTTGAGTGACCATAGCTCAACTACTGGATCCCCAACTTAGGAAAGAGTTTTCAAGCCCAGTACGACAGTCAGGGTGGAGACCGGGACAGCAGAGACAGAGGGCTGGAAGAACCTAAAAAGAGTGAATTCTGTGAACCAAAGTTTCCACGATATTGAGGATAACTGAGGCATCTCCCTCTGACTGTGACAAAACAAGCTGGAACTGACTGAAACTAAATAAAGCGACAGGAAAGGGAGGACGTTCTTGTCAGCAATCCTCCGTTTCAGCGGGTTGTTTTGACTACAGAGTGAGTAGCACTCATCATACCGAGAATTGACAAGAACTAATCTTCATGGTCAAAATACATCTCCTCAGCTTCTTGTATTTCAGAAATCGTCGTCTCCTGCCTCATTCTGACCACATTAGAACCTGGGGTCGTTGGACCACATTTTTTTTTTGACCCTACCCAAGGAGAAGTTTAGATGTCTCTCTTTTTCATTACTCTCTTTTTCTTTTCAATGTGACTTTAGTGCCAGTGCAGAGAGCCAGATGGAAACTAAAGCCCTCTGTTTATGACTGAACAGGTACACCACAAACAGCAGTGCAAATGTTCCACCCCACTGCCTCCCACACACCCAGACTGCCCCAAGCCCCACCTGGAAGGACCAGTTTCTAGCAGAGGGGATGATGGTTCCATTTCTATGCTTATTGAACCTGGTAATATTTGCTTAAGAACATTTGAATAGAGGCCCCTCAGAAAACTCACATTTCCATATTTACTGGGGGATTTTTGTTTATTACAAATGAGGTTAAGAAACCATTCTGTATACTTGCTAAGCGAAAAGAAGCAGGCTGCTAAAGAACATGCCAGTAATCTTAATTTAATAAGCATTTTTTTAAGCATTGACTATACCTCAGGACCTGTGCCGGGCACATAAGGTCAGTATAGATGAGGCTATGTGAGGAGTATTATAATCCCCCATCTTTCAGTTGAGAGAAGGAGGAGCAAAGAGGTAAAATAACCAACCTAATAGGAGATAATTACCTCTGGGGAGTAGGGGACGGGTGCAGTGGGCAGCAGCTTGGACCTTTTTATACTGTGAGAATTTTTACCGTAAGCATATATTATTTGGATGCATTTGACAAGATGTGACAAGGAAATAGTTGCATCTTTTTAAGAAAATCATTTGCTTAAAGTCACAGAGCTAGTAAGTGACCCAATCAAACTCTAGAACCTGGTTTATGGGGCTCCCCATTGCAGGAGCTTCCTCACTGTGCTATGATCTTATTGTTGGAAAATGGATTCTATAACCATTGGCCAACACGTGCATGGCAGTTACCTCTGTGAGGCGGTCTAGGGACGCTATGGTAGCAGACTGACTACATAAGCTATCGCTCAAACTGGGACACTCTTGAGAGTGAAAGGGGACACTACTTGGACTGAGACTGTCCTAGGGGCACTAGGACGTATAGCCTGATTGTGAGTGACTGTTTTCATTATGCCATGAACAGACAGTCACCAACTTAGGATGGTTCGACTTACGATTTTTCTTCTTTACAATGGTATGAAAGCCATACACATTCAATAGAAACTGTTATTTCAAGTACTGTATTTTGATCTTTTCCGGGCTTAGTGATATGTGGTACCACACTCTTTCATGATGCAGGGCAGGCGCAGTGAGCCGCAGCTCCCAGTCAGCCACGCGACCATGAGGGTCAAAAACTGAGTCTCTGTAGGGCACTGTGTTGCCAGCATTTTTTGGACACTGTGTTTTGTGTTTTGTTTTTTCGCATTCCGTCTTGTCCACAAAATGGCCATCTATGTCTCCTGCTTCTGGTACAGAATTTAATAAATTACATGAGATATTCAACACTTTATTATAAAATAGGCTTTGTGTTAGGTGATTTTGCCCAACTGCAGGCTAGTGAAAGTGTTCTGAGCATATTTAAGGCAGGTCAGGCTAAGCTATGAAGCTCAGTAGATGAAGTGTGTTAAATGTGTTTTTGATTTACAATATTTTCAACTTATGATGAGTTTATTGGAACATAACCTTGTTGTAACTTGAAGAGCATCTGTATATTAAATGTTCTGCCTTAAGCATGTATCATTTAATAAGTAGAGGGACAGTATCGTGTACCTTTGAAAAAAAGAAGAAACCAGTCATTCTAACTCTTGTGAGTCTGTATTCTTTTCATTCAAATCATAAAACTAAATTCACATAATTCAAATTATTTACCACTATAGTCATATAGTATAACAGTCACAAATGTGGCAATCACTGTGACTGAAATGCTAATGTTTCGTAAGAGTGCATGGGAACCACTCTGTCAGTTACCCCTCACCAGGAGCACGGCAGCAACCCTCAATTCATGGCTTTCACAGTACAGGTGGCAAACCCAGAGGTTATGTAACCCTCCCCAGAGGTTACCCTGCAAGTTAGTCAGCTTCCACTCCACCTATTGCCGACTTCCGCTGTTCCACCAAGCTGAAAGACAGTTTCCAGTTCTCTGCGGCTATTCATAACTTTCTCCAAAAAAATGAAAACCAGCTTCGGGAGAACGTATGTGTTACCTTGGCCACATCGTGTACCAATACACAAACACCATTTACGTCCAGGCAAGACTATCAGTAAATAATGTAACCTGACTCAAAACAGAACACGCACATTTCTCAGTAGGGGCAGCCTCGTCTGGACCAGTTCAGATGACTAAGGAACCTCAGGAAGTGGAACCATGAATCAGAAAGAGACCTCCTTTCCTCTGACTCAATGCTGAGCTCATGAGTCCAGGTGGTGTTGGAGGATACTGTGTTCCTGGAGGTGCCGAACGCCTCACAAATATACAGAAACTAAGGAAAAACTTATGACTTTTGTGTCTACTCTGTAAACCAGGCTCTGTGATCACTTGGTATTAATTACTTTTCATATATTATTTAATGTCATGATAGTATGTGTTTCAAATTATCGCCCCATTTTAAAGGTAAAGAAACCGAGGTTCAGAGGGCTTCCCAAAGCCCCACCACAAAGTCTGTGCATTGCCGGTGCTTTTCCATTACGTTACACTGCCTCCCAAGGAGAAGCAATAAGTAAGAAATTAAACAGTATAAAACATTCTCAGAGCCTCCTCCTAGTCATCATTTTCACTAGGGTCTTTGTCACTTCAATTTAGGTAAGCTCTCTATCAGTAGTAACAGGCCTTTTAAATACTTATTTCATTTCTTCCATTCTATTCACAAACTTGAGAACGTATCTACTACATAATTTTGAATATAGTTATAACAATTAGAGTATTAGCTAGTTTTCTCCCACATACAGATAGGTCTAACACGTATTAATGAATTAAGAAGAGAGTGAAGAGTGTGCTTTTTCAGGAGTGCATTAACTCCAGCCTCAAAAGCAGTGCATGAGCAGCCCATGTGTCTCTGGGTCCACTGAACCCCCAAAGGAATGAGAGCCGCAGATGACCACACGTGGCCCCTGTGGTTAGGTAGGCTGGAATCTGGCGAACTCCTCAAACGCGGTTTGGAGCCTCTCAACTTAGACGCAATGCTTGCAATTTGGATTTTTACCACTAGGTGGACGGTAGTGCTTTGTATAGTAATGGTTTTGCTGAATCCTAGTAAGCTTTCCCCAGCAACTGATAAACATTTACATTTATAAAGTAAGTTCTACCAGCTTTAATTAAAGACTATAAACTCCACTGAAAAACAAGACTTTATAACTCAAACGGGATGAGAGAACAATAAAATCATGGTACAAAAATTTAGTTTGAAATACACAATCTCAATTATGCTGTTTTGTAAAAATAACCTCTTTATTTAAAAAAACAGAATTAACAAATCTGATTTTGGACGAAGAGTGCTTTTTCATATTGCTATAATTCACTGCCTTTCTCCCTGAAATTCAGTTACTGCTGATTATTGCTAAACCTAATGCCGGTCTTACTTTTTCTGTTTTTAAGAGGGAAATTTAACTTTTTTTCCTATGTTCCTTTTGTTTTGTTTTTGTTTTTCCAGTGGTCAGGAGAGTCTCAGGCTGCAAATGTGACTGAGGTGAGAAGCAATGGCAGCCTCTCATGCTGCCGCTATTCCATAACCTGCACACTTCTGGAAAGATGACCCTTACAGTCCCTCCTCCAGCTGGTATGGCTATTGTATGGTAAAAGACATGGGTTGTTCTTGATTTGTTCCACTTCCTGGTGACTGTCTCTGCGGCTGTCCTTTTCCAATCATGAACAATTTCTTTCTCCAAGGAACACCTTTCTATTCTAATTCCTCAACCTTTGAATCCTAGAAGCAGCATAAAACTAGAATAATAGTAAACATAAGTAACACATTGAACTTAAACCCATCACAGCACTAGGCATTTTATATATATTAACTCATTTTAAGCAACAGCACACCAAATATTTAAGATTATCTATAAAACATTCAAACAGCTTCACACCTCCTTTTTTTTTTTTTGAGACAAAGTCTTGCTCTGTCACCCAGGCTGGAGTGTAGCGGTACGATCTCGGCTCACCACGACCTCCGTCTCCCAGGTTCAAGCAATTCTCCTGCCTCAGCCTCCCGAGTAGCTGGGATTACAGGCACACCCAGCTAATTTTTGTAATTTTAGTAGAGATGGGGTTTCACCATGTTGGCCAGGATGGTCTCAAACTCCTAACCTCAAGTGATTTGCCCACTGACAGTAGCAGCACTGTCATCTCAGAAAAACACTGACACTTCAAGTTCCAGCTCCCTTTCTAGCCTCATGCATTTCAAGGAAATCACTTCTAACTATAAGCAACCAGAGAGAGCAGAGAGTAAAACACAGATAAGACAGCTCAGGCACAAAAGGAGGTGGGGGGAAAGTTCCTTGGGTAACTGCCAATCTTCACCCTCATACAATGGGCCCCAGTAAAACAGTGGGCCTTAATAAGCACATTCCTTTCCCTTCAGGCGCACTAAAATAGGGAATCTAAAAGCAGACTCAGGGGTATGCCTGCCGCTGCAAAAAGATTTATGGGAACGAACATACAACTCTCTCTCTCAGATAAGCACAACAAAGAGTCACAGAAGCAGTACAAGCCTCTGATAAACTCTCCCACCCTAAATCCTTAACAACTCAGTCTATAAGAGATTGTGGCTCTGACCTAACTCGGCCAGAAGTCCCTCTCAGGTTTGTTTCCTAAAATAAACCTGTCCTTGTGAACTGGCAAGCCACCCTTCATGTATCTCTCCTCTTTTTTTAATTCTTACACCCGCCTCGGCCTCCCAAAGTGCTGGGATTACAGGCGTGAGCCACAGTGCCTGGCCATACCGCCTTTTAAAATGTTTTTTGTAAAACATCTATTGAAGAATGCCATTTTTAAGCAGAGATAGTTCATATGTTCACACATATACATTATATGAATAAATACCTCATCACATATACACACTTCTTCTCACCTCTTTGTGGTATATTATCTTCCCAGGTGGTTTCTGGCTCTCTGAATAGTAATCTTCCCTCTTAATGCTGCCTGTCATTCCTCCGCTATACCTTGCTACTCAAGAGCATGGTTCTGTGACCAGCAGTAACTGCATTAACTAGGAGCTTGTTAGAAAAGAGAAACCATGGGCTTTATCCCGACTGAATCAAAATCTGCAGGTGACAAGATGCCCAGGTGAACTGCATGCACGTTACCATCTGAGATGTGCTGCCCTTCCCAATACAGCTGATTGAGAAGATGATCACATCATTAAGGAGTTAAGCATTAACAGCGACCGCAGTGGCAAGGCCAGAAAAAGTTGATAAGTAACACAGCAGTGCCAAAGAGTAACAATGCTCTTTTTGAGCATTCCAAAAGAGGCCACTAATTAAATGTTCATAGTACACAAAATAACTATACTTCTCCATGATGAGTAGTAAGTAATTAAGGTAGGGCCATTCTTTTTTGATCTTGGGGGTAAATATCCTTGCTCTGATGCAAAGGAAAACCTAGCACTAACATCAGAAAACAAGAAATATTTTCCTTAAATATTTGATCCTATGGACAAAATACGGCACCTTAGCAATCCACCTTTTTTCGAACATGCCTACTCAAAGTTAGTCAATTGTCTCCCCTTTTCAGATTAATTCATAATTGTAAGAAACATGGCTGTGCTTTGGTCAAGGATAGGCCGCGGTAAACATCCTGAGTGACTCAGCGAGTTTAGAGCACAGGCGTATAACTCCGCTTGTTATCACAGCCATGTAACCATAACATGGGAAGGCCATTCCTTGGTCCAAGCCACTGTTGTCTGTAAAAGGCATAATTGCCCTGTTGACACTGTGCAGGCATGCTGGCACCAGAGAGAGAGAGAGTGTCAAAGCTGTTCATCTTTGGAGATGGACAGAGGAGAACCAGGACACAGCTTGGCTCACTTGTGCCCAGAGAGAGAGAGTTAAGCTGCTGACCCTGAAGGCAAGGGAGAGCCAGCTGCACAGCTGTATGTGAGAATGCTGTTGATGAGAGCTGCTGCTGAATAAAACCATCTTTCACCTGCCTACAGCTCCCGAGTGTTCTTTCTGTTCATCCACCCGCTCCCTCCAGACTGCAGCATGGGCTGGTACCTGACCCTGAACGTAACAATTGGTGTAGTCGGGAACCTGACAATAACAAAATTAAGCAGGACATATTCATAAATGGTCACGTATCCAGAATAGCATGTGTTTCTCTGAAGGTCTTCCCCTCGCACCCAATGCATTCTTCTACAACTGTAAAAACGCTTCAGCAAACTCAGCAACGTGCTTTAATATTTGCGACAGTTAATTAAAATTGAGGAGTCCTGAAATGCCTTCTTTAGATGCCAAGAAGCAATGAGTGTTTTTAGCAACTGTTGAACTATGTGTTTGTGAAATTTACACTCAGAGAAGGAGGTGATTTGCAAGAGGTTACAGCTGCTGCACTCTGGCTGCTGTTGCCCTGTCTCCCGAGTTGCTGCCAAGTTGGGGCTGGCAGTTTTGAACTTTAGGAGAGAGAGAGAATTCACTGACAATAAGAGGGTGAGAGAGGAGTGAAGTGCATGGGAATTGCGTGGCCTCTCCTCTACACTGTGGATAGTAATTTGGGGTTCTTGAATACCTATTCCAGATCGTGCCTTCCTGGAATCCCTGTTTGACGCTCCATCTTAACATTTAAAAGCAAATGTAAGAAAGTTAATCATGGCCAAGCATGGTGGCTCATACCTATAATCCCAGTACTTTGGAAGGCTGAGGTGGGAGGATCACTTAAGGCCAGGAGTTCGAAACCAGCCTGAGGAACATAGCAAGACACACCCGCCAACCCCCATCTCTACAAAAAATTTAAAAATTAGCCAAGCATAGTAGTACACACCTGTAGTCCCACCTACTCAAGAGGATGAGGTGGGAAGATCGCTTGAGCCTGGAAGTTTGAGGCTGCAGTGAGCTATAATTGTACCACTACCTTCCAGCCTGGGTGACAGAGCAAGACAAAAGGAAGGGAGGGAAGAATAAGGAGGGGAGGGGAGGGGAGAAGAGGGGAGGGGAGAGGAGGGGAGAGGAGGGGAAGGGGGAGGGGAGGAGAGGGAAGGTAGCTGATTTCAAGTCTATACTCCAGGTCTGACCGGTCTAAGCATCAAACACAGGCTTCAATTTCTTTTTTTGGACAAGCCACATGCGTATCATGTTATACCCCCAAATTCACGTAGCAAATCACGTATATCACCTTTTCCCCAAAACCTAGTCTCCTGGTGTTTCCACTGAGTGACGTCTTCATCCTGCAAGTCACTCAGAGTTAAAATCTCAGATAAGAAACTTCAGAAGCATCTTTAAGAACTTTTCAACCGCAGACCCACCCCATCCAATCATCAAGGCCTATCGGTTTCGTCCAAATGTCTCTCTCTGAAGTCTTTCTCAGTGGTGCACTGGTCAAATGATTTCCCATAAAATGAATTTCTTTAAAGCTTTCATTTGCAGTGTTTGCCAATTTCTGTGGTGTAAATATTCCCACTATGGCCAATTTCAAGCTACCAAAGGTTTAACATCCGGCTCATAAAATACTTAAAAATTTAACAATATGTTCATGATAGCCAGGGCTCCTTTCTAATTCTACTGCTGCCTCCTTACTTCAGTCACTTGTTTTTTATTTCCTGAATTATTTAGAAGGTGCCCACTTCTGGCGCCATTACATCTGTGAGTAAAATACTTTGATTTATGTGTTGTTTATAAAACAAATGTCAAGAACCCTCACCTAGTGTGCAAAGCCTCGCACAGTAGGGGCTCGTTTGCCTTTTTCATCTCATCTCCACTACACTCCCCACCCACCGTGCCCTGCTCCACACTCACATGCATACACACACGACTCCTATGCCCCAGCCCCAGAGAGACACTTGGCATTCTCTCAGCAATGCACAGTTCAGTTCAAAAGACTTTTAACAAATACCTACTAATACAGTTTGGATATTTGCCCCACCCAAATCTCATGTTGAAATCTAATCCCCAGTATTGGAGGTGGGGCCTGGTAGGAGCTGATTGGATCATGGAAGTGGATTTCTCATAGATAATTTAGCACCGCTCCTCTGATGCTGTCCTTGCGATAGTAAGTTCTCTCCAGATCTGGTTGTTTAAAAGTGTGTGGCACCTCCCCCACCTTTATGTTCCTGCTTTTGCCATGTGATGTGCCAGCTCCCACTTCACCTTGCACCACGATCGGAAACTTCCAAAGGCCTCCCCAGAAGCAGATGCCGCTATGCTTCCTGTACGGCCCGCAGGAACATGAGCCAATAAAACCTCTTTTCTTGGCCCGGCTCACACCTGTAATCCCAGCAATTTGAGAAGCCAAGGGAAGCAGATTGGTTGAGCTCAGGAGTTCAAGACCAGCCTGGGAAACATGGCAAAACCTCATCTCTACAAAAAATATTTTAAAAATAATTAGCCAGGCATGGTGGCTCACACCTGTGGTCCCAGCTACTCGGAAGGCTGAGGTAGGAGAATCACTTGAGCATGGGCAGAGGTAGCAGTGAGCCAAGATCGTGCCACTGCACCCCAGCCTGGGTGACAGCCCTGTCTCCAAAAAGAAGAACAAAACGGCAACCTCTTTCTTATATAAATTACCTGGCCTCCGGTACTTCTTTACAGCAATGCAAGAACAGCCTCATATACCTACCATGTGTCAAATATTGTGTTAGGCTAAATAAGACACGGTCCCTGCCCTTCAGGAACATAGAATCCCATGTACTTTCATTCTCTGTGGTTATGTTTATACCATTACTTCAGTCAGAAACTCCCACCTCTTGATTCATTCAAAAAGCATTTACTGGGTGCCTACGAGGTGCCAGACTTTGTGCTAGGTTCTGGAAAGACAAAAATGAAAAAGACACAGTGTCTACCTGTGCCTATTAAATCAGACAGTAGTAGGGGGAGATGTGCAGGTATGGGAAGGGAACTCCAGCTCTCTTGTCCTGTTGGGATCAAGGAAGACTTTGCTGAGAAAATAGGGCTGTAATTGAAGATGAGTACAGAATTTGTTGCTGAAGGAAGACAAAGATCAGATCATAAAGGGCTCTGCAAATGCCATGTTTCCTAGTTGATACTCCTTATAACAGAATCCACCTTGATTAAACAAGAAAAAAAACCGATTATGAAGATATAGATGCTTCTGATGCAATCTAGTGAAAACCTGAACTGCCAGGCCCCAGGAAGGGCTGGAACTTAGCTCCAGGACCAGAAGTAAAAGTACAAGCTTTTACTTCAAAGCTCTGGAATTAATGTGACTGAGCCCCCAAGAGCCTGTTCTTGTGTCCCTCAGTTTAAATGCAAAAGAGAATCTGATTGGCCCAGCTTTGGTAAAGCTCGCTCAGTTTGAATGCAAAAGAGGATCTGATTGGCCCAGCTTTGGTAAAGAATGTATCCTGCTTCAATCAGCTGTGGCCAGGGCAAGGTCACATGCAAAAAATGATCATTCATTTTTTGAATAGAGAATAGAGATCCCTGGCTCAGCAGACCTCCTCAAAATTGTCTACTCTTGTCAGAAATATAGTTCTCCAAGGCTAGGGGCAGAAAAATCACAGCCAATTTTATTCATTAGGAATGCTTTTGACTGCAAATAATACAAACCTTGTTATAATGGCTTAAGCACAGAAAAATTAATGATTCTCACACACCAGGAAATCCAGCTGTAGGGATTACAAGTGTTCATTCAGCAGATCACCAGTCCTAATGCTGATGTCTCTGTAATTCTTTTGACTTCTCATGATCATGTGCTGTTTTAGTTTCAGTTATGACTTACACATTCAAAGCTTTAAAAAGAAGAAAGAATGGTACGAACTGTGTTTCTTCCCTTTGATCAGGAGAGCCCAAAAGATTTCCTAGAAACCTCCCAGGATACTTCTGCTTAGTTATCATTGCCACACCTAGGTCACATGACCACTCTTCACAAGGGGGATTGGGGAAAAAAGGAAATGAAGTCTCATAGTTGGCTGAGATTAATCATGAACATGAGAAAAATGATTGAGGTTTGTGAGTGTCCAGCAGCAGACAACTGGATAAAATAAACACAGTATATATATACACAATGGAATACTATTTAGCCATAAAAATGGAGATCCTGTCTTCCTTCTCTATGTGGATGAGCCTGGAGGACATCAGGTCAAGTGAAACAAGCCAGGCACAGAAAGATACCACACATTCTCACTTCTATATGGAAGCTAAAAAAGTCGATCCCATAGACATAGAGTAGAATTGTGGTTACCAGAGGCTGGAAAGGGTAAGAGGGAAAGGTAAATAAGGAGAAGTTTGTTAAAGGATAGAAAATTACAGTTAGATAGAAGGAGTAAGTTCTGGTATTTTATTGCACTAAAGGATGACTATAGTTAACAATCACTTGTTGTAAGCTTTCAAATAACTAGAAGAAAGGATTTTGAATGTCTCCAACGCAAAGAAATGATAAATGTTTAAGGAGATGAATGTGCTAATTACCCTGGTTTGATCATTACACATTGTATACATGCATTGAAATATCACTCTGTATCCCATAAATATGTATTAATATAATTATTATGTGTCAATTAAAAATAATTTTATATATATATATATATTACAGTCTGTGTGGCAGACAGACTCTAGGTGACTCCCAATGATGGCATGTATACCCTTGTATAATTTCTTTCCATTGAGTGTGAGTGGGACCTGTGATTTTCTTCTGACCAATCGAAATGACAGAAGTGATGGGACGTCACTTCTGATTATGTTACATTATATAAGATTCTGTCTGGTTAACATTCCTGCTAGAGACTCTCTCCATAGCTGACTATGTTGGGAGCCCCATGTGGCAAGGGGCCGAGGATGGCCTCTCACAGCTAAGGCAACGGGAAGCCAGGATTTTCAGTCCTACGACCATAAGGAAATAAATTCTGCCAACAACCTGCCTAATCTTAGAAATAGGTTCTTCCTCAGTCAGAACTCTAGATAAGAATGTAGCCCAGGGGCCGGGCACAGTGGCTCATGCCTGTAATCCCAGCACTTTGGGAGGCTGAGGCGGGTGGATCACTTGAGATTGGGAGTTCAAGACCAGCCTGGCCAACATGGTGAGACCCCCATCTTTACTAAAAATGTAAAAATTAGCCAGGCATGGTGGCGCATGCCTGTAATCCCAGCTACTCAGGAGGCTGAGGCAGGAGAATTGCCTGAATCCGAGAGGCAGAGGTTGCAGTGAGCCGAGATTGTGCCACTGCACTTGAGCCTGGGTGACAGAGCAAGACTCCATCTCAAAAAAAAAAAAAAAAAAGTTCCAAGAACTTGAGTATGGGCACAGATGCCTGCATGGAGGTCAGGCTCACCAAACTCTGTTTCCTTCCAATTTAACATGTTTGGGGGTTTTACTGCATTGATGAGTCAAAGACTGCAAGGTGTATAGTCCAATATCCTTTTTTCCCTTTTTCCTTAGTAATAGATCCTGTATCTGTTTTCATTTGCAGTGTAACAATTTACCACAAACTTAGCACTTTAATACAATACCCATTAGTTAATTCATAGTTCTGTAGGTCAGAAGTCTGGCATAGCATGACTGAGTTCTCTGCTTGGAGCATCTTAAGGCTAAAATCAAGATGTTGGCCAGCCTGAGTTCTTGTCAGAGAAAAATCCACTTTTACATTTAGCATTTTCATCATTGTCAAGATTGGGTTCCCTGTGGTTGTGCAACTGAGACCCTCATTTCCTCGCTGGCTGTCGCTAGGGTCATTCTCAGCTCCTAGAGGTACCCACACTCCTTGCCACATGGCCCTTCCACCTTCAAGCCAGCAATGGCACGTCCAATCATTCTCATGCTCCTAATCCCTGACTTCCTCCATCTCTGACTCTAGGTCTAGATTTAACGGGCTTTTTTTAAGGTCAAGCCTACCTAGATAATCTCCATATCTTAAGATCAACTGATTTGACATATAACAATCGCAGGAGTGATATTTTGTCATATTCACAAGTTCTGCCTCCTAGTTAAGAGAAGGAGATTATACAAAGTAAAGATCACTGGGAATATTGTAGAGCTCTGTCTACCACCGACCCCTAGCTTTCAGCTTGACATGTGGACCCCCTAATAAAGACAGCATTTCCCAGCCTCCCTTATAGCTAAGCAAAGCCATGTAGCTAAGTATTTGCCACAGAAATGCTGTATACCAGCTTCCAAGAGATCTGCAAATACCGCTGGTGTTCAATATTTGTCTCCTTATATTTCTATTCCTTCTTGCCATCTGGAATGTGTCATTTAATGGCTGGAACTCTTGCATCAACTCTAAACTGTGAAATGACAGTAAGAATGACAGTCACATATTAGCATGGTGGGGCAGTAGAATAGAAAGAGCTTGGGGTTCCTAAACCCCATTAGAGAGCTAGACCCAGTGGTGTGCTGATAAGTGGTAAACAACCAGCTCCCTGGAGGGCAAAGCCCTGATTTACAGCATTTGCCAATGTCTGTGATGTAAAATCGTCCACCATGGACAATTTCTTTTTTCTTTTCTTTTCTTTCTTTCTTTCTTTCTTTCTTTCTTTCTTTCTTTCTTTCTTTCTTTCTTTCTTATCTTTCTTTCTTTCTTTTTTTGTTTTTAGAAGTGAAGTCTCACTGTATTTCCCAGGCTAGTCTCAAACTCCTGGGCTCAAACGATCCTCCTGCTTTGGCCTCCCAAAGTGCTGGGATTACAAGCATGAGCCACTGCACCCAGCCACACCAATTTCAAGTTACCAGTGTGACATCATTGAACACAGGACTGAGAGGAGTTGCAAATAATCCATTCTCTCAAGTTGGAATGAGCCAGCTGCAGCCACCACTAGCTGTCTTAGCTCTGCACTGCTTATCCTCCAAGCTGCTTTGTCCTCAGAGAAAAATTAACTGCTATATTACATAAGTTACTGTTATTTTAGGGTATCTGGCACATGCAGACAAACCTGATTCTATGGTAATTTTCTCCAGTCTTCTCTTTCAGCGTTGAAATTTTCTTTACTGGAGGTTTTCTGTGTGCTGAATGCATTTGGATCCAGCAGGACAGTGAGTGTGTGGTGCCAGGTTTTACTCTACACAGCATTTGCAGCAGCTGCCGTTTTCATTTCAGCCGCCTGCTAGTAAGACTGACCCTGCTCCTTATACAGTAGAGCCCGAATAACTTTACAAACTTCAGGAGGAAACAGAAGGGCAATTGTGTCAGAGAGACAATAACCACCATGCTTTACAGAGACCTTTGAGCAAGCACCATGGTGGAAAATATTTTGAAGCGATGCAACAAATCCAGGAGTATGAGACATTAAAACCTCACTTCATTTTACAAAGCTGCCTCTGAAGATCGGTGACGTTTGAGACCCACAACAGAGCAGAAAAGACTTCAGAACAAATAAACATCAGCACTGCTAGAAAACACCTACTCACCTCTCTGAAAACTGAGCTGGGAAAACAAACAAGAATCTTTTTCTTTACATTTTAGTGGCTCCGAATCACCCTGCATGGATCTGCTGCCGTGGAGGGTCTGGCCGTTTTCCCACCAGCCCCGAGGCACAGACAGCCAGAACACAGCCTTCCCTCTCCATCACAGGCACTCACACCAGCAGTGCTGGCTACGCTGTGACAGGAGAGCTTGGTATCCACACCCAAATCCAGAACCCAACAATGGCACCAACAATCCTAGGAAATACGCAACCTTCCACTGAACTGCTTCAGCTCTCTTCCTTCCAAGCATCTCTTCCAAATAAAATGCAGATCGGAAGTCCTCCCCTACTTCTTTGTGTATGAGTTTGTTTTGTCGTTGTTGTTTGTTTGTTTGAGACGGAGTTTTGCTCTTGCAGCCCAGGCTGGAGTACAGTGGCGCGATCTCAGCTCACTGCAACCTCCGCCTCCCGGGTTCAAGTGATTCTCCTGCCTCAGTCTTCTGAGTAGCTGGGATTATTGGTGCCCGCCACCACACCTGGTTAGTTTTTGTATTTTTGGTAGAGATGGGGTTTCACCACATTGGCCAGGCTGGTCTCAAACTCGTGACCTCAGGTTATCCACCTACCTCGGCCTCCCAAAATGCTGGGATTACAGGCATGTGCCACCGCGCCCGGCCGAGATTTTTTTTTAATAATGGCAATGAGTACATACAACCCGCCTGCACTCCCTCACCAAAGCCGCTTCTGCAGATGTGCCAGATAATGGGGAAGGGGAGTAAGTCACTAAGTAACTGGATTTCTTTCAGGGGCACCTTCTGTGAGGTTATGACCTTCAGGACCTAGGAGTAGTGATCACAAGAAATTCGTGCAGCTATCACGCGTGGAGCATCTAGTGCATGTGAGATCCGGTGGGAAGTGTTGACAGACATTTTCTCTGGTAATCCTCACAAAAAACCAATAAGGAAGCTGGCGTTATTACCAGCATGCCACAAATGAAGAAACTGAGGTCTGTAGGGTTAAATGCAGGTCACTAGCTACTGAGAATGAAACTGGCATTTGCATCCAGCCCGTTTGACTCCAGACTTCTCAGAAAGGGATCTCTGGGGATAGCATTCTGGATCATTCCAGACCAGCGCTAGGCATAGGACAAGGGCGTGCACGTCTAGGATGGACTGAGTGCAGGGCCATATCCTCAAGGCACACAGGTGAAACATCGTCATACTCTTGGAGGTCCATAAAAATGCTTTCATTGTAATTTATTTTAAAACCAGAAGAAATGACTGGGTACGGGGGCTCATGCCTGTAATCCCAGCACCATTTTGGGAGGCCAAGGTGGGAGGATTGCTTGAGTCTAGGAGCTTGAGACCAGCCTGGGCGACATAGTGAAAGCACCCCTATCTCTACAAAAAATAAAAAGTTAGCCTGGTGTGGTGGCACAGGCCTGAAGTCCCAGCTACTTGGGAGGCTGAGATGGAAGGACACCTTGAGTTGAAGAGGTCGAGGTTGCAGGGAGCCATGATCGTGTCATTACACTCCAGCCTGGGCAACAGAGTGAGCCCTGTCGCTAAAAATATAAAAAAGAAGAAAAACATGAGTATAACAATAATGAATGGGTAATAATGAGTCCAGCCTGGATTATACTGGTTGTAATTTTGCAACTCTGGATTATACAGAGTTGTAAAATATGATTTTTTATCCTGTTTTACCAAGGAAGGGGCCCAGGAAGGCAAAAATGCCAAGGCCCACAAAAGTCATGAGATGGCTGGAATCCAGGGTAACGTAGATGGCATTGCTGTGGACAACAACTAGATGGGAAAAAATGCAGAATGTTCTCTCACAATTAGGCTGCCTTGGTTAAAATAAAGCATGTTCCAAATCAATGCCTCAGAAGGATTATGGAGTTGCCACAGTTTGGGCTGTGAAATAGCCCATGGAGTTAATAATAAACAGTGCTAATGAATGCTCCCCATCTGTTCCTTATCCCCTTAATGGCGATCAGATAAGAGAACTGAATAAATCAGCAGCCTTTGTATGCTGTCTAATATGCCATAATGTGAGCCCTGGCCTTGGGTCAGTTTGTGCTATTTTCTTAAAATAGTCACAGAGCAGACCCCTGGGGACTTCCCTTTTCCCATGAGAACCTGCCCAAACCAGAAAGCTTAGGATGACTCTGGTGCTCAGAAACAAAAGCCAAAGCTGACCCGGCATGGTGTCTCATACCTGTAATACCAACACTTTGGGAGGCCGAGTTGGGGGGAATCACTTGAGGCCAGGCAGCCTGGCCAACATGGTGAAACACCATCTCTACTAAAAATACAAAAATTAGCAGGGCGTGGTGGCATGCACCTGTAGTCCCAGCTACTCAGGAGGCTAAAGCAGGAGAATCGCTTGAACCTGGGAGGCAGAGGCTGCAGTGAGCCAAGATCGTGCCACTGCGTAGGCAACAGAGTCTCTCTGTGTCTCAAAAAAGAAAAAAGAAACATAAGACAAAGGAATCAGGTGATTCCTGGGATTAGAACAACACTGCCTTGACTCTCCCACTGTCCAACCCCAGCGGGACAATCAGGGTGCTCACTCCTTCCATTTCCATTCAGGGCTCAGGGCACGGGACCTAAAGGGTTTGGAGTTTCTGTCCCATTGGTGGAGCCCTGAAGAGATTGTCCTTGAGTTCCCAACTGCCAGAGCTGCCATCGTTTCTGTTTCTTTCATTTCCTATTAAAGATTGAGTTAAATCCTATCTTTTTAGTAACCTCCCCTTCCTTCCTTCCTTCCTTCCTTCCTTCCTTCCTTCCTTCCTTCCT
>NC_045443.1:27997289-28062040 GCF_002776525.5 Piliocolobus tephrosceles | reverse complement strand
CCTTCCTTCCTTCCTTCCTTCCTTCCTTCCTTCCTTCCTTCCTTCCTTCCTCCCTCCCTGTCTCTCTCTCTCTCTCTTTCTTTTTTTCTTTTCTTTCTCAGCTAGAGTCAGTGTCTGTTGATTTAAAAAAAATCCTGACTGGTGGGTGCCTTCCAGGTACTGGAAGGTGAGAGAAATTAGCCTCCATGGGACACTGAACACTGACAGCACCGAATTTATAGACATCATTTAACATCTGTACCTGCTAACACATGCACTCAACTAGGAAAGGAGCTGTGTTTTTTCATTAAAAGTTGAAATCAAGGTATGGCTAACAGTCTACAGCCATGCCACCCTGAATGCTCCCGATCTCGTCAAAGTATGGCTAACGGTGTAGGGTTTACCTCTCCTGTTCTTTCAGACTTGTAATTATTAAAATGACATTATTAGCCATTAAACTGACACGCATCATGGGGATGTAGGGAGGTGGGGAAGGTAGGCAACTCAAAGCAAACTTCATTTCAGGCAATGAGCCCCCTAATGAATGGCATGTGAAGCAAACAGCACATTTTAAAAAGTTTTTGAGATAAGATCTAGTACCTGTTTTGAGCTGAATGATGCCCCCTACCTCCTTAAAAAAAAAAAAAAAAAAAAGATATGCTGAAGTCCTAAACCCAAGTACCTCAGATTGTGGAAATAGGGTTGTTGCCAATGTAACTAGTTTAGTTAAAATGAGATCATAACTGAGCAAGGTAAGCCTTTAATCCAATATAACAGGTGTCCATAAGAAGACTGATTTCCTGCCAGGTGTGGTGGCTCACGCCTGTAATCCCAGCACTTTGGGAGGCCGAGGAGGGCGGATCATCTGAGGTCAGGAGTTCGAGACCAGCTTGACCACCATGGAGAAACCCCGTCTCTACTAAAAATACAAAATTAGCCAGGCGTGGTGGCAGGTGCCTGTAATCCCAGCTACTCGGGAGGCTGAGGCAGGAGAATCGCTTGAACCCAGGAGGCGGAGGTTGCGGTGACCCGAGATCACACCATTGCACTCTGGCCTGGGCAACAAGAGCAAACCTCCATCTCAAAAAAAATTTAAAAATCATAATAATAAGACTGATTTCCATGTGAGGACAGAGACACACAGGGAGAACACCATGTGATGAGGAAAGCAGAGACATGCCAAGGAATGCCAGAGGCCAGCAAAACAGAAGTGAGGGCGAGGTAAGGAAGCATTCCCCTCAGGCCTCTGAGGAAGCATGGCCCTGCGGACACCTTGATCCTGGACTTCTGACCTCCAGAACTGTGAGACCGTACATGTCTGTGGTTCTCAGCCACCCAGTTTGTGGTACTTTGTTATAGCAGCCCTAGGAAACTAATGCAGTACCCTCTTGACTTTCAAAAAGACATTGCTTCAATTGCAGAAGCATTGGAAAAATAAAACTAGCAGGCAGCCAGGCGTGGTGGCTCACACCTGTAATCTCAGCATTTGGGGAGGCTGAGACGGGCAGATTGCTTGAGGCCAGGAGTTCAAGACCAGCCTGGTCAACATGGTGAAACCCCATCTCTACTAAAAATACAAAACTTAGCTGGCCTTGGTGGTGCACACCTGTAATCCCAACTACTCAGGAGGCTGAGGGATGAGAATCGCTTGAATCGGGAGGCAGAGGTTGCAGTGAGTTGAGATCATGCTACTGCACTTCTGCCTGGGCGACAAAGCAAGACTCTGTCCCAAATAAATAAATAAAACCAGCAGACAAACATATACATACACACCAGATTGTATAAGAAAAGTCACCACCAGCCACAGATCACTTGTTATCGCAGTGCCTCTTTCTAGATCTCTTGCCTCTGACTT
The DNA here is from genome assembly GCF_002776525.5 of Piliocolobus tephrosceles. Taxonomy (NCBI): domain Eukaryota; kingdom Metazoa; phylum Chordata; class Mammalia; order Primates; family Cercopithecidae; genus Piliocolobus; species Piliocolobus tephrosceles. Next base: position 28,060,206 of record NC_045443.1, on the reverse strand, counting down.
CTTGTCTTCCTACCCAGCACCACCTCGAAATCCACCAGGGCTGAAAGTAGCCTGAGCAGAGGAATCTCTGTCCCCTAGACTTCCTCAGGAAACCCTTCACAGATCTACATGGGGGTCAGACCACAGTGGGAAACTGGCCCTCGGCCACAGACCGCCACACTTTCTGGCAACAACATCCCTTACCTTTTCTACGTCTCTCTCCTGCTGGTGTTCAAATTCTGATAACTGTATATTTGTGCCATTCAATTCAGATTTTAAGAAAAACACAGTTCTACGAGTGACAATACTATCATTCAAGCCCTAATATTGATTCCAGTGATGAGAAAATAATGAAGCAATGGGGCTCCCTTCCCATTTGCCTGGGGGGCCCCTGAACTTCTAGGCATTTGCCTTGCTGCTGTCTATGAGCAAACTTCCTTCCCAGCCACAGCAGGAAGCTGAAACTTCTCCCATCTGCGTGATGCATTATGTACATTGCTAGAAGAGAAAAGTACACTGTTTTCCTAACAGCAGTTGTTCATCAAGAAAACACTATTTTTTCCTATAAGGAAATTTTAGGGCTACATAAACCAAAAACCTATATATTTTCAGAAAACCCAAGGAGGTTTCGAAACCTTTCCAGTTTAACAAATACTTCCAGAATTTGCTGTGTTACATGGCTCTGGTGTATGTCCTGACATAGAGTGATAAAAAGATTAATGAAACACTCTATTATCAAGGAAACTACAGTCTAGAAGAGGAATAAGACAAGCACACAAGAACTGTTCTATGAAACAAGTGTGTGTGCCCTGAGAGAGAGACAGCTGAAGCTGTATCCAGGAACATGTATTTTCAGAAGGCTTATCTTCCATAACACTATAAACCAACCAGCTAGCTTACTTACCAAGACTGACAGCTTCCTCATCAAGGCTAGCTTCGGGGATGCGAGGGTGATCTGCCTGCAACAACCTCACCGCATTGATCGCCAGGGTTGATGCGGCTGATCTGGCTGGCCAGGTGGGTAACCCCTTCCTCCCTCACCGCTCCATGTGCATCCCTCCCAAAGCTGCACACTGGGTCGAAAGGGACCACCATCCCCAATAGAGGAGGACCGGTCTTCAGTCAAGGGTGTATGAGTAGCTTCACTCCCTGCTGGAACCTCAAAACAAGCTCTCAAGATTAGCTTTGGGACTCTCACTGCACTGTGCACACAGTCCAGTGCCCAAAGTTCTTGTATCAGGAACTCTGCCCAGTCTTAAGACCTACTTCAAAATCACCCAGTCCAGGCCCCAAAACCTGACATTCCCCTTCCGAGGCACTGCTAAGTCTTTTTCAAGGTGGTGTCCTTCCTGACCACAGTAAGCATAACAAACTTGGCTTTGCTTGACCAAGTTACCTGGCTGTTCCTTTTGCAAGTCAACAGTCAACACCCCTTTCTTCTAGTGAGCAGACCCCTATTATCTGAGATGATTTTCATTCCACGTGGTTGAACTGGAGCTTCTCCTCCATGCCCCTGGTCACAGTGGTTACCTCAGAAATGGACACATTACCTGGGCTGGTTCAAATAAGTCTTAATAAAGGGTTTGGTACCTGGGATGGGATATTGCAAATATCTAAAGCTGAAATATGGAACCAGCTAAATCAAGGGAAGGGATGGGGTAGATAGAACTTTCTCATCCCTGACCTTATGTGGAAAGCAAAGCAACTGATTATGCTGCTGTATCTGGGGCCTCAGACCATTCAAGTCGGCTGTTTGGGAGAAGTGAAAGACACGTGCCAGGGTATGAATTTGTTAGCTACCTCTTAATGGCTTTGCTAAGATATTTTAGGAAAGGCGTAAGCTTCCAGCCGAGCTGGTCCATTTGAAGGTATAAAGGAAACAGCTTCGGTAATAATAATAGCTCGCTTTCATTGTGTGTTATGTGCCAGATGCCATTCTGAACACATCACATGAATTTCCTCAATTTTTTGCAACAATTTCACAGAGTGGATACTATTGTTATCCCTATTTTACAGATAAAGAAAAAGTCCTGGGGAGATGAAGTAGCCTAACCAAAGCTACAGCTAGAAAGTAGCAGAATTGCCAGGCGCAGTGGCTCACGCCTGTAATCCCAGCACTTAGCACTTCGGGAGGCCGAGGCGGGCGGATCACAAGGTCAGGAGTTTGAGACCAGCCAGTTCGAGATCAGCCTGGACAACATGGTAAAACCCCATCTCTACTAAAAATACAAAAATTAGATGGGCGTGGTGGCACACGCCTGTAATCCTAACTACTTGGAAGTCCGAGGCAGGAGAATCACTTGAACCCGGGGGCGGAGGTTGCAGTGAACCAAGATCGCACCACTGCACACCAGCCTGAGCGCCAGAGCAAGACTCCGTCCTGGGGGAAAAAAAAAGAAAGTAGCAGAATTGGGAAACGAAGTCTTGCTCTAGAGTCCATGCCTTTCACCCTTTTGCCTACAGCCAGCAGACTGCAGAGGATCAAACATGTGCCTGGCAGAACTATAGGAGCCAGGTTCTCTGCCTTAAAGGGGCGTGAACAGCCAGAAATATAGTAAGATCGGGCTCCTGGAGGAGGCAAAGTAATAGAGTGGGGGCCCTGGCGAGGTGGTTCACACTTGTAAATCCCAGCACTTTGGGAGGCCGAGGTGGGAGAATCGTTTTTTGAGACCAGCCTAAACAACGTAGTGAGCACCCATCTCTACCAAAAAAAAAAAAAAAAAAAATTAATTAGCTGGGTGTGGTGGCAAGTGCCTGTGGTCCCAGCTACTCAGGAGGCTAAGGTGGGAGGATCACTTGAGCCCAGGTGACTGAGGATGCAGTAAGCTGAGATTGTGCTATTGCATTCCAGCCTGAGTGACAGAGCATGACCCTGTCTCCAAAAACAAGAAGGAGGAGGAGGAGGAAGAGGAGGGAGAAAAAAAGGAAGAAGAAGAAGAGGAAATAGGGTGGGTATTTTATTCCCCAAACACCTCCTGCCACACAGAGGTAATCATTTCTACTAATGCGGCATTCCCTGGGATGCAGTCTGGGAACGGCAGACCCCTATGGTTTCAGACTATCCCAAAGCCAGAGTGCAACTGACACCATCAAACTGAAGGTGGAGGCATGGACAGGAAGCCTGTGGCTAACAGACAGACATAATAAGGATGGGCTCCAAGTTAAAGAAACTGGGCTCCTCTAAATCTGGGCCTTTATCCTATGGAGTTGCTGGAGATCAGATTTACCAGCATCTGAGTTTTTATTTATTTATTTTTTAATAGAGACAGGGTCTCATTGTATTGCCCACGTTGGGCTTGAACTTCTGGGCTCAAGCAATCCTTCCACCTCGGCCTCCCAAACTGCTGGGATTATAGGTGTGAGCCACCGTGCCCAGCCCTAAACGGGTTTTTAAAGTTTTCTTGCCAAGGAAATGTTGATGGCCTACAAACAGGAGCCTGGGATCCTTGGCCTCCACAGAAGCGTTCGGGCTCCCCTCCACACACCTCCTGTAACCACGCCCACAGGAAGACGCTGCCACGTCACCCCCACGCAGGTCAGCCATGGAACGTGCTGCTGCAAAGCAGGACCAGAGGCTCCCAGACTGGCTCACTCGGAAACCCACTCCTCCACCAAGAGAAAGGATACCCTTTAGACCAATGACCACTGTGTGTAGTTTTCCCTTCTCCTTTCTCCAATGGCAATTTGTAACCTACAGTGCCTCAGTTTCCTCAACTGTAAAGTGGGGGATAACATTTGTATTTACCACATGGGATTCATGTGAGGATTAAGTAATTTAAATTAAAAAATGTTTAGAATAATTCCTGGCAAAAAAAAAATGCTCAGTTAGATTTGGGTGTCGCTCTGCTGGGTCAGCCATCCTCCTTCTCCTCCATCAGCGTGTCCTGAGTGTGTAGGAAACGGTTGTCCATTTATTTGTAGATTTTTCTTGAGTTGGGGTCTTGCACTGTTTGCCCAGGCTGGAGTGCAGTGGTGCAATCAGAGCTCACTGCAGCCTCAAACTCCTGGGCCCAATCAATCCTCCTGCCTCAGCCTCCCAAGTAGCTGGGACTACAGGCATGTACCACCATATTGGCTAATTTCTTTTATTTTTATTTTTTGTAGAGACAAGATTTCACTGTTGCCCAGCAAGTCTCAAATTCCTGGTCCCAAGCAATCCTCCCACCTCAGGCTCCCAAGTCGTTTCATCCATTTCCTCCCAGTCCTGGCACAGCCCTGCATACGTAACTGATACATAGAACTTAGATAACAAAAAGTGACTGAGAACTACTTTATTTGAAGATATTTTCTTCTATAGTTCTAAACACAAAAGGAATGCTGTTATAGTGAGTACTTCATAGGCATTCTTGTATTCAAATGAATCACATAATGTTTACACTTTTAACCACATAATGTTTACTACATTTGAAATTGAAGACTTAATACAACCTTTTAACAAAGAAAGTATCAGTCATATCAAAACATAACTATTCATTTTACAGATTATCACTTTCCCTAAAATGACTACTAGATATGAAAACATTGCAGGGACAGCTAAAGCGCCCCATTCTTAAGGTTTTAATAGAAAAAATGACAATAATGTAAATCACATTTTCCTTTTCTTTACTAAACTATGGCAATCCATTTAAGAAAGCACCAGCCAGCCATACAAGTCATTTCAGCACCCTTTGCTCTTCAAAATTAACCACCTTTTATATTTAATGCTTCCGGTAGGAATAAAAATGGTTATGTCAAGTACAGACGTCAGCAACGCGTCAGTTGGTGTGAATTTATGTGTTCCTAAGTTAACAGAGAAAATACAAATCAAAAAACTCTTATGTGAATAAAACCTAAGCATGAAAAACTATCCTTTGATAATTATCACAAGGCAAAATCAACTGCCTTTTCATCAGTACTAGTGTGGAATGGAAATTTCTTTATTAATACTTTTTATGGGAATGTTTAAAGGCATAGGTATAAATGCACATGCAATCAACTTGCCCCTCTTGGATACTAACTTCCCTGGCTTCACTCCTCCTTTTCACTGGACCGAGCTGCTGAGCCCCTAACTACAGAGTCTGCAGTGCTTAGTGAGCATTTTTAAATAAAGCAGATTACATGTGATTTTCATTTTTTCACACAAAAAAAAGAAGTACAGAGAAGACTATGAAAAGGAACAAGAAAAAAGCATAGAGCAAAAACCTAAAACACAGGATGTGATGTTCAAATTTAAGAGAAAAACAAAACTGGTTCGTGATGATTGTTAGCAAATCACAAAAACACAGGATAGGGCCAAGACCGAAGGGACCACCAGACCACCGAGCCCCAATGTGCCAGACAAAAGTGGGCATTTTTGAGACGGATGCCCTGGTGAAGACAATTACAGTGAACCTCTTCATAAGGCCATAAACTCTTCAAGGTCATGGACCGTGACTTATTTATGTCTGTATTCTCAGTTCTTAGCATTGTCTTGCAAGTGACAGACACTCAGTATTTCTGGTAACCACAGAACTGGGGCTCAATCAGCTCACTGCTTTCAAAGCCATTTTGGTTGGTATCTACCAACTTGATTCCTTCAACTCCTCTAAGGCAGGGATGGCGAATAGCCTTCATTTCACTCTGATGGACTGGGAATAGATGTCTGGAAGCACCAATCTGACACAGATTCTAAGAGCAAATCCTGGCACAGAGGACAGGAATGCTGCACTCATTCATAATGCCTCCTTAAAAGAGCGGTGGCACAGGTGTTACGTATTTCCCACTCCTGGTCTAGGAAAAAGGCAGCCAACCCCTACTCATATTCCTTTTACATTACTAGGCTGCCTCTTGAGGGATCTGCATTAAGCCACTGTTCGTTAAGTGCTGGTTGATCAGGAAGACCAAGGCCTTTCCTCTCAATTTACGTCTTTGGCCAAACAGGTAGGGTCAGAACTTCACCTAGAAATCTGAAAACACATCATCCACAATGCTCAATAAGCAACAGTTCATTGAAAGAGAACAGGCATTTACTTGATTACTACCTTTGTAGAGAAAGAATTTTGCCCATCTCAGTGGTATGTAGCTTTCGTTGATATCTAAGGCATTTGGAATTACTTAGGATCTTGGTGTTAAAAAAAAAAAAAATGGCAGGGTTAAATTATCTTTGGTTCTCATTCTAATCTTAAGACTTCTGTTTGTTTCTTCCTGGTACCCATAACCTTCTCAGCACTTCGTCATTGTGACTTAACCAGTACTGTTGAAATGATCAACTCTTTTACACGTTCATCAGAAAACCTTTTAAAGGATGCTAAGGGGAGAGGCCTCTGAAACTACGAGGGTTGAAAGGAAAGCCAGAGAGAATGACAGGAAGAACCAACCTTCTAACAACCCACACACAGGACTCTCTCTCTACCATTCAGACTGCTATCTATAAAATCGGGTGCTTCTGGTCGGGGGCTGCCACCCCAGGTCCTCCAAGCAACCCCTTTCCCCATAGTGGGAGGTCAGCATCCCTCAGAAGAATCTCAGAAAAAAATGATAAAGCATTTAGAGAATTGGGAAGACAACAGAGATACTATCAAAGAGTAAAGACAGTCCTGGGGGATAAAGGGGGATTTTCTTTTTTCTTTTTTTTTGGAGACAGAGTCTTGCACTGTCGTCCAGGCTGGAGTGCAATGGCGCGATCTCAGCTTACTGCAAGCTCACCTGAAGGGAGATTTTCAAAGCAACATTGCCTCTATCATAGGTGAGAGTCTTCAATGTAATACTGGCACCAACAAGAGAACAGAGCTAAATTAAAACTACCCTTCGAAACGTCAACAGAGCTGATGTGCGCAGCAGGAAGGACGACGTCACAAAATGCACAGATCGGTTCCTATTGCACATTCCACCTTTCCCAAGTACTCTTGGCAGCCCAGAATAACAAAATCTTGTTAGATGTCTGTCTTAAAGAGAGCTATAATATGCAAACACACACACACACACACACAAAACCTGGTTTATAAAAGAGCTTTGTGGATCACAGTATACCTCCGCTTGATCCAAGAATTTAATTGTCAACATTAGGCAAACAGACCCAATGAATGTAATCAGGAAGAGAATTAACTGGTTGGCTGGAATATTGTATTTGATATGATGTGCTTATGTGCAAACTAATCTCCAACTGTTTGTCAGTACTAATTCAACTGACTCATCTTCTAAATGTATAGGACTAAGTCTTTAAAAAGTTAAGCTTTTCAGCAACAAAAAGTTAACACCATCTAAAATAAATTAAATTTTAAAATATATGTAATGAAATTATAGGTCACTGGAAATCCATTTCTACAATGAATATAAATTAACATTAAAATCTATTAAGTACTATTCCCGGGAAGATTTTGGTTCAGAGGTTATTTTTTAAGGGCATAATATTTGGGAATAAATGGGCACAGCTTAGAAACCCTTACGAAGTTATAAGTAGACTAGAGATAAGATTATTTGGTGATAAGATACAAAGATCTCTATGTCCAAAATAATGGCTTACCTCATTTTAGTTAACAGAAGTATTCCCAAAAAGTTGTGCAAATAGGCTTTTTATAACTGGACCCTTATTTTAAGTATATAGAGGCCATGGTTGTAAAGAAACCCTGTAATGACTCCGCTAATAAACTGAAGCCCTCTAAGTGATTAGCCCCTGTCCCACATCTGCACAGTGGACGGCATACTCCAGGCACTCAGTAAGTGTTTGTTGAATGCATGAATTTGTTCTGACAGTTTTTTTTCCCCCTACGGGACTTTCTTAAAGTGAGGCACATGCTAACTGAAATGGTTCTGCCTGCTGTTACTGCAGAAAAATGGAATCCAGCTCACAGTTTAACTGATTCCATCACAAAATATCAGATAATTTCAGAGTGTTTTCAATCAAATAAAATTTCCGTAAGTATGAGTATATATATTTTTGAGGAATGTTGATCTATGATTGGCAGAAGCTTTTATTGTTAACTCACTCAGTGAAAACAACTGCTTGAGCTGAATTCTATTTCAATTAACCAAGGCAAGTAAAGCACTTTACCTAACTTCAGAAATACCACCAGAAACCATTCCACTTCTGTAAGAGAGTCTTCCCCTCACTCCAGCACAAATATTTAAATGCTGTCCTTACCTTAGTCTACAAAAGCAAAAACATGAATTACAAAGCTAAGATTAAATTAGAAAGTTGCCTGACTTAAATATGACAAAGTTTTTTAGCCTTAAAATAAGAACTAAGTCAAATACATTCAATAAAGGTAACTCTTAAAGGCAAACTTTTTTCTTATTTGGTGTTTTCTTCCCTTCCCATTTAAATTTAAGACTCAATTTTTAAAAATATTCATATATCCATTTTTCTAAATAATATATCCTCTTTAAAACCATACAGAATGCCTAGCAATGCAACCTATGTGTCCACATAAATATGCAGTCTGCCACATAAATAAAATAAAAGGTTACATCAGTCTATTCAGCATTTGTAACTGCAAAAACGGCTGGAAAAATAGCTGAGAATATTTTTATCCAAGTTTTGGGGAGGACTGAACACTGGTAAGGATTCACTGTAGGGCTCCATCATTGTAAGTTGCCTAAAAAGTAGTGTGCAAACAAAATATCTGAACACAGAACCCTATTTTAAACATACTAGATGTATGTGTGGGTATGGGTGATGGAGAAAAGAGAATGAGTATGTTAATATGAATGCTTGTCAAGTACATTGATAAGAAAAAGAAAACCTCTCACTTAAGGTGCTAATGACATGTCAAGGGTCCTAAATACAACAGATTTTAGAATCATCTTTATCATTTGTTCCAATAATTGACTTTGGCCCTTTACCACACAGACACAATGAATCTACATTTTGATGATCCGTCATTGGCCCGAGTATCATGTTTGGAGATGGATTTGCTCCCATAATTTAAAAATCAGTAATTTAAAAAATAACAAAGTTGGTCTCTTTTTTCCAACAGTTTTCAAGTAATTAATTCAAGTAAGCTTATTTACAGCTGCTACTGTATATATGTGACCTACTTTAACCCTTCTTTACCCTTTAGGAATCGGTCTCCCTTGGAATGGGACACCACATTTTTAAAAAAATCTTGAACCAGGTTTCTTTCATCTACTAATTCAATTCAGTCATGTTTCTGCTTTATTGGGCAGATAAAGAGAAGAAACCAGCAAGTTATGTCCAAAAGCTGGAAAACGCCGAAATGCTTCCCAACTATCTGAAAAGATGTTGTACTTGAGGAACACTCGGTGCTCCAAGCTGGTCGACAGGGTGACATCTCTGCTCATGATGTAGATGCCGTCGTTATGGAGCGCACAAGTCAAGTTAAGACCCGATTTGGACGTGTTCTCCTTGAGGTAGAGCCACTGGCGGGTGACGGTGTTGTAGGACTGCACGGTGAGCATGTCTTCGCTCTGGCTGCTCCTGCGGTTGGGCCCCAGTTCGTGGAGACACCCCCCGACGATGTAGATGGTCTCTTCCACAGACACCATCTGCTGCTTGCGAATGTGGACGTCACAAGTTTCAAACAGCGTCCAGATGTCGGAAGAGGGGCAGTACTGCAAAATGTTCATGTTCCGGTCTGAAAGAAAGAAAGGCAAGTGATGACTCTGCCCCCACTAACGCCACTAGGCAAGGCTGTACAGAAATGTCTAACTCTACATGCATAATTTGGTAACAAAGAAAAAAAACCGTTTCAGAAAAAGCACAACTTGGAAAAGCCGTTTTCAAAATGGCTGGGAAGAGATACATTTAGATCCATCCACACTCACCTCTCACTCCCAAACGTCTCGGCCTTGGGAGACTCAGACTGGATAAAATCAGGAAAAAGAGCAGCTCTGACTTTCACACAGCCCCTCCTCCCTGGTACCCCCACACCTGTGAACCACCAGGTCAGTGTAAAAAAAAGTAAGTGCCTCAGAACCCTCATCAATAGCTACAAAATTACCAACTACTTAATACAGAAGCCAGGCTGGGCGGGAAGCAGATTATTCTTGACAGCTGATCCTAAGAAACATGACAAGTAGCAACACAGGATTTCCAGGGGCTGTCTAGTGAAAAAGACACAACATTACACTGCAGGAGAAATGCATCAAAGTCTCACCTGCGGCCTTCTGACAAGCCACAGAATCACTTGGCAATTCAGTTTTCCAGTTGTTTTTTTGTTGTTGTTGTTGTTGTTATTTGTAAAGGCAGGGTCTTTACCATGTCCAGCCTTGGTTTCCCAATTTTATCACCAGAGAGACACTAACAAAGGTCTTCCCATGTCCCTCACAAGAGACAGTTCTAGTGTAGATAAGATCAAAGTCTAAATAAAAGGTTGCTCTGACATTTTAAATAATGATTTTCAGCCAGGCATGGTGTCTCATGCCTGTAATCCCACCTCTTTGGGTGGTTGAAGCAGGAAAATCACTTGAGCCCAGGAGTTCGAGACTATTATTAGCCAGGCACGGTGGTGTGCACCTATGGTACCAGTGCTACTTGGAAGGCTGAGGTGGGAGGATCACTTTAGCCTGGGAGGGTGAGGCTGCAGTGAGCTGTGATCACATCACTGCATTCCAGCTAGGGTGAGAGAGTGAGATCCTGGTCTCTCAAAAAAAAAAAAAAAAAAAAGTAATTTTCTTTAAGGAAAAATGTTGCCTAGTCTCTTTGTGAAAAACACTTGTGAAATTTAGAATATCTAGTTTTGTTTTTCTTGTTTTTAATTGTTCTCTTTTTCTTTTCTCCTCTAGGAAAGAATAAGTAAGTATTTTAGCCTCAGCAGAAAAAACAAATGCTCTGAGTTATAAACAGAATGAACTTCGTTTGTTGTTTTTTCTAAACAAACAAATCCTATCCATGAAGGAGACAGCTCAGCTTGGGAACTGACAGACAACTAAAGCCTACAGCATTGTGACGGCTACAGACGCTTGGTAAGAGAAGACAGCTCATTTTCTCAGAAGTTTCATACCTCTTACAGTCCTTCCTTCTGAGAGGGACCCACTCATAGTTAGCAATGCTTAAAGAGCACCCTCCACAGCCACATCTGATACAAACTAAAGGATCTCCTAAGAGAGCAAAGTCCTGTGCACGCACATGTCCTGATGCCTGGAGAAATCTCAGAATTGTAAGCCATGGCATTAGGAAACTGTCCTTCTGACTTCCACCCATATTAATACCTCTTCTTTCTTTTTATTGTAGCTATTATGATAAAGATCATTTTAGGAGATGGCCCAAGGGGATTTTAGTCACTAATTTATCAAAAAGTGCTCCTTAGTAACCTGGTTGTCCACCGAATGAATAAAGAACTCATTATAGTGAGGCTTCCACATATTTCTAAGCTCCAGGCCCAAAGGTCTTTCCAGGTGTTCTGTAAATGTTTTCTCTCCTGACTCAACAAGGGCTCAGACCATGAAGAGGTGGCTTGAGTTGGTGGAATGATCTTTTTGTTTTTACATTTAAAGTTGATTCTGAAGTTTGACAAATCACCCTTCTTCCCTTTACAGCTATTACTCTCTACTGAACTTCTTTGAATTTCTTCAGTGCCGCTAAAGAATCAAAATAATCAAATAGCTACCATAAAAACGAGCTATTATTTATTAAATTATAAAAGTCTCACTTGACTTAAAAAGTCAGGAGGCTAAAAACTTTCTTTTTTTTTTTTTCCTAACAACCATGATGTCTTATCTAAAATACACGGAACTATTAGGAAGTGCTGGGAAAGCCCCAGCAGAGAAAGAGGAAGGCTTCAGAGTATAAGTAACCGCCCAGCTCTCCCATCTTAAAAAACTAGTTTTCAGCCCTTATACAAATAGCCATCCATCCACATCACTGAACCATCCCATCAAGGGTATTTGGCTCAGGGAATCTAGAACAGAAATCACGGTGGGTGGCCCAAGTGAAGAAGGTACATTAGCAGTGGCTTGTGAAGCTACAAAACACACAAGAAGGGTTTTCTAGGTCAAATCTAAAGAACATTTGCTCAGCCAGGGTCATGGAAAAACTAGGAAATCTACCAGTAAAGTACTCTTGGGGTTACAGTGCCGCCTGTCAGTGCTGAACAGCTCTTGGTTACAAGAGAAGTCAAAGCACATATGTGCGCTATGTCAGCCCACAAGATGTAGTCTGTGTTACTCAACCTAGAGAGGAATGAGAATTCTTAGAATTGCTCATAGGTAAATAACTGGGAGTATTTATTTTCCTAGAAGAAAAGACACACACACACACACACACACACACACAGAGAGGGGGATTACTACATAAACACAGGAGTTCCGGGGGACTGAGGGGCCCATAGCTTAGTGTAAACCTATAAAGTTAATCACTGTAACCTGTCAACCAATGTTGAAGATCAAAGAAATGATTACTAAGTCGCTCTTTTTTTTTTTTCCCCCAATTATATGTAAAGAAAAAGCTGAAAACTATCTTTGGTGGAGAGTCACCAGAGAGGGACATTGGGAACAGCTCGACAAATAATGAAAACTTGGAGTGGGGAAAAAAAAGGTCACTTCTCTTTGTCTTCCCTCTCCTTAAATACATAAATATACACATTGCTTCAGTGGGTTGCATGGTTGTCCCTAACAAGATACATCAATTTCCAAATTCCCTGAACCTGTGAATGGTGATTTTATTTAAAAAAAAATAAAGTGGGGGGACTCTTTGGGCCAGGCACAGTGGCTCATGCCGGTAATCCCAGCACTTTGGGAGGCCGAGGTGGGAGATCGCTTGAATCCAGGAGGTTGAGCCTGCAATGAACTATGACTGTGCCACTACACTATAGCCTGGGCAATAGAGTGAGACTCCATCTCAAGGGAAAAAAGAAAAAGAAAGGGGGTCTTTGCAGATGTAATTAAGTCAAAAACCTTAAGACAAGATCTTCCTGGATTACCCAGATGGGGCCTAAATCCAACAGTGGCAACTGTCCTTAGACAGAAGGGGAGAAGCCACAGACACATACAGAGGAGAAGGCCCTGTGAAGGTGGAGGCAGGGGTATCATGCAGCCACCAGCCTAGGAGCCCCGAGCTACCAGAGACTAGAAGGAACAAGGAGGAATCCTCCCCTAGAGGCCTCAGAAGGAGCACAGCCCTGCTGACACCTTGACTTCTGACTTCTGGTCGCCAGAACTATAAGAAAATATATCTCTGTTGTTTTAGGCCACTAAGTGTACACTAACTTGTTATGGCAGCCACAGGAAACTAACACACCTCCCACCATCTTCCCCACTGAATTAATGTTTAGACTTTACTCTAAAAAGAAAGAAATCAGATGTTCATCAAATACTTTACATTTTAACTTCTTCCTAACATAAATCCCCCAAAACAGGACACATTTGGATATGGTGGAAGGAATTTCTGTCACCTATCTGGATGCTATGTTAGCCTGTGGATTTCTGTCCTTTGGGAAGTTCCCATGGCTGCTGCGGCCTCACAGGGTCTTCTTCATGCTTGTTAGCCAGGGTTGAAGAGCTCTGTCCTGCCCATATGGTACCACAAAGGAGTGGTAGTTTATTTCACCATGTCAAATAAAATGGCAACTCTACTACTTTAATGTTTAAAGTCCTAAGAGTCCTAAGAGCCTGTCCTGAACTCTCAGGTTACACCTTTTCTGTAAGTCCTGGGCTCCATAGAGTCAGAAAGACCAAATGCAGAAATAGATTTCCTTGGATAAGAGGTAACTTGGAGACATCTGTTTTGGAGAGTGGAGGGAAGGAAAGGCACCCCTCTGCTTGACTGTCCCCCATTGTCTGTCTTCCCACAACCACAGTTTTATTTTTTCTTTTCTTTTTTTTTTTTTTTTGTTTAATTTTAGAGACTGGGTCTCACTCTGTCACCCAGCCTGGGGTACAGTGGGGCAGTCATAGCTCACTGCAGCCTCAAACCCCTGGCTCAAGCAATTCTCCTGTCTCAGCCTCCCAAATACCTGGGACTACAGGTATATGCCACCACATCCAGCTAATTTTTTTTATTTTCATTTTTAGAGAAGGGGTCTTGCTATGCTGCCCAGGCCTGTCTTGAACTCCCGGGCTCAAGCGATCCTCCTGCCTCAGCCTCCCAAGTAACTGGGACTACAGGTACATGACACCACATCCAGCTAATTTTTTTCTTTTCATTTTTAAGGAAGGGGTCTTGCTGTGTTGCCCAGGCCTGTCCTGAACTCTCAGACTCAAGCAATCCTCCTGCCTCAGCCTCCCAAAGTACTGGATTACAGGCATGAGCCACTGTGTCCCGCCAACAACTACACTGTTCTCTATCACTGTCACATGAGACAACTCCCTACCAAGCAGAGCAGTATAAAACTTGCTGGCAAGCAGGGCATGGTGGCTCATGCCTGTAATCCCAGCATTTTGAGAGGCCAAGGCAGAACAATCACTTAGCCCAGGAATTCAAGACCAGCCTAGGCAACATAGGGAGACCTCGTCTCCACAAAAACTAAATAAACTTGTGGAGAAATTTTTTCATTTCCAAATTATTAACTATACAATGCCTACCAAAAAAGTGAAAAACACATATGCACATTTTAATAAATAGTAGAACCAGGCCAGGAGCGGTGGCTCACACCTGTAATCCCAGCTACTTGGGAGGCTGAGGCAGGAGGAGTGCTTGAACCCGGGAGGTGGAGACTGCAGTGAGCCGAGATCATGCCACTGCACTCCAGCCTGGGTGACAGAGGGAGACTCCATCTCAAAAAATAAACAAACAAATAAATAGTACAACCACCTCCCACTGCTGGTCAGGAAAGAGCTCTCTTGTATTCATGTTCTTGCTCCTCCTGTGATGTGTGAGCACCGTCCTAAAGCTGGGTTTCTGGAACCTCTATCTGATCAGTGTGTGTGCTCACAAAGAGAGAAAATGAGAACTAATCTGCAAGGATGCTCTGGTACTAAATTCCATAATGGTGGATGGGGGCAGGTTTGGTGTGTGTTTGTGGGAAGGATGGGAATTCCCAGATAATCTTCTCCAAAGACCTACCCAACCTCAGAAAGCGATCCCCACGAACCAGGCCCAGCCAAATCACAAGACAGCAGACCAAAAAGCTGGCTTTCCAAAAGCAAAACAAAGAGATAACGTATTTTTTTCACAGCTCTCCCTTCCCCATTCGATTTTCATGCTCACACGAAGTTATCAAAAGATCCCTCCTGTCCCAGTCATCCCTGCCATAGGGGACTCTCTTCCTTCCAGACGTGTAAGTGTACACTATTAAAACATAACATGACGCTCGGATATGTCGGGGTTTCCTCTGACACCCTCTTGCCCTTCCCAGACTGCTGACGCCTACACATGGGCAGACCACCTACCCGGTCCCTTCACTTACCTCTGGTAGTGTATCCTCCAATGACATAAATTTTTCCCTTACACTCACAGGCAGAGAACTCAGCCAGAGGATTGGGTAAGGGCGCCACAAAATTCCACGCATCCTGCTCAGGGTTGTAACACTCAACGTTAGAAACGGCCTGCCCTCCAATGGCATAGAGTTTTGAATTAACAGCCACAAGTTTGAAGTTAGACCTGAAAGAGAGACACACAGGCCCACAGAGTTAGTTCTTCTGATCAATGAGAAGTGTAACGATGGCATGAACTCTCCTGGACATCAGAAGAAAATTAGCTCTCCCAGTTGGGGGCCATTCCACCTGAGGACAGAGGAGGAAAGGATGGCTTCTCGAATCTCACTCCTGTCCCCAAGATTCCACGGGAATGGCACACTGTCCAAACACTAGCTATCGAAGATAAGCAGTTCAACACAACAAGTTATTCATCTTGTTCAGCCTTAGTCCAGCAACCAAAGACAATGTGTATACACTGAACTCCACACTTTCTTTCAGGGGCAGGCACAAAGGTAAGAGGGGAAGGTGCCCACCTCACCCGGTTGTCTTTCACCTCTCAGAATGGTGATTTCATTCTACCTACTGAGTAGTATGGCTTCATGTTAGGGACACACCGGTGCTGCCGAGACAGGCAGGTATGAGGGGTGACTGCTAAAGGGTGGGTCAGGAGACGCTTGCACCACCAGTACACCTGAGCAGGACACTGGTCCTGCCTCCCCGCTCCAAGGGCATCTGACATACTGGTTCACAACATATAAGATGGGGAGAGGTCAGCACTGAACAAATTCACAGTTTGTATTTACTAATTTATTTATGAAATAAGGTCTTGCTCTGTCACCCAGGCTAGATTGCAGTGGCACAGTCATAGCTCACTGCAGCCTTGAACTCCTGGGCTCAAGAGAGTCTCCTGCCTCAGCCTCTCGAGTAGCTTGGACTACAGGTATGCACCCCCATACTCAGCTATACTCAGCTAATTTTTTACAAAAATGTTTTGTGAAGATGGCATCTCACTATGTTGTCCAAGCTGATCTTGAACTCCTGGCCTCAAGTGATCCTCTTGCTTCAGCCTCCCAAAGTGCTAGGATTAGAGGTATAAGACACCACAACCAGCCTCAAAAATATTTTGATCCAGCATTCTTAGGGTCTTTACATATGTTAATTCAACAAATACTTCTATTGACAAATGCTCATCTTTCATAAAATTAAGTAACTTGAAAAAGAGATGTACAATGGTTTCCAGCTCTATATTCAGTAAATAATTAAATGCTGCTCATCAGCTTCAGACACTAAATAAGCCTTATGATTTTTGAACTGAAAAGTAACACAAAATTAATTTGTTTCGATATAGCACACAAGGATGAATCAGACCTTTGAAAGCCAGGAAGGATAAACACTTGGGAGTGCTGGGTCAGTCTGCTGTGAGATGTACAACAGTCACAAGTTTCCAAGAGTATGCGCAGCAGCATGATGCAACAGAAAAAGACCTGAGCACACATCAGAAGACCTCGCTTCTAGTCCCAGCTCTGCTGATAACCAGCTATCTGACCCTGGTCCAACCACCTCACTTCGTCATCTGTAAAATGGTGATAACAGCCATCACAAGGTGGTAGAGATGATTAAATCAAATAGTCTATCAGAAACTACTACACAGAGATAAAATACCATCATTCAAATTTCTGTTTTCTAGTGTTTGAAATAAAGGTGCTAGACCAGGTGAATTTCAAGACCACATCTAATTCCAACACAATGACGTCTTCAAAAATAATAATATACTAAGAAAGAATGGAGGTAGAGACTATGCACACACAAAAAATTATATAAGGGGGTGGATTAAGAAAAAGCAGTGAACAAGAAGCCCATGCTTGATCCCCTAAAAAGTGTTCAATAAAACTGATGCATTACACTATGGAAACAAGGTTAGTAACAAGCACCTACTAAACAGTTAAGATTTGTTAAAGGTTCCTATCATGTTTATATCTAAATGTATTTTAGTTTGTTTTTCCAATCAGAGCGTGAATAGAGTACTCTTCATCAAGAGCCTCGTCTTGTCCCTTAAGGCCAGCCAGCCAGTCAGCCCACTTTTTTGTGCCAACAGACGTCAGGGCAGCAGGTACTGGGGGGTCCCTGATTCCTGCTGCTTACCTTTCTCGCTGCCAATGGTCCTTAAAATCCAACCATGATGCCCTCTCTGTGTGTGCAAATTTGGGGAACCAAAGGAAATCAAGCTTGTAAACAAGCACTAAATTTTCCCAGCCGCAATTTGTTTTTGCTCCCCAAAAGTACACAGATAGTAAATTTTGTAAGATCAAAACAGTTTTTAGTATTTATCCAGCATAATCATTTGTCCTACGCAAACATGTAAGGGGCTTCTTTTTGAGGCTCAATGAATAGGCAGTTAAAGTAAACGATTCCATCTCTCCAGACCCCGACACGCTCAAAATCACTTGAAGAGAAACACTTTTTAATGCTGAATTTGTTTTAAGATGAAATTGCCACCTAAAATCAGACCATTTAATAAAGAGGCATACTGCTAAAGGTTATGAGTCTAGGCTTACACAGGGAAATCTCAGACATCATCACACATCAATTGCTGTCTGACCTTAGACAAATTACTGAATCTGTTTATCTGTTCCTCAGTTTTCCCATCTGTTAAGTGGGGATAAGAAGGGCACAATATCTGGCATGCAGTAAGAGCTGAAAATGACAGCAGTTGCACAGATAAGTCATTCTCCATTGGCATTCTACGGAATGCTTCTCTGGGTGTCCTAAGTCCAAGTTTTTCTTAACCTCAGGAGGGTTGGTTTCTCATTTGTCAACTGCAACAGTCACTGACTGCGACGTACTCTGGAACTCTCTACAAGGTGCGCTCTCATCCACAAATTCTCATCACTCACTGCTTCATTTCCAACTTTCTGAAAATAATTCTTCCAGGCCGGGTGTGGTGGCTCACGCCTGTAATCCCAGCACTTTGGGAGGCCGAGGCGGGCGGATCACGACGTCAGGAGATCGAGACCATCCTGGCTAACACGGTGAAACCCCCTCTCTACCAAAAATGCAAAAAATTAGCTCAGCGTGGTGGCGGGCGCCTGTAGTCCCAGCTACTCGGGAGGCTGAGGCAGGAGAATGGCGTGAACCCAGGAGGCGGAGCTTGCAGTGAGCCGAGATCGCACCACTGCACTCCAGTCTGGGAGACACAGCGAGACTCCGTCTCAAAAAAAAAAAAAATTCTTCCAGTCTTCACCTCCCGAATGGTAAAGTTATAAATTCAAGCTATCAACCGCTTTTCAAAATTATCATCTCTACAGTATT
The DNA here is from genome assembly GCF_002776525.5 of Piliocolobus tephrosceles. Taxonomy (NCBI): domain Eukaryota; kingdom Metazoa; phylum Chordata; class Mammalia; order Primates; family Cercopithecidae; genus Piliocolobus; species Piliocolobus tephrosceles. Next base: position 28,041,648 of record NC_045443.1, on the reverse strand, counting down.
TTCTTAATATTAACATACTATGTTCAGGAGTTAAAAAGAAGAACTTCAAGACCAAGTAACAAGTCATCTATCATAGCTATATACTTGTTATTTGCAATAAAAATATTATCATTAAAATTTCTGTTTTAAGTGAAAAAATTAGATAAAACCACAATGGCATTTCAAGGTCACTTATAAGAATTTTTTTTTTTAAAGGAGAACTTTTTAAAAGACAGGGTCTCATTTCATTGCCCAGGCTGGAATGCAGTGGCCTGATCATGGCTCACTGCAGCCTTGAACTCCCGGCCTCAAGCGATCCTCCTGACTCAGCCTCCCAAGCAGCTAGGCCACCATGTGTGGCTTAAAAAGCTCTTTAAATCCCTAAAAGTTAAGTAACATGAAACATGCTAAACACCAGCACACAGATCTCAAGGATTAACAGTAGCTACATACAACCACAGGAAGGCAAGATGACACAGAGGTCTGGGTAGCTTCGAATCTAGCCCTGTGATTATGTCAAAGGTAATTAAACTCACTGAGCCTCAGTTGCCACTTTAAGGAAATGGGATTAATAATATCTACCTCATAGAGATGTTGTGAGCATTCATATGAAGTGACACCTCAAGTTGTGACTACAATACCTGACCCCGAGTAAGAGCTCAGGAAATGAAAACCATCATTGTGACCCCCTATGTAGAGAAAGAAGTTTGCTTACCACCAGAGTAAAAATTAGAACAAAATGCCAAGATCCTTTCAAAAGTCCTTTCTCAATCACTCAGAACACGATTGTTTAAGTCTGTGGGCCACCCAGGTCCTTTTGTCTCCTCTTGCCCCTTCATCTACTTGCCTTCTGCCATGTCCCTATGCATTGATTTCCCCTAGGGACTAGGAAGGGGAGAAGGGGAAGGGCAGAAAATAGAGGTAGTCATTGTTGCTACTTATGCCCAGCTCTAAGAAACTCCAAAAGCAAAGATGCAAAAAGCAATTTAAACTGTTGGCCAAAATTAAATGGGGGTGGGGGTGAGGGGGACTGTGAATAGACATACAGTTTTCTTTCTTGCACTATTCCCAGGCTCTACTACAACATCAACCACAGAAATGCTCCAAAAATGGTAAACATTGGCTGAGAGGAGAAGGGACAGCTCAGCAAACGCTAAGGCTGAGAACTGCAATTCCATCTCTGCCAGGAGACACTTGTTTATTAAAGTCTCTCTCCCAGCCTTGCTGTATTCACACATGGAACAGGAGGAATCACTCCAACTCCATTTTCAGAGCTAAAGTGCAGGGCATGGAAAAGACTAGAGAAAGCTTTGGAAATGGAGAACATTAACGAACAAACTGCTGCAACAGTGGTCAGTTCCTGCAAGTTATCACTGATTAAAGTGAGGAGGGAAAGCAAACACCCTCGATCTCACAGCTTTTTTTTTTTTTTTGAGACAAAGTCTCACTCTGTTGCCCAGGCTGGAGTGCAGTGGTACGATCTCGGCTCACCGCAGCCTCCCCGTCCCAGGCTCAAGTGATTTTCCTGCCTCAGCCTCTTGAGTAGCTAGGGCTACAGGTGCCCACCACCACACTCGGCTAACTTTTGTATTTTTAGTAGAGACAGGGTTTCACCATGTTGGCCAGGCTGGTCTCAAACCTCTGACCTCAGGTGATCCGCCTGCCTCAGCCTCCCAAAGTGCTGGGATTACAGGTGTGAGCCACCACGCCTGGAGGTCTCACAAGCTTTTATGTGTGAAGAGTTACATCCTGACAATGTGTGAGATCAAACCCACATGCAGACCATCAGGCAGTGCTGCACACTTGGCCTACAGAGCAAAACCTTTCTTTTTTACCCCCTGATGATCATATAGCACCCACTATCTTCTCCAGAATGCAAAAGGCTTTATAAAATCTCTTAACTGGCTGGGCACAGTGGCTCACGTCTGTAATCCCAGCACTTTGGGAGGCCGAGGCGGGCGGATCACGACGTCAGGAGATCAAGACCATCCTGGCTAACATGGTGAAATCCCATCTCTACTAAAAATACAAAAAATAAATTAGCCAGGCGTGGTGGTGGGCGCCTGTAGTCCCAGCTACTCGGGAGGCTGAGGCAGGAGAATGGCGGGAACCCGGGAGGCGGAGCTTGCAGTGAGGCGAGATGGTGCCACTGCACTCCAGCCTGGGCGACAGAGCGAGACTCCGTCTCAAAAAAAAAAAAAAAATCTCTCAATCCTAGAGTTCCTGCTTAGATTCTGGATCACTGCACTATTCAGTCCCTGGGAAAAGTGAACTGCTCTACATTTGACCCCTTTTTCAAAGTAAAATACTGATATATCCCAAAGCAGTCTCTGACAAAGATGAATCAAAGTAGATGTGAAATTCTGCACAGCCAGAGGCCAAAATCTGGTTTTCTTTCTCAAGGTTCCAAATTACTTCCAGTGCATGCATAACTTGTATTGGATGCATCATCCAGGAACAACTCCATACTAGGTTTCATTTTTACTTGTCTCATCATCTAAACTCAACTTTAAACTTTTTTTTTTTTTTTTTTTTTGAGACGGAGTCTCGCTCTGTCGCCCAGGCTGGAGTGCAGTGGCCGGATCTCGGCTCACTGCAAGCTCCGCCTCCCGGGTTCACGCCATTCTCCTGCCTCAGCCTCCCGAGTGGCTGGGACTACAGGCGCCTGCCACCTCGCCCGGCTAGTTTTTTGTATTTTTTAGTAGAGACGGGGTTTCACCGTGTTAGCCAGGATGGTCTCGATCTCCTGACCTCGTGATCCGCCCATCTCAGCCTCCCAAAGTGCTGGGATTACAGGCTTGAGCCACCGCGCCCGGCCTAACTTTAAACTTCTTGAGGGCAGCAACTATGTCATCAGCTTCTGTATATCCAATAGTGACTAGAAAAATGCTGGGCTTAAATGCTGTGGTGGAGCTGAGGCACACATGATGAAATTCTGAAAAGTAGCACAGTACTACAAGAGATCTATGCTCTATTTCTCAGAAGGAAATTTTTTTAAAAAAATAAGGGGGGAAATGTGCATGAAGATGGTCCCTGCAAGTCTAAAAGCCAAAACTTATCAACAATTTAAGTGGTTATAACTACTCAATGGATATTGATATTTTGGTTGCTATACTTATTACACATCCTTGAGCAATTTACTTAACTTTTCTGTGCCTCACTTCCTGTCTCTTTAGAATGGGAACCTGCCTAACAGCCCTTGTGAAGAATAAGTGAGATAATACATGCAAAGCAGCGGGAACAGTATCTACTGTAGAGTTAAGTGTTAAATTAAATGATGTCTCTCATTATTTCTCAGCTACTCTAAATAAATATAATGACTGTTACCAAGGTAAAAATGTTCACTATAGTGTTACAAATAAAGCGAAATATAAAATTATACATTAACTTTTATTACAATAATGTAAAAATATATTGCATAATTTGTTTTAAAGAAAACACATATTTTAAGCACCTATTATTATTGGACATCTTGTTAGGAGTAGGGCTATACATAAGCATTGAATAAGTCCTGGCCCCTGATCGGAAGGCAGAGAGGAGAGAATGTCAATTCAAGTGGGGGAGTGGGCATGAGATGCTAGAGGAGCAGAGATGGAACATTCAGCCCAAGCGAGAGTTCAGGAAGGAACTCCTGGGAGATATGTCATACCTGAGTCAAAGCAGAGGGAGCTAAACAAGGGTACAATTTCCAATACAGCATCAATAATCAATTAGAAGATATAATAGAGGGTCAGGCATGGTGGCATGTAATCTTAGCACTTTGGGAGGCCACAGTGGGAGGATTACCTGAGGCCAGGAGTTCAAGACCAGCCTGGGTAACATAGCCCCCATTTCTACAAAAAAAAAAATTTAATTTAAAAAAGTTAACTAAGCATGGTGTTACATGCCTGTAGTCCTAGCTACTGGGGAGGCTGAAACAGGAGGATTGCTTAAGCCCAAGAGTTGAAGGCTGCAGTAAGTTATGATCACACCACTGTACTCCAGTCTGGTGACAAAGCAAGACCCCATTTCTTTAAAAAAGAAAAAAAAAGGGGATATTTGGATGTCTGGTAACATTTTCTCTCTTTCACGTGGAAGTAACCAGCTGTGGCTGAGAGGCAGAGCCCTCTTCTGGTGAGGCAATAGCTCTCGGCTTCATCGTAACTCCCACTCACCCCTCTCTGCAACAATTTCACCTACCCAGTCACTTTGGGATCTTATTTTTGAACACTGCAGAAAAAATAACTGCATGGGAAAACATGTACAACATTACATAACAGATGAGAGATTAATATCTGTATTCATACATGGAACTTCTCGAATGTGAAGAAAATAAGCCAATTTTTAGAAAACTGGCAAAGATCATTTACAAAAGAAATACAAATGGCCAACATATAAAAATAATAATCTCTCTTCTAATTGGGAAAAATCACACTAGTGTTTTTGCCCATTAGGTTTGGGGAAAAAAAAGATGATAATATTCTATCTTGGCAAGAGTATAGGGAACTGGCAAGCACAAACACTGTTGATGGAAGGAGGAAATCAGAACAATTTTTTTGATGGGCAATTTGGCAGCAGCAACCAAAATCTATTGATTTATTTATTTTTAACTGTTTATAGAGATGGGGCCTCACTATGTTGCCCAGGCTGGAGTGCAATGGCTATTCACACGCCCAATCAGAGTGCACCGCAGCCTCCAGCTTCTGGGCTCAAGTGATCCTCCTGCCTAAGCCTCCCAAGTAGCTGGGACTACAAGTGTGAACCACTGCACCCAGCTTCAACAAAACTTAAAACATGTATACGCAGCCGGGCACAGTGGCTCACACCTATAATCCCAGCACTTTGGGAGGCAGAGGTGGGCAGATCACGAGGTCAGGAGATCGAGACCATCCTGGCTAACACAGTGAAACCCCATCTCTACTAAACATACAAAAAATAATTAGCCGGGCGTGGTGGCGGGCGCCTGTAGTCCCAGCTACTCAGGAGACTGAGGCAGGAGAATGGCGTAACCTGGGAGGTGGAGCTTGCAGTGAGCTGAGATCGCATCACTGCACTCCAGCCTGGGCGACAGAGTGAGACTCCATCTCAAATAAAAAAAAAAAAATACATACACTTTGCCCTACCTATCCAGAGATTCCACAAATTTTGACATATGAAACTAATTCACATATGGCTACTAAGACACACGCACATCTACCAGGATGTTCAAGATGGCAATGCTTATTGAAACATCCAGTGCAAATGGAAGTGACCAAAATGTTCATAAATAAGGGAAAGGCTAACTACATTATGGTACATCCATAGGGTGGAATGACACACAGCCATTAAAAAGTGTGAGGTAGATCTACATTTGTTGACAGAGAAAAAACTCTCAGCTATGGTTAAGGGGAAATATCAAGTGCCATAATAATCACTACAACCTAGTCAATTTTAGAATTTTTAAAATGTGTAAGGTGACACACCGCCGTGCACATTAATATACATAAACACTTTTCCCCTATTGTTAACCACTATCAACATACTTATACAGCTGACCCTTTAATAACATGGGTTTGAACTGCGAAGGTCCACTTATATTCAGATTTTCTTCTGCCTCTGCCACCCGAAACAGCAAAACCAACCCTTCCTCTACCTCCTCAGCCTACTCAGTGTCAAGACGATTAAGGATGATCCACTTCCGCTTAATTTTCTCTTCCTTAGTTTCTTAATAACATTTTCTTTTCTATAGCATACTTTATTGTTAGAATAAAGTATATAATACACATACAAAATGTTTTAATTGATTATATTATTGGTAAGGTGTCTGGTAAACAGTAAGCTATTTAGTAGTTAAGTTTTTGGGAGAGTCAAAAGTTATATTGGGATTTTTGACTGTGCAGGGGTCGGTGTCCCTAGCCCCCACATTATTTAAGGGTTAAGTGTATTTATATAAGTATACATGTAATTTACAAATATAAATGTTTATACATTTATAATATCTAAAGGTAACAAAAGTCTGTTGATACACTGACACTTTTTTTTCTGTACCCTGAGGGCAGACGTTTCCTCTTACTCTGTATTTTTGTGTAATTTGCAGTTTTTCTAAGAAGCATGCATTCATGCATTACTTGAATGCTTTTTTTTTTTTTTTTTTTCAGGGCATGAAAAGGGCCTTCCTAGAAAAAAGACAAAGACTACCGAGGATGTATAAAGGGAAGAAAGAACTGTGAGGAACTGCGGTACTACGGATGGTCTGGTGAGCGTCAAATGATGTGTAGCTGGAGGCATGCAAGAGACAGAGCACTCAGGGCCGCCCACCCCTAATCAGACCACCACCCATAGCCACACAATGTTTCTTTGTTGTTTCAATTACAGCGCATAGAATGTTTTAAAATAACACTTCCAATACCAAATTTTAAATATGGTATCATCTCAATGGTGCAAACAATGCATTAAAAATGGGCTGGCAGGAAATATGCCAACCTGCAGTTACTGCCCCTAGGAAGAACGAGTAGTAATAATCACCTTTTTGCTTCTTCATTCTTTTCCATTTTTTAGTTTTCTGTAACCATGTGTTATCAGGGAAAAAAGCATACTTTTCAAAATGAATTCCATATTATAGGAGAAATAAAGCCAGTTATTTACCCCAAATAATCCCTGGCCAAGGAGGACCCTCCAGTCAAATAGATAGATATATAAAGGATTCTCTGTTACTGTTAAGACTTCCTTCGCCTAGCTGTGAGTTCCCCAACTCCTTCCTCCACACTTCAGGACCCTGTGAGGATTGAGATGGAAACACATGGATGGGAAGAAAGGGTATTTTCATTCTTTCTTGAGTTACATTGATTCTCTTCCCTGCTTCTGAATGACTCTGAGGCCTCCTGGGCGCTACCATCTTTATTTCCTACCATCTCTTCCTGTATATGCTCTTTGCTCTTGTTTTCATATTCCTTCCCTGGTTCCTTTCCCTTCTCCCCTCTCATCCCACTCCTCAAGCTCCTCCTCTTCCTTTCTTCGAGTCACCCACATTGGAGGCAGGAGGGATTTGCAGGATGGGAGGGGGAGAAGGTTGGGTGAATGAAAATATTCCAATTCTATAGTTGAACACTTCCAGGCTCAAGCTTTGGGTCATGACGATGGCTGTCCAGGGTAGGAAGCAAAAGAGAAGATAAAAAATAAGAAAAGCAACCCCTATTGCAAATGTTAATACATTTCCAGTGATTATCTCTTGATCATGATGGGTGTCACAGTGTGGAAGACTCTGTTGTCACAGTCACTGACAACAGAAAAAAATCCCCCAAAGTCAGTGTCACAGGCTACTGTCCAGTGTGTCATTATCATCAGGATCGAATCCTAAAAACTAAGAAAATTTTTTTTAAAAATTAAGGAGCAATTTTCTTTTAAAGTATTCTTATAGGAAACCACGACATCTTTTTCCATAAGAACATAGGCAAAGAAAGCAGATTCACCTAAAGGCACAATATCTGCCAAAAAACCACTCCACTACTTGACCTCACTGGGGAGATCCTCTTCGCAATTTCTTAGTTCATTGGGAACTTTGCCAGCGCCAAGGCCAACAACATTCCTGAAGATGTCATTTCCACCTCAGCACACCCTCCCCTATTTACTGGCTCAGTAAACACCGGGCCAATGAACTAATGAACAAGTGAATGAATGAGAAGGCAGCAGCACTCCGCCGGGGCGCTTACCTCTTCTGGTTCATGGAGGCCACCTGGAGCCACTCGTTGGTGCTGGGGTTGTAGGAATGCGCAGCGGAGATCTCCTGGCTAGTGATCCTGTACCCGCCCACTATGAAGAGGTAGTTGTCCAGGATGGTCGACCCATAGCCCCTGACATTGACCAGGTCGGGAGGAAGGTTGTTGGCCAGCGGGAACCAACGCTCAGTCATCTCCTCGTACCTGAGCATGGACGGGGGCTCCCCCTGGTAGGGGTGAGGGGCCAGGGGTCCCCCCAGGAAGTCCCCGAGGGCCACGAGGACAGGAGTTCCAGTCATCCGGGCCTCCCTCAGCCTCTGCTTCAGGCTGACATCCCCTGGAGCTTGGGGAGGAGATCCCAGGAGGTGGAACTGGGGCTTGCACAGCACCTCGTGGAAGTGGACGACCATGAAGCGCAGGCAGGCCTCCTGCAGGTCGGGCAGCCCGTACACCTGCGCCAGGCGGTACATCTCCAGGCAGTTGTTGAGCCGCACCTGGGACAGCAGCAGCTGCAGCAGAGACGTGACCTGCAGGAAGGAGGCCGCCTCCACCAGCTCGGACAGCAGGCTCACCTCATCCATTTCCTCGTCCTCGTCCACCCCGCCGCCCTTCTCCCCGCGCGGGCCCAAGAGCCAGCCTTCGCGGGCCCCGCCGGCGTTGATGAAGTCCAGCACCAGCCTCAGGCCCGGCGCGCTGAGGCCGCGCAGTTGCTGCACCTCCGGGCCGCCGGCCTCCTGGCTCAGGGCCTCGCGCATGCCGGAGCGGTAGAGGGCGCGGAAGTAGTCGCTTTGCTCGATGAGCTTCCTCTTGCTCACCGGGTAGCAGCGGTCCTCCAGGCGGATCTGCACCATTTCCTCGGCCGACATGGCTGGGGGCCCCGGAGCGGCGGCGCTCGCCGCCAGATCTGCGCGCCGGCCTCCCCGCCCCCACGCGCGCGCCGGTTCCGGGCTGGGCGCCGAGGGATGGCGGCCCGGGAGGAGCGGCGAGGTGAGGGCCGCCCGCACTCGCCCGGCCTCTCCAGCGGCCCCTCCTCCGGGGGCCCGCTCCCGCGAGGCGGCGGCCCTGCCCTTCTCCTTTTCCTCAGCGCCAAAAAAGGGCCGGCGGAGCGCGCCGGGCGTCCTCGCGCGGGCTCTCCCAGGCGGCGCCAGGCGGGAAGGGAATCCCAGCCCCCAGCCCACAGCCTCCTCCCCTGCCGCCCTTCTCACTTCCGCCCGCGGGACCCCGGCCGCCGGCCTGACCTAGAGGCTGGATCCGGCCCTCGGGGAGGCCCGGGAAGCTGCGGGCCTGGGCGCCTCGGCTGCGGACACGCAGCTGCGGGAGGCGGAGGGCGCGCGTCCCCGCAGCCTCTCCGCACGCCCGGGGCGCGCGGCTCCGTCGCCTGCCAGGGGCTGCAGCGATGCTCCAGGGTACCCCAGGGAGAAGAAATTAGTTTTCTCTCCCACGCTGCTTTACACGGGCTAAAGAAAAAGCAATGAACGTGGGAGGAAAGAGAAGGAGGGAGTCTCTGGTCCAGGGAGACAAAAAGGCATCAAATCTAGGGTCGTCCCTCTGGCCCAGTCCGGCATCGAGTGTCAGTGGGCTGAGGCAAGCAGGCAATCTGTGGACATGTTGGTGGCACGTAGAGCTGATTCTCTGGTAGGGTCGTTGCGTAGGAGCCATCTTACAGGAGGTCCAGGCAGATGGCAGCAGGTTCTCAGAGGAATCGGGTTGGGAGGCAGGGGACCTTGCATTTGCCACTGGGGCCTGTTGTTCTCCCTAAGTTATTAAAAGAAAGATGAAAGCGCAGACCGACTAAATAAAGTTACATCACGTGGCTTCTGGTTTTAAACCACGTTTTCTATGAGCCATTGCTTTTCTACTTCAGTCTGGTTGGACTAGCCATTACGGAATGTTACCCTGTCGGCAAAAGATCTGACAAAATCAGCTCATAGATGTCTGCAAGAGGTAGCTTTTCTTGTCACCCCGTCTCTCCACCTACCCTGCCCCCATCATCTGAGGACTATTAAGAGAGATCACACGTTCAGTTTGGCTGAGCGCGATGGCTCACGCCTGTAATCCCAGCACCGTGGGAGGCCGGGGTGGGTAGATCACGAGGTCAGGAGTTCGAGACCAGCCTGGCCAACATGGTGAAACCCCGTCTCTACTAAAAATACAAAAATTAGCCGGTCGTGGTGGCACGCGCCTCTAATCCCAGCTATTCCGGAGGCTGAGGCAGGAGAATTGCTGGATCCCGGGAGGCGGAGGTTGCAGGGAGCCGAGATCCTGCCACTGCACTCCAGCCTGGGCGACAAAGCGAGACTCCGTCTCGGAAAAGAGAGACCACTTGTTTCCTATGTTCTCTCACTGAACATTGCAGTTAGAAGGCCCACCCCAAATAACAGGAAGGACTTTTTGTGTTGCTCATGAATTCATCCAAGGAAAGGGGTGGGGGAGAAATATACTGTTAGGGTTGAAGGATTGAGAGGAAGCAGAGGGTGTGTTCACTCTTATCTTACAAAACAAAAACAGAAAACCTTGAAAACTTCCCCCAAACCAAGATTTGAGAACCACCTATGATAAACAGCCCTTAACTTGGAGAGGATATGTGTTTGGGTTTTGTGTTTTTTGTTCGTTTGTTTGTTTGTTTTTACAGACTTCAGCTTTCTTCTTGAATGACAGGTTGTTAAATAATATCTTCTTCGTAAGTACATTTCCCGTATTTAAAGAAGTACATCCTACCATGCTAACATTTTATGTTAGGAAAGGGAAAGGGTTAAAAACCAAAGAACCAAAGAAAGTCATAGGTGAAACATGAGATCCTTTCAACATAGTTTGGTTACATTTGTGGTTCTTACTATGTAATTTGCTGCGTCACAGAGAGGTGTTGTCATCTTTTACTTTGTATATTATTATTACTTTGGAAAGGAGGTTTATCTTTTTATTTTTTAGGAAAAAAATGCATTTTTTTCTTTTTTTTTTAAACGGGTTTTGCTCCTGTTGCCCAGGCTGGAGTGCAATGGCACAATCTCGGCTCACTGCAACCTCTGCCTCCCGGGTTCAAGCGATTCTCCTGCCTCAGCCTCCCGGATAGCTGGGATTGCAGGCATGAGCCACCACGACCAGCTAATTTTGTATTTTTAGTAGAGATGGGGTTTTACCATGTTGGTCAGTCTGGTCTCGAACTCCCGGCCTCAGGTGATCTGCCCACCTCGGCCTCCCAAAGTGCTGGGATTACAGGCGTGAGCCACCATGCCAGACAAAAACTGCATTTTTTTTCCCCATAGCGATAGGGTCTTGCTATATTGCCCAGGCTAACCTCAAACTCCTGGCCCCAAGGGATCCTGCTACCCCAAGTGATCCTGCTGCCTTGGTCTCTCAAAGCACTAGTGTGTCTGGCCTATTTTCTTTATAATAATGCTAGGAATAAGGAACTAAAAAATAAAAGACATCGAAAATGGTCTAGTAGATTCTGGCCTCCCTGGAAAAGAATGAAGGAAATAAAAATGGATCTATGACTTACTCAGTTGTTTTCTTGGATTCCATAAAAAACATTCATCTCTTCACCTTGTTTCACCTGGCCTTTAAATCGGTACTAATAAAACTCCATTTTCACATCAACCCTTCCCATTTCCATTCTCTATGAGGGTGCAGTGAGACACGATAAGCTTTGGAGCAGGAGGTGGAGTGGGTGATCATGGATTTAGCAGCTTCTTTGGGATGGTAGAGTATAACATCCAGTATTAAGCATCAGGCTGCGGTATTTTGCTGGGAGGCACCTCCTGTATCAAAGAGGCTTGGACCTACGATTTATCTATGCCTCAACTGGCAACAATGCCAGATTCAGTGGGTCAGCCACAAAGAACAGGCTCTCAGTCTCTCCTCTGTCTCTTGAATCTTTCACCAATGGATGCTTTTGTTTCCCAGCCGTCATAGATATGCCTCAGACTGGTATTTTCTTGCCTTTTTAAAACAGACCCAAAAAATCATGCTCGAAGAATGATGTGCATTAGAAAGGCAATTCAAGTACAGTAACATTATCAGGGTAAGATGAGGTTGGACAGGGAGTCTGGGGGATATAGTCTCACAATACGGGGCATTGATCTTGTGAGTTTTTTGGCTCCCAATATGATAATAATATTATTTAGGATTGGGAGCATCTTAAACGATCAAATCATTTTAATAAGTTACACAGTAAGTTTTCTGTTAAGCTAGAAAAGCAATGTCAGAGCATTATAAACTCCTTTATTTTAAAAAGACCTAAATTTATTTCTAGGCCTCTTGAAAATACCATTTTATATAACTGGAGGTATAATTTTATAGATCTGTTATTGACTGATCATTGGATAATAAAAACAGGCTTTGTGGTACTATCTGTAAAACAGTTTTACAAAGAGTTAGGTCAAATAGAGTTAGGTAATTTTTATTTTTTATTTTTTTTGAGAAGGGGTCTCACTATGCCATTAAGACTGGAGTGCAATGTTACTATTATGGCTTGATGAAGCCTCTCAGGTTCAAGTGCTCCTCCAAGGAGCCTCCCATGTTCAAGTGCTCCTCCCACCTCAGCCTCCCAAGTAGCTGAGATTTACAGGCATGCGCCACTATGCCCGGTTAATTCTTACATTTTTTGTGGGGACGGGGTTTCACCATGTTTCCCAGGCTGGTCTTGAACTCCTGGGCACAAGTGATGCTCCCTCCTCAGCCTCCCAAAGTGCTGGGATTACAGGTATAAACCACCACACCCAGCTGAAGTAGGTCATTTTTTAAATAATTTATGGAAAATATCCCTTTTGAAATAGCAAGTAGAAAAAAATCTTAGTACAAGATGTTTATCACAGTATTGCTTTTAATAACAAAAAATTGGAAAACAACATAATGTATAATAATAGTAGCTAATATATATTGAGAGTTTAGTATGTGCCAGGCACTATTGTAAGTGCTTTACATGGATTACAGTACTGTTTTTGTATTTTACAGCTGAAGTGCAGAGTAAATTTTGGTATTGTAGAATGAAATACCAAAGAGCCATTAGAAGTTTTTGTGTAGATCTTTCTTTAGGATCACTGAAAAACATACTTTTTTTTGAGACAGAGTCTCGCTCTTGTTGCCCAGGCTGGAGTGCAGTGGTGTGATCTCAGCTCACTGCAACCGTGGCCTCCCAGGTCCAAGCCATTCTCCTGTCTCAGCCTCCCAAGTAGCTGGGAATACAGGTGTCTGCCACCACGCCTGGCTAATTTTTGTATTTTTAGTAGAAACAGGGTTTCACCATGTTGGCCAGGCTGGTCTTGAACTCCCAATCTCAGGTAATCCACCCACCTCGGCCTCCCAAAGTGCTGGGGTTACAGGCATGAGCCACCACGCCCAGCTGAAAAATATACCGTTACAATACGTTTTTTAAAAAACAGATTTTGGAACAGTATGATTTCATTTATGTAAACCTATATACTGTTAAATAAAATTTATAGGAGGCCAGTGCAGTGACTGATTCCTGTAATCCCAGCACTTTGGGAGGCCAACGCAGGAGGACTGCACAAGGCCAGGAGTTTGAGGCCAGCCTGGGCAACATAGTGAGACCTTGTCTCTACAAAAAAATTAAAAACTAAATTTAAAAATAAATAAAATGTGTAGACCATTGGTTTGTTTATTATTTATTTGAGACAGGGTCTTGCTCTGTTGCCCAAGTTGGAGTGCAGTGGCACAACCACAGCTCACTGCAGCCTCAACCTCATGGGCCCCACCTCAACCTGGCTAATTTTTTTCAATTTTGTAGAGACAGGCTTTCCCTGTGTTGTCCAGGCTGATCTCAGAACTCCTGGCTCAAAGCAATTCTCCCTCTTCGACCTTACAAAGTGTTGGGATTATAGGTGTGAGCCACCACACCAGCCAAGACCATTGGTTTGAACTGAGCTCCTGCACTAGCCCTAACAGATGAAACCAAAATGGAATTACTCATGGTGATGTTCCATGATGCCACCAAGCCAGAATCAAGATCTGTATCTGATCTCTGAAAAACCCAGGAGACAGATAGTAACCAAATCCCCTCACAGGCCGCTTTTAACCAGCATAAGGCAGTGCCCTCTGCTTTAACCTTTACAAGGAAAGTAATCTTTTTATTATTTATTTATTTATTTTGAGACGGGAGTCTCGCTCTGTGGCCCAGGCTGGAGTGCGGTGGCGCGATCTCGGCTCACTGCAAGCTCTGCCTCCCGGGTTCACGCTATTCTCCTGCCTCAGTCTCCCGAGTAGCTGGGACTACAGGCGCCCACCCCCACACCCGGCTAATTTTTTTGTATTTTTAGTAGAAACGGGGTTTCCCCGTGTTAGCCAGGATGGTCTGGATCTCCTGACCTCGTGATCCACCCGCCTTGGCCTCCCAAAGTGCTGGGATTACAGATGTGAGCCACCATGCCTGGCCCCTGCTTTTTATTTTCTATTTCTGCTTTCCTCAGGTCTTTTCCATCAACAAAGCCACCTCCTCTGCTCAGTTGATTGGATTTTATAGAATGAGATGTTGCCCTATTCTGGAATCACAAATAAAAGTCAATTAGGATCTCTAAACTAAATTTGTTGTAATTTTGTATTTTGACAGTTCATATGTTTTTTTAAATAGCAATATCCAGAAAGATGTTTATTAAGATGGTAAGTGCTTGAATAGTTTCTCTTTTTGTATTTTTCTATATGATTTGAATTATTAAAGTCACCATATGTCAATTTAATAGAAGCAAAAAATAACATTTAAAGTTTTCAGGTACCATTTTTTAAAAAATAATTTTTATTAATTTTATCAGCAAATGAAACGGAAACATAAGTAAATAAAGCAACTAGCAATTTTAAAATAAAGGTGACCAGGCATGGTGCTCACGCCTGTAATCCCAGCAATTTGGGAGGCTGACGTGGGCAGATCACTTAAGGTCAGGAGTTTAAGAGCAGCCTGGCCAACATGGTGAAACCGCATCTCTATTAAAAATACAAAAATTAGCCAGGCATGGTGCTGCATTTTTGTAATCCCAGCTGCTCAGGACGCTGAGATGGGAGAATTGCTTGAACCCAGTAGGCGGAGCTTGCAGTGAACCAAGATTGCGTCACTGCCCTCAAGCCTGGGCCATAGGGTGAGACTCAGTCTCAAAAAGTAAATACATAAATAAATAAAGGTGAAATATCAACTGTTTTCCAAATGTCTTGAATTTACTAAAGCTGTGCTATTACTTCACTACCATTTAAAAATTATTTCTCTGTTTTTTTTTTTTGTTTCTCAATATTCCTCAAACAAATTTTTTTTTGGGATATTTTTTTTTTTTTTTTTTGAGACAGAGCCTTGCTGTGTCTCCCAGGCTGGAGTGCAGTGGTGCAATCTTGGCTCACTGCAACCTCCACTGCCCAGATTCAAGTGATTCTCTTGCCTCAGCCTCCCGAGTAGCTGCGATTACAGGCATGTGCCACCACATCCGGCTAATTTTTGTATTTTTAGTAGTGATGAGGTTTCACCATATTGGCCACATTTGTCTCAAACTCCTGACCTCTAGTGATCTGCCCATCTCAGCCTCCCAAAGTGCTGGTTTTACAGGCGTGAGCCACCACGCCTGTCCTATTTCTGTTTTTTAACAAGCGAAACTGAAGTGTCTTCCTTTCATCAAAGCTTATGGGGTGATTTAAATGAGATAAAAGTAGTACATGGTCTTAAAATGGCTCTAGTTAATTCAAGTTGAGACTCCTTGTTTAGGTAAAACTTTCATTTATTTCAGTCATCTATCTAGATAAGTGTTTCCCAAACATCTTAGGAAATCACCTGAGACTCCTGTAAAAATAAAAAGGCCACTCTCCACTCAACAGCTACTGAATCAGGCTGTTGGGAGAGATAAGTGACTGTTAAAGTACAGATCACATTTGTGAAGCCCTCTGCAGAGCAAGAGCACCCTATTGGAAAGAAATATAATGTATTCCACATTGCAATAGTATAGTGGTTCTAGGTATTTGATAACAAGGCCTTATAACAACTTTTGATTCAGTTGCATTGCTTCCTGGTTTCTGCAATTTCAGCGCACAGGGACAAGTTTTGAGATTGTTATGGATGCCTCCCTCTACCTCTGCCTTCCAGTTTCTACCATTTCTTTTTAAAATACTTGGCCCCAAGAAATTATCCATTTCCAGACTTTATGTAATCTCCAAAAGAAAGTTTAAAAAAGTTTAAAGCATGCTTTTACATTGAGACTTCTAGGTCCTTTGTTTGTTTGTTTGTTTTTTGTTTCTTGATAGCACCAGCCCCTGCAGGGCTTTATTTATTTATTTAGTAGAGACCCTGTCTTCCTATGTTGCCCAGGCTGGTCTCAAACTCCTAGGCTCAAACAATCCTCCTGCCTCAGCCTCCCTACAGTGCTGGGATTATAGGCATTAGTCACCCTACCTGGCCAAGACTTGTAGATTCTTTAAAATGAAACTTTGATCTTTATTTAAATATAATCTGACAGCAAAAGGGTTAAACAACTGTGACTCATTCCATTATCCCTCAAAGGAACACGAGAACTTCAAGGAATCATATAACACACAAAATAACCTATATTTAATATGACTCAAAGACTTGAAGATCATAAGATTAGAGAGTAGACCTTCCTGTTTATGTCTCAAGGGCATTTTCTAAGAGAAATCACTATGGAATCTCATAAAATATTGAGAGTAATTTTTTGTTACTCATCCTTTCTCTTCCTTCCTTTGCCATTATAAAACCTCTCTTCCCTATCCCTTCGATCAGATGGAATCGTCTGAGTCTTTGCAGGTAAGCAACTGAAATTTGCTTCTATAAGAAGTTCATTAGAATGAAATATTTATCATTTTGTGTATTCTATGTGGCTTAGGCAAGGTTAGGAGTTAGTGCATAATATAATTTTTGCTCAGAAGCAAATGAAGTGTTTCATATTTAAAGCTCTTCAGTCTTAACTACTTTCCTTTTCATTATCAATTATTATATGTTTCTAAAAATAAAAAGATGTGTAACAACTAGACTGACTATTATTAGGAAACAAGTGAAGAGATGAATGTTCAAAGAATGCTAATGATTTTTGTGTCAAGAAGGTGAATGAGTCATTGTATAAAAAGGTATAAAAGAAATACAGATCACAGATTAGAAAGTTTCTCTTTTTTAAAAGAAACAGTAGAGTGCTTTGTGCCAAAAGCTGATTATCACGAATGCTTCATATAAAATTGGATAGGAGAAAGCAACAGTTTTATGCTGTGAACTAATTTGTCACCTTGGATGTCACAGGATATGAAACCCATAACTTTCACAAAAGCAAGAGCTCATTTTCACTGCCTTTCCAAATGTTTCGGCATTGCGATTGAAATGATTTTATTACTATTTAGAAATTTTAAAACATTTCACCATTTTCCTAGTGTTTTCTGTTTGTTTGGTTTGGTTTTTCTGAGACAGGGTCTCGCTCTGTCACCCAGGCTGGAGTACAGTAGTGTCATCTCGGCTCACTGCAATGTCTACCTCCCAGGCTCAAGCAATCTCCCACCTCAGCCTCCC
This sequence comes from Piliocolobus tephrosceles, assembly GCF_002776525.5. Lineage (NCBI taxonomy): Eukaryota > Metazoa > Chordata > Mammalia > Primates > Cercopithecidae > Piliocolobus > Piliocolobus tephrosceles. The sequence goes on along the minus strand of NC_045443.1, from coordinate 28,024,500 downwards.
CAAGTGTTGAGATGACAGGTGTGAGCCACTGTGCTTGGCCAAGGTTTTTTTTTAAGTCAGAGTGAAAACCCAAACCAGTGCAAAAAAATTTTTTTAGTGAACCTAAACGTCAGAACTTAAATTCAAAGAAATATAGGTGATTTTTTAAAAAACAATCTGCAGTTACAAGTTCTTTAAAAATCAAACAGAAGTGCCCTCACAAAATCATGTCTTGTTTATGATGAAATGGATACTTCCTTTATCTGACGTCAAGTGACTAACTTATTGTTTCCCTCAGAAAGCCTCTTGACTAAGGTTTCCACTTGTCTTTATATTTACTTAGCAAAAGGTGTCTGTGACTATTCACTTTCAGAGAAAGAAGAAAAGCAGAAAAGAGAATGCACATCTTAAGATGCTAAGGGACAGGGGATTGAAATAGCCTGGAAAGTGTTCAGAAAGAATGCCAGCAAATCAAATGTTCACCTGGGGCCCGGGAAGAAAGAAAAGAAAAATCAATATGCAAAGAGTGGTCTTACTTTTCTAGAAAGTGACTCTCCAGAAAAGCTCCAAGGAAGCTCTCCCTTAACACCTCTGACATTCCAGAGACTGTCCTAAATTCCAGTATTCAGCTTCTGTCTGGAAATCAGACTTATCTTCGAGTCTTCCTTCATACAGGAAAAATGCATGTGGCAGTGGTAGCAGTCAACGTGATATTGCTCCTAAGCATGGGGTGGACATCAGACTCTCTCTGCTCACCCACAGTTTTTTACAGAGACTGCTGGATCCGTCGCTTTCCAGGTCTTCTAATCGATCTGGAGGAGTCTCAGAAGCTGGGAGCCCAGTTCTTGAAGTATTATTCTGAAAGCACTGGCCAGAAGTGCAGTAGGAGCTGCTGTCTTCGGAAGGATGGTAAGTATTCATGATATGCTTGGGCAAAAATAAGACGAAACTTCCAAGGATGAAGCCCTAAGTGAGGAGTCCTAGGCAGAGGCCAGTGAACAGTTGTAAAGGACTAGAGAAGATGCCTTGGGGTGTGGGAGAGAGAGGGAGAGGAAAGAGAGCCATTGAAACTGATTTCCCAGTCTGGGCCAGAGCAGGCTCTATTTACATATCTAATAATGACCCAGAATTCAACAGAACCTACAGGAAACAGAATCCTCTTTTCTTCACCAAAATGCTAAACGAAAATATTTCCCCCGAGGTTAATTTACAATATGTTTACAGCTCAAAATATATATGATTTTTAAAATATTTATTTCTCATTTTATTTTACATTTTTAGAGGCAGAGTCTCTCTATGTTGCCTAAGCTGGTCTCGAACTCCTGGACTTAAGCGGTCCTTCTGTCTCAGCCCCCCAAAGTGCTGGGATTATAGATGTGAACTACTGCATCCAGTCAAATATTTATTATAATTTTCCTTTCAAAGTACATTTTGGTGATATTAGTATCGTATCAAATTTTTTTATGTGCTCAGCCAGGTGCGGTGGCTCATGCCTGTAATCTCAGAATTTTGGGAGGCCAAGGTGGGTGGATCACCTGAGGTCAGGAGTTGGAGACCAACCTGGCCAACATGGTGAAACCCCCTCTCTACTAAAAATACAAAAATTAGCCAGCGGTGGTGGCAGGTGCCTGTAATCCCAGCTACCCGGGAGACTGAGTCAGTAGAATTGCTTGAACCCGGGAGGCAGAAGTTGCAGTGAGCCAAGATCGCACCAGTGCACTCCAGCCTGGGCAACAGAGCGAGACTCCTGTCTCAAAATAAATAAATAAATAATAAAAAGATTACTTTCCTTGTAAAGGTTAAAGCAGAGGGCACTGCCTTATGCTGGTGTGACTCTGTCACACACACACAAAATGTGCTGACTTGGGTTTACCAAATGTGGAATGTATTAAAAAAGAATTTAGAGTGTGATTCATGTTTTGAAAGAAATAGGGAGATATATGTCAAATACTCACCCCAAAATCATATTTCCAAATATTCCTCATAAATGTTTTGTCTGTCATATAGAATCTGCATGTAGACTTCATCCATATAATATGATCAAGACCTGCAATTAGGAATGTTTATTTTATTATTGCAGGATTTCAAGTTATAATTGCCAAAAGACTTCTTTCATTTCTTTTTCATTTTTCCAAGATTTTAAAGCTACTTGAAAAGAAACAGCAAAAGCAGCACAGCACTTTAAAATAATTTCCTTGGTTGTTCCACACTTCTTTCCATGGTTTTGTATCAACTTGTTAACTTCCAATGCCTCTTGCCCAATTATGTAAGATTTTTGTGTATGTAAGATTATTATGTAAGATTTTTGAGATGAAAATTGGAGCTACAATAATTAATTTAATAGGAGGAAATCTTTCTGAAAAGATAGCCAATCCAGATTTCCACCTTCCAGATGCTTCTAACTCCCATAAGTCCTCACTGAGAGGAGATGGCGGAGAGGCAGTACATTTTTTTGAATTTTCCCTTAGCATGGATTTACCTGACTCCACAGCAGAGAAGCTCTGGCCTTTGGACTGTCGGGGATACTGTAAGCATATATGGCAATCCCATGATTTTAGAGCCCCTATAACTTCCCAGTTGTGGCTTTCTTCCTTCAGAACGAGAAAAAACAGGAAGGCACATGCCAGTTATTAGCTGGAAGCCATAACTTTAAAATGCCACAATCCTGCTCAGAGCTGGGATGCTGAAATGTATACAAGGAATGTAAAACACGTTTCAAAATTGTCCTCTACAGAATCAACTACTTTCTCATCAGAAATTTAAAAGTCTTAAGTTTGAATAGTTTTTCTTTCCCTTAAACTTTACAGCACAGTTCTCAGGGAATGTATTTGTAATGTGTAATGTATTAGCAATGTATTATTAACTAATTTTTGTCTTATTCTTTCTCCTGGAAAAATAGAGTGCAGCAACATGAGGATGTCCTAGAAGTAACGATGGAGATGTAACTCCTCACAGTTCACCTTACCCAAAAGCAGTACAGGTTCTGCAAGCAGCAGATCCACAGCTTTAGGCATGCTTTGAGGTCTGGTGATCAGACGCTAGCCCTCTGTAATCTTATTTTATTAAAGAAGTTGATACCTTGGCAGGTAGCTCATGCCTGTAATCCCAGCACTTTGGGAGGCCGAGGCAGGCAGATCACTTGAGGTTAGGAGTTTGAGAGCAGCCTGGACAACATGGTGAAATCCGTCTTTACCAAAAATACAAAAATTAAGTAGGCGTGGTAGTGCACCCCTATAATCCCAGCTACTCAGGAGGCTGAGGCAGGAGAATCACTTGAACCCAGGAGGCAGAAGTTGCATTGAGCCGAGATTGCACCACTTCGCTCCAGTCTGGGTGACTGAAAAAGAAAGGTTGATACCTTTTGTCCAATGGATATTTCATATCACATGGTCTCTACTGCACTGTAGCAGAAGTAAAATCTATGTTGCACTTTTGTGAGGGTAGACTGAAGATTTGCATTACACAAATCTGTTTCAGATTTTCCAGAAGTAAGGAAATTTTTTTCTTTTTAAGTCTTCTCTTCCTCTGTCAGAAAACATTTTCTTTTTCTTCTTCTTCTTCTTTTTTTTTTTTTTTTTTGATGAGGAGGCATATTCTTATTCTTTTGCCCAGGCCAGAGTGCAGTGGCGCGATCTCAGCTCACTGCAATCTCCGCCTCCTGGGTTCAAGTGATTCTCGTGCCTCAGCCTCCTGAGTAGCTGGGGTTACAGGTGCGTGCCAACACGCCCTGCCAATATTTGTAATTGTTTTTTTAGTAGAGACGATGTTTTGTCATGTTGGCCAAGCTGGTCTCGAACTCTGACCTCAAGTGATCCGCCACCTTGGCCTCCCAAAGCGCTGAGATTACACGTGTGAGCCACTGCGCCTGGCCAGAGAGCATGTTTTAAAAAGTAAATTTGCTTAGAGAAGGAAAGACAGCATGAGCCAGTAGTGTGTCCCCACCTGTTAGAATTCTACCTGCTAGCATCCCTGCCTGTCCAGTCCCTGCCTCTTTAAATGACACTGATTAGTCATTTAATCAGAAGGACTTCGATGTGGTTTTGCATCTGGGGAGAGTGCACACCTGCAGTCAGGGCAAGGTGATGCTCACACAGCCTGTGGCCTTTCCACCATCTGGGCCGTTCAGGTATTACTCTTTTGCCCTTCCCACTACTCCCTCTTCTTCTTTACAGCATTTGTTCTTGTATTTTCCTATTTCTTTCTCTGGTGACCCCCAGCCCCTTAGTATTCTGAGAGGACACTGTGCCTAGAAACCTGATGTATAAATCCCCAGGGTTTTTTCTTTTGTTTTGTTTTTGAGACGGAGTTTCACTCTTGTTGCCCAGGCTGGAGTGCAATGGCGTGATCTTGGCTTACTGAAACCTCCACCTCCCGGGTTCAAGCGATTCTCCTGCCTCAGCCTCCCGAGTAACTGGGGTTATAGGAATGCACCACCACGCCTGGCTAATTTTGTGTTTTTAGTAGAGACGGGGTTTCTCCATGTTGGTCAGGCTGGTCTCGAACTCCTGACCTCAGGTGATCTGCCCCACTAGGCCTCCAAAAGTGGTGGGGTTACAGGGATGAGCCACCACGCCAGGCCCCTAGAGGCTTTTGTAGCTAATCTAACTTTTCATGAACACAAAATTCTGGGACCGGGAAATAATGAATGATTCCAAATATCCTGTGTGAGATGGAAAGTATGAAAGATTACTTTGAGAAAATCTGTATTTCCTTTAAAAAGGCATTTTCTGGCTGGGTGGGATGGCTCCTCCCTGTAATTCCAGCTTTGCGGGAGGCAGATGGCTTGAGCTCCGGAGTTTGAGACAAGTCTGGGCAACATGGTGAAACCCTGCCTCTACAAAAAATACAAAAATTAGCCCAGCACGGTGATGTGGGCCTCTAGTCCCAGCTGTTTGGGAGACTGATGTGGAAGGATTGCTTGGACCCGGAAGGTCTAGACTGCACTGAGCTGTAATCGCACCACGGCACTCCAGCCTGAGTGACAGAGCGAGATCTTGTCTCAAAAAAATTTTTTAGAAAAGTATTTTCCATATTCACAGAAGCAGTTACAATAGTTTATAAATGTTCTGCAAAATGTCTGCACATTGCCCTGAAAAATACTGTTAATCCAGTATTCCTGAAACAAATACAAGTTACTCAGAGTTCATGAAACTGGTGGAAATTGAGACCATCCACAGATGTACTTTGCTTGTTTCCCTTTCAGTTTCCTGTAACCTGGCTGTCTTCTACCACGATCCTATTCATGACAATATCAACTGCCTCCATGTTCACTGCCCAACACTGGAGAGCTGCATATTAGAGCCTAGAAGCAGTGCCATTTTGTACAACATAACAGATGGTAATGATTACGTATTTCAAGACTTTTAAAGAATGCTGGCAATACTCTAGTAGAGGCATATAGCTGAGAAACTGGCTGGCAACAGTCATATGTGAGTCCCTAGAATCATTATTTTCCAGTGAACTTTGGAAAAATTTTGCATATCTAGGACGGAAAACTGAAAGGAAATTCTCTTTAGTTTAATGTGTTCAGCAATTAGTTCACTCCAGATTATAAATCATACATGATTGAACAAGAGCTTACCCACTGTATTTCATGAATCTCAAGAACTCTTAGCAAAGCTAAAGGAAGTGTTTCTCGGCCAGGCACAGTGGCTCATGCCTGTTATCCCAGCACTTTGGGAGGCCAAGGAGGGCAGATCACGAGGTCAGGAGATCGAGACCATCCCGGCCAACATGGCGAAACCCTGTCTCTACCAAAAATACAAAAATTAGCTGTGCTTGGTGGCATGTGCCTATAGTCCCAGCTACTCAGGAGACTGAGGCAGGAGAATCACTTGAACCTGGGAGACGGAGGTTTCGGTTAGCTGAGATCGCGCCACTGCACTCCAGCCCGGTAACAGAGCAAGACTCCGTCTCGGGGAAAAAAAAAAAAAAAGAAGCGTTTCTCCTGCAGTGGCTGAGGGTGCCACTAGGAGATAAAGAACATGCTAAATGGCAGTTCTGAGGGCCAATGGACACTGCATACAGGATTCTGAAAAGAGGGATGTCATGTTCAGGGAAACTTACCACCGTGTGCTAACAACATTAGCATATCATTGGTCCCAAGATAACCAGTGTATTTTATTTTAGAAATGTAAGTGTTTTGTGCCCATTAGTGTAATCTCAGGGTGTAAATTAGTGACCATAAAATAAGAGATTTTTGCCATCAAAATGCAAAGGAGATAAATTTCTTATCAATTTGTATGTATTGAACACCCGACGCTCCAGGCTAGAATCAACACTGTGGAAGATCACAGCCATCTCTCTGCCCTCAAGCTCCTTTATAATCTAGTAGATGTGACAGATCTTACAATTAGTGTTAAGACACAGCTAAATACAGAAATGTGTGAAGCCATCTCAGTGCAAAGTTTCAAAGAAGGGGAGGCTAGTGAAAGTCAGTGTATTCAGAGGAGGTTCATGGAAGAAGGCAGGCAGAAGAAAATGAGTTCTATATTATGCCACAGGAGAGTAAGCAAACAGGTCTGGACACAATAAGGAGACATATAATTGCAATGAAAATATGGCTAAGATAAGGTAGGGACGGGTATCATAAGGGCCATGGACAGAGTAGAGTTTTGGTTTGACTTCGTCTGAAACAGACAACAAGGGCATTTAATGAAAAAACGTGAAGTGATATCTATTTGTCCTAGTCCACACTTATATGCAGATACAGATTAGAAAATCTAGTCAGGGAAGCATTAAAGTCTGCACAAAGTGACTGTAATTGAAATGAAGAGGAGGGATAATTACCAGAGCATTGGGAAGGTTGAATAAGGACTTAGTCACCTTTTTAATGAAAGGACATGAAGTGAGTGGAGTCAAAATCACTTTGCAGGCCCAAGTGCAGTGACTCATGCCTGTAATTCCAGCACTTTGGGAGGCTGAGGCAGGAGGATTGCTTGAGCCCAGGAATTCGAGACCAACCTGAACAACACAGAGAGACCCCCATCTCTACAAAAAAAAATTAGCCAGGCAAGGTGGTGTGTGCCTGTGGTTGGTCCCAGGTACTCATGAGGCTGAGGTGGAAGGATCACTTGAGCCCAGGAGCTCAAAGTTACAGTTAGTTATGACTGCATGATCACACTCCAGCCTGACTGACAGCTGTCTCTTAAAAAAAAAAAATCACCTTACAGTGCAGATTTCAGTGTGGGTGATGGAAGAATGATGATGCCAGTGAAGGAGACAAGGAGGCAGAGGTAATAATTTTGGCTTTGGGCATATTAAGAGATGATGTAAGAGGTCCAGATGGAAACCTCCAATAGAAGAGTGGATAAATGAGATCAGAACTCAAGAAAGAGGGGAAAACATAGTGATATGGGTTTCAATGCCATTGATGTAGTGGTGCCAATTGAGCATGATCTCTTTGTGTGTGTTGGAGGGGAGGAGGCGGTGAAGAGAAAATACATCTGAAAACCAAGGACTGAAGATTATGGAAACCACACAAGTAGTGAGATTGTACAAGAGAACCAGCAAAAGAAAGTAAAAATGAGAGGCAGTGGGGGAAAATACCAAGGGGTTCCAAGGTCCAGGGAGTCATGGGAGAAGAATTCAAGAAGGTGGCTGGTAGCATCAAGGACAAGAGAGAAGCCAAAGCAAGGTGACGTGAGTGATCAGGAAGTAAGGAAACAATTGACTACCTCAGAAGCAACGGATGCTGGCATGTTTGCGCGGAGAGAGGGAGGGGGAGAGGGAGAGAGAGACAGAGACAGAGAGACAGAGAGAAGTCACCAGCAGGGACCATTGGAAAGCTGTTGACAGTTTTTTCTCTTCTATAAAGACAAAGCAGTATTTGTTCATGTCTGAAGTTAGAGGGAAAGGAGTTAGTATACAAGGGAGAAAATACCAAAGACAAAGCAAGACCGTCAGAGGTTGAAAAGGGATGAGACTTAAGGCTTTGCTCATGATTTTGCTTATAATCACCCTTCTCAGGCCCTATTTTGCTTAACTTGATTTAAAGATGCTATATTGCTGGGTGCGGTGGCTCCTGCCTATAATCCCAGTACTTTGGGAGGCCGAGGCAGGCGGATCGCTTTAGCTAACAAGTTCGAGACCAGTCTGGGCAACATGGCGAAACTCCATCTCTACAAAAAAAAAAAAAAAAAAAAAATTAGCTGGGCGTGGTGGCGCACGCCTGGAATCCCAGTTACTCAGGAGACTGAGGTGAGAGGATTGCTTGAACTCAGGAGGCAGAGGTTGCAGTGAGCCGAGACTGCACCACTGCACTCCAGCCTGGGTGATAGGGCAAGACCCTGTCTCAAAAAATAAATAAATAAATAAATAATAAACGCTATATTGCATCTCAAATGGTTACTGTTTCTACAGCTCTCAAAGTAACATTCACTATTGTACAAAAACCCTGACAGACACAAAGCCTTCTCCTTGGGTGTAGTCAAATTTGTTCATTTAAAAAAAGTGTTTTAGAAAATTAAGATAAATTCAAATGTAGCCAGTATGTTTGGAAACCTTTGAGAAGAATGTGGTAGTAGAATGTAAATTTATCTTTGTTCAGTAACTCATAGTGGCAAAAGCCAATCCCTTCTCCAAACTGTGCTTTAAGGTTTTTGCTTTGAAAGTAAAAATAAAATGAATGATGCCTTATTTATTTTTCAGGTAGAGATCCAGATTTGCTGGTTTTTGAACAATCTTCCACATATCTAAATACTCGTTCTTCATCCAAGAGATGGGACAGACTAAGGATTCTAAAAGCTATGAATTTAGATAAACAAATCACCATGATAAATGGTATGCTGCCATCCACAGAGGCTCCATCCTCAACCACGCATCAAGATTTGGTTGTAAACACAAACAGTACCAGTTATTCTAAGGAATTAACCACAGATTTTTGGGCAAGATTTACTTCCCTGAATGACTCCATTACCACAAAGATAAATATGGTGTCACCAAATACTGATTTCATCAGCAATCCAGATAATAAGACTATTTCTCCTTTCTTTGTACCCATAGACACAAAACTTTCTCATATGCCTATTTCACCCCTACTCAACAGTAGCAAACAATTACTGAATAAAACCAAAGGATACAATAGCAGAAACCACACATCTGCGAATGAAGATGAGGTATCTGTGACTTCAAAGACTTGGCTGGTTTCTGTGGCCCTTTGTACCTCTGTCATCTTTCTTGGCTATTGTATAGTCATCCTGGCATCTGGATGCTGTGGAAAGCAGCAAGGCCACTATAAACTGAGACAGAGAAAATCAGGATCCTAGCAAATTAAAAATCGTAACCATATGAAGGAGAACTCTTCATAGTAAAAGCTATAGCAAGATTATACGCTTTAGAGGATATAATTTTTAGTTTTGTGTAAGAAAGGGCAGTTTAGTGAAAAAAAAAATTGGGCTGGGCGTGGTGGCTCATACCTGTAATCCCAACACTTTGGGAGTCCAAGGCAGAAGAATTGTTGAGCCCAGGAGTTGGAGACCAGCCTGGGCAACATAGTGAGACCCTGTCTCTATAAAATAAAAAATAAAAAAAAATAGCACACGGGGCAACATGATGCACCTGTGGTCCCAGCTACTCAGGAGGCTGAGGTGAGAGGACTGCTGCCGCAGTGAGCAGTGATTGCACCACTGCACTCCAGCCTGGGCAACAGAGCCAGACCCCGTCTCAAAAGAAAAAATAGGATGCGCACTCCTACCAATCTGTGAAAAAGAAAAAAAGCTAATGCTTGATAAACATAACTGCTTTTTTTGTTGTTATTTCTATTTTTTGAGTAGTGTTCCCTCTGCCGGAGTTGCAAAATTCTGATCCTTACAGTTGTTACTGAGTGAGACACACTGTTTGAGTGCTTTAGGGGCATGAACTCACTGAATCCTTCCAACCCTGAGAGGTGGGTATACTGCTGTTAACCATGATACTAGTATCACATTTTACAGACGAGGCAACTGAGGTGAAGAGAGGTTAAGCATCTTCCCTAAAGACACACAAGTATTAAGTAGTGAAGTCAGGACTTAATTAAACACAGGCAGTCTGGTTCAAGTCCATGTTCAAAATCACTGTTAGATTAAAAGTGTATGTTTTCCCAAAAAGCACAAAAAAAAAAAAAAACAATACCAGGAAGAAAACACCACAGTATCATCATATTTGCCTCCCAGTCAAGGTCAAATTATTGTCACGTATAGTAATACAATCATGTAGTAATTTGAGCAAAATAACACAGTTACTAACAGTTACTAACGCATAAGCAAATGCTTCCTGACCTTAATCTAGCTTTCTACTTTCAATTGATTAATCCTTCTCAATTCCAACCCATCTTTACCTTCCTTTCAGTAATTGTGCTACGGAGCTCTTTGAGCTTTTTGTGTTGATTTCTGTTGAATAAAGCTTGAGAGTTTTAGTTTTAGTTACATCCCTCACTTGTATACATTTGTTTTCCTAGGTGTAAAGATTAGCTCTGGGTGTTTCAGTTCTGTCCAAATCTTACACCAGATTTACCCCCTAAATCTTAGAAGACTTTTAAGTGTGGAATACTGTAGTTCAAGTCTCTAATAAACTTAAGCTTTTTAGGCCCCTCTTCTCATTCCCGAAACCTGTTTTTAATGTGAGAACAGATATTAAAAGACAGCTAATAAGCATAAATAATAAATGAGGGGCTGGGCACGGTGGCTCACGCCTGTAATCTCAGCACTTTGGGAGGCTGAGGTGGGAGGATCACCTGAGGTCAGAAGTTCGAGATCAGCCTGGCCAACATGGCAAAAACCTGTCTCTACTAAAAATACAAAAATTTGCCGGGCATGGGTGGCACGTGCCTGTAATCCCAGCTACTTGGGAGGATGAGGTAGGAGAATCACTTGAACCTGGGAGGTAGAGGTTGCAATGAGATGAGATTGCGCCACTGCACTGCAGCCTAGGCAACAGTGAGACTCTGTTGAAAAAAAAAAAAAAGAATAAATAAGGAGAAATCCTATTTATAACACTTATAAAATAGTACTGTTCCCTCGTATGTTAAAACAAATTGCCCATGGGTACACTAAATGTCCAGATTTTACCACTACACAATACATCCATGTAACACAACTGCACTTGTGCCCCTAAATCCATAAAAATAAAACATTTGATTTCAAAAGAAAAAGAAAACTCAAATTTTTCTAAGTCCAGTGGCTTATGATGTATTTCCTTTTCTTTCCCTGGTATTAATACTGGGTAGAAAAAGAGAATGACTCTTTCTTTTAATAGAAAAGAAAAATATAAAATCTCTTGCAGCTGAATACTAACCACAATTAAAAGTCTGATTTTAAAATTTAATCAAAAGGCCAGGCATGATGGCTCATACCTATAATCCAAGCACTATGGGAGGCTGAGGCAGGAGGATCGCTTGAACCTAGGAGCTTGAGACCAGCCTGAGCAACATAGCAAGAACCCATCTCTACAAAAAATACAAAAATTGGCTGAGTGCAGTGGCTCACGCCTGTAATCCCAGCACTTTGGGAGGCCGAGGTGGGTGGATCATGAGGTCAGGAGATTTAGACCATCCTGGCCAACACAGTGAAATCCCCTCTCTACTAAAAATACAAAAAACTAGCCGGGCGTGGTGGCACATGCCTGTAGTCCCAGTTACTCGGGAGGCCGAGGCAGGAGAATCCCTTGAACCCGGGAGGTGGAGGTTGCAGTGAGCCGAGATCATACCACTGCACTCCAGCCTGGATGACAGAGTGAGACTCCATCTCAAAAAAAAAAAAGAAAAAGAAAAAAAAATTAGCTGGGTGTGGTGGTGTGTCCCTGTAGTTTCAGCTACTTGGGAGGCTGTGGTGGGAGGATCACTTGAGCTCTGGAGGTCAAGACTGCAGTGAGCCATGAATGTGCCACCTCACTCTAGCCTGGGCAACAGTGAGGCCTTGTCTTAAATAAATAAATAATCAATTAAAAAATTATCCAGGCATTGTGGCACACACCTGTAGTCCCAGCTACTTGGAGGGCTGCATTGGGAGGATTGCTTGAGCCTGAGAGGTTGAGGCTGCCCAGGAGGCAGAGGTTGCAGTGAGCCAAGATCATGCCTCAGCACTTCAGTAAGACTCTGTCTTAAAAAAAAAAAAAAAAAAATCAATTTACCTTAAGTTGTAATAATTCATAAAATTGTTATAAGTTTCTTTAATTTCTTCCCTAATACATTAGGGGGAAAAAAAACGCAATTTTTTTTTTTTTTTTTTTTTGAGATGGAGTCTTGCTCGTTACACAGGTTGGAGTGCAATGGCGCGATCTCCGCTCACTGCAACCTCTGCCTCCCGGGTTCAAGTGATTATCCTGCCTCATCCTTCCGAGTAGCTGGGATTACAGGCACCGGTCACCATGCCCAGCTAATTTCTGTATTTTTAGTAGAGACGGGTTTTCACCATGTTGGCCAGGCTGGCCTCAAACTCCTGACCTCATGATCCACCCACCTTGGCCTCCCAAAGTGTTGGGATTACAGGCGTGAGCCACTGCGCCTGGCCAAACCCACGCTATTTGAAGCAGGGGGTGGTGGTGGGGGGGGGGGCAAGATTTAAATTATCCTAACATTATATTTACAGAAATAATTTAGTAAGTTGTCTTTATACATTTTTGTACATACATTTAGAAAGTCATTACTTTTTTTTTTTGAGAGAAGTCTCGCTCTCTTCCCCCAGGTTTGAGTGCAGTGGCTTGATCTTGGCTCACTGCAACCTCCACCTCCCAGGTTCAAACGATTCTCCTGCCTCTGCCTACCAAGTAGCTGGGATTAAGGTGCCTGCCATCACGCCCGGCTAATTTTTGTATTTTTTAGTAGAGACAGGGTTTCACCATGTTGGCCAGGCTGGTCTCGAACTCCTGACCTCAGGTGATCCACCTGCCTCGGCCTCCCAAAGTGCTGGGATTACAGGCATAAGCCACTGCCGAAAATCATTACTTTTAAGTATATGTGAATTGCTTAGAGGTTTTCCAATAGACTAGGGCTGCTAGAATTAAAAAGTTTTTTTTCCCCCTTGGGGCTTCTCAGAATTTTACTCATTCCTTAAAGCTGATAATTTCATATAAATGATCTTAATTTGGGAAAAGCATATTTACCTTCTAAGAAAAGAAACAAATTCCTTTTCCTCTTCAGCGCTTTTGACCATTAGATAAATTCAGTAAATTTGGACTGGAAAGACCAGAATCATTTAAGAAGCAAAACTGAGACTAGAAACTACTTTCTTACTGGAAGCCAGAGACAAAAGAGAACTTCTGAATAAAATTTTAAATTTTATTAAGAAACAATCAGACCAACCCAGGCAACATAGCAAGACCCCATCTCCACAAAAACAAAAAATTAACCAGGCGTGGTAGCATGCTACTTGGAAGGTTAGGAGTAGCTGGAGGTCCCAGCTACTTGGGAGGTTGAGGTGGGAGGATCGGTTGAGCCCCAGGAGGTTGAGGCTGCAGTGAGCCATGAATGTGCCACTGCACTCCAGACTCCAGCCTGGGCTGTAACAGAGCAGACTCTGTCTCAAAAAAAAAAAAAAAAAAAAAAAGTGACAACGTTGGAAAGATTTCATGGTTACTTCCTAGGTGGGTGTCACAACCTTAGCCTTAGTTATTGACTGGACCCCAGGGTCCAGTTTGTTTGTTTCTTTTTCTTTTTTTCCCCTTTTCCTTTTCTTTTTCTTTTTTGGAGACAAGTTCTTGTTCTGCCACCCAGGCTCGAGTGCAGTAATGTGATCATAGTTCACTGCAGCCTTGAACTCCTGGTCTCAAGCAATTCTCCCACTTCAGCCTCCCAAGTTGCTAGGCATGTGCCACCATGCCTCGGGAATTTTTTTCTTATGTAGAGACAGTGTTTCACTTCGTTGCCCAGACTGGTGTCCAACACCTGGCCTCAAGCAATACTCCCACCTTGGCCTCCCAAAGCGCTGGGATTACAGGCATGAGCCACTGGGTCCAGCTTCTCAAAAAAAAAAAAAAGTCTGTAACTGTTTAGTATTATGAAATACCAATATTGCAAAAATATGCCAAAGAATTAAAGCATCCCACAATTAAGAAAAGAGATTTGATCTATATCTTAGTTGCCTATGTGTTTAAGCAACTTCTGGGCTATACAATTTAAGTTTAAATCAGAAATGACTGCATTAATATAGCAAAGTGTCCCCTAGCATTTTCATTATCAAGATGAATATATGTTCCAATTGCACACATTCGGTCAACTGGCAGATTTTAAAGGACAAGGATCTGATTAATGACAAATAGTGCTGCTTAATTTTGCTAAAATTACAATAACCACAACTGTTACATATACATACAAATATGTATGTATATATACATTTTTAAAGTAGAGACAGGGTCTTGCTATGTTGCCTAGGGTAGTCTCAAACTTCTGGCCTCAAGCCCTCCTCCCACCTCAGCCTCCCAAGGTGCTGTGATGACAGGCATGAGCCACTGCACCCGGTCCAACTGTTTTATTTTTGAGGCAGTTTTCTATTAATCCGTCAGCTCTACGATTTTGCCATTAGGCATCAATAATTGTTTAAGAGTCTTCAGGTTACTTGGAGTTGGCCAAACTGCAAAAGAGGGTAGAGTCCTCTACAATGCCGTCCTACTTCTGACACCAACTGTTAAGTTTGTGGGGGATTCCCTAAACAACCCTCAGGTTCAATAATTCACTAGAACTCAGAACTGAATGAAAGCTATTCTTCTCACATTTACAGTTTATTACAGGGAAAGGATACCTTAAAGTCGCCCAACGGAAGAAGTACGTAAGTTGAGGTCCAGGAAGGGTTCAAATGTTTAGTTTCTGGTGCTCTCCCCTAGGAGTCAGGACACATTACTCTCGTAGTTATCAGTGTGTGACAATATGCATAGAGTATTGCTAACCCGAGCTTACTCAAGCCTCCCTGTTCAGACTTTTTTTTTTGATACGGAGTCTTGCTCTGTCACCCAGGCTGGAGTGCAGTGGCGCGATCTCGGCTCACTGCAAGCTCCGTCTCCTGGGTTCATGCCATTGTCCTGCCTCAGCCTCCCGAGTAGCTGGGACTACAGGCGCCCACCATCACGCCCAGCTAATTTTTTGTTTATAGTAGAGATGGGTTTTCACCGTGTTAGCCAGGATGGTCTCGATCTCCTGACCTCGTGATCCGGCGCCTCGGCCTCCCAAAGTGCTGGGATTACAGCAGGCGTGAGCCGCCGTGCTCAGCCCAAAGATTTTACTGGACTCCATTATGTAGGTATGATAGCTGACTGTCTGGTGCGACATCCCGGCTGTCAGGTGGACTAATACCATGTGACTCAAAGTCCCCACCCTAAATCACATGGTAGATTTTTCTGGCATGTTGGTCTGATCCTGAGATATTTTGGGGCCAGCTACCCCGCTAAACAAAGACAGTCCTATTGCGTACGGTATAGACTACCTCCCAGAAGCCAAGGGCAAAGGCCAGACCTCTGGGTAAGGTCAAATTCCTTATTACACATCCACCTCTCTGCTTTCATCTGCACTGTATTGTTACACAGGATAAACCACCCTAAGCTACCACTCCTTCACTGTTCCCAAATGATCATCTCTTCTCAGCTTCTACTGTTTTCAAAATGTTTCCTTCTTCAATCCTGTTAGGAATCTGAGTTTTTCTTAACTCCATATGAGTCTCTAAATGTACTGGTATGTTTCTTGAAATATGCTCTAAACATGATCTAAAATATTGGTTTTATCTATAATACTGTTTTTCATCCACTACTTACCAATTTGGCTCAGTCTAGCCCCTTTTGAGTTCATTCCTAAGTCAGGCCTAGGATTAAAGTAACTAGTATAAGGGTGCCCCAGCAGGGCACGACATGCCTTTTTCTCCCCCTTTTGTACTCAAGGCCATATTGTCCTTCATAACCTACAGATTCCTGGCCTCACTCACACCAGACCATACCTTCATTTCACACAAATCATTTAGGAAATCGTTGTGAAATTCCCTTTTGGCTTTCATTTATACTCTCTAATTCTTCTACGCAAAATAAGTCTATTAGGCAAATAAACTCAGTAATTCCTTTATTCTGATTTTAAATTAATCACAACCATCGAAGTGGTAAGAAACAGCTGACAGGTGTACTCAGAAATACTGAATTGACAGCTACACTGAATGCAGGGTTTCCCAGGGTAGTTCTTATTTTGTCACTTACTCCATTACATTCAAGGTCCCTATGCTTCATCTTTTTCCTGAGCTGTGGCAGCTCTAACTGGGGCACCCAGGGGGATACATACCAGGTAATCTCCACTTCTACTTTTCTGGTAGCTTGGCCCTGGCAAAATGAGCCCCACAATCTAGAAAGTAGGATGCTAAACAAAGTTGAGTCAACATAACTTTTTAGACAATATCAGGTTAGAGAATACTGAGCACCTGTTTCTAACCAGAACTGACAAACGTGAAAAATGCATCAGCTAGACAGCAGTCATGTGAACAGAGCCTGGAACTGCAAGTCAAGGAAATGGGTTCTGGGCCTACCTTCTGAGGTAACCAAAACCATTATTCAAAAGCAACTACTGAATGCCAGCTTGTGGGGAAAGAAATGGGGAAAGTGGCAAAATCACAATTAAAAGCATGTATATACATGAATACCAAAGCTATTATGTACAAATAAAATCAAAACACTTTAGACCAAAAAGAAATCAGAGATCTCCTAGTCTATTGCCCCAGTGTAAAAATAAAAAAACTCTGGAGTAATCATTGCCATTAAGCATTAGTATGAGGGAAATAATTTTAACTCTGAGGAAAAACAATGATTTTTTTTAACATTTTTGACTTTGTATCAAATTAGATACTGATTACATATATTATAAAATTAATAAATCAAGCAGGTTTTTCTACTCCGTAATTCATGTCACATTTAATAGTCTCTTCACAGATTCTTTGTACTGAGAAAGCAAATTTTCATTTTCCTCCTCATTTTTAAGACTAACAACAGACTTTTTGTACTCTTCGACTTCTTTAGTACCAAGGAGCTCTTCTTTATTTATATCCATACTTTTCTCAGCAGCTTTCATCTGGAGAAGCGTTTCCAGGATATTTCTTTCTGATGAACTGTTTTCCCATATATACTCTTCCATGTCTGCTTCAGTCTTACTTTTTTCCCATTCTTCAGTTTTCTGAAACAAAACAAACAAAAAATGAGTTCTGAATTCTGAGAAATATCAAAAGTTTGTTTCTTTCTTTTTCTTTTTTTTCCTTTTTAAGGGAAGAGAAGTTTGCAAAATGTGGAGAGGCCCTGGCCAATGCCTTGTCTGTGCACTTTGGCCCCTGAACCCAGCACTGTTGGCCACCTGCACCTGCGCTTGAGGGCTGCACACTCTGTCACGTGAACACTGGTCTGTCAAGCTCTGTTACCACTCGCTACTCTACCCACATAATTACAATCTGTCTGCCTTACAAACTGTACTTACAAAGATATGCTGTTTTCCAGCAGATATAGAAAATAACTTTTTGCAGCTATTCTCTAAACCCTAAAACATCAACATTTCACTTTTTTTTTTTTTTGAGATGGGTCTCACTCTGTCACCCAGGCTGGAGTGCAGTGGCACAATCACAGCTCACAGCAGCCTCAACCTCGCAGTCTCAGGTGATTTTCCCACCTCAGGCTCCTGAGTAGCTGGGACTACAGGCGCCCACGACCATGCCCCGCTAATTGTTGTATTTTTTGTAGAGATGGGGCTTTGCCATGTTGCCCAGGGTGGTCTCGAACTCCTGGGCTCAAGTGATTATTCTGCCATGGCCTGTTAAAGTCCTGGGATTGCAGGGGCGAGCCACTGCGCCTGGCCCAACATTTGGCATGCCTGAGTTGTAATCTTCAACTTCTTTAGTACCAAGGAGATCATTATTAAAAATAATGAGAGCTGAGAGGAGACTGTATTTATCTCTGTGATATACTTGCAGGATGATGAGGAAGACTATTATAATACAATTAAGAATATGATATACATAATACATGGTTTTTAGTCATAATGACTTCATATATCCTAGAATTTTCTCCCCGCCCCCAACCAAGACAGAGTCTCACTCTCTTGCCCAGGCTAGAGTACGGTGGCGCGATCTTGGCTCACTGCAACTTCCGCCTCCCGGGTTCAAGCAATTCTCCTGCCTCAGCCTCCTGAGTAGCTGGAATTACAGGCACCCGCCACCACACCCAGCTGATTTTTGTATTTTTAGTAGAGATGGAGTTTCACCATGTTTTCCAGGCTGGTCTCAAACTCCCGACTTCAAATGATCCACCTACTTTGACTTCCTGAAGTGCAGGGATTACAGGCGTGAGCCACCATGCCCAGCCTATCCTGGAATTTTATTTTGTTATTATCTTTCTGTTCCCATAATATGAACAATGTTTTGTTACTACTTGTTTTTTCTTACAAAAATTATTACCATGCTATTCTAGGGAACACTGGTAGGCTTTACAGTAATATAGCATAATTCAGATTTATGATTTAAATGGAGATGTAACAGTCTGTGAAAATCAAGCAACACAGCTACTAAGTAATATACCCTGTTCAAAGAAGTGCTGAATACTAGTCACATTTCTTCCAAATTAACACATAACAATATTCTGAGCCACAGGCTGCTATGGAATCATCTACTATACTGAATAACAACTTTTAAAGGTGGCAAAATATTAAAAGATGAGCATATTTGTCAGGCTGTCAGAAATACTATTCCACCTCTGGAAAATCCCCTTCAAAGAGAACCCAGCTTGAGTAGACAGCTCCAAGGCTCTGCAGAGCTGAGTGGGCACCAAGAAGCAGGTAAGGTTTCCACCTGTGCCACCTTCCCACCCCCATCCCCACTACAAGTGCCTATGAAAAGAAAAGAAAGCATTGGAGATGTGTTCCTCCAAGGGTAAAGAGGAGCCCCACCGATCACAAACAGGCCACTGGGGACAACACAGAGTCGGCAAACCCTGCTCAGATCACCGAGGCGAAAGGAACGGACTTAGGAGAAGAAATTCTCCTTTGAATCCTTCAAACTGGGTACCGTTCCTTCAAGGGAAACCAGTAAGATGCAGGATGTCTTCCCTGGCCCCCAAATTCCTAAGCCACGTGGGGTATATTTGCACTTACAATTCCTGCATGTTTGCCCCACCTCCCTATAACAAATTTATGGCTGTGGACAGCGTCTCAGCGTATGTTCTAGAAATATCCAGTTGAGAACCAACTCTGTGTCCTTTTTAAAAGAAAATCTGGTCGGGAGGTTTTAGGCTTGGCAGGGAAGGCATAATGTGAAACAACTTCTTTTTATTTTATTATTATTTTTTAGGCTAGTCGAGTAGTGAGAACGGGGTAAGAGCAGAACAAGGAATTCAACCTGTAACTGACTGTGAACAATCAACTGAGGTAACTACCTTCAGACCAGCCTGAAACAATTTGTTATGCCTCTCCCCCACAACTCTGCTGCAAATAATTTCTAACAAACTCTGAATTTGTGCATTAAAAAAAATTGGCAAAATTATCCTACTTCACCTAATTTTTACTGTAATACTTGAGAAAGGAATAAATGTCAACCCCTTAAAACATAAACGTCCTAAATTAAATACATTATTGGTTCTATCTATTCTTAGAAATGTTTTAGATGTTTCAAGACAATGTCATAGTTTTTTCACAATTCAAACTTACAGGGTAACATATACTTAATCTAACAAACCGACAAATACATTTTATAAAGCGTTAAGTAGAACAGTCACTCCATCTCATTCCTGACTCAACTGCCTGACTGCTAGAAGACAGGCAACTAAGAGACTTAACTATTTAGTATTTTTAAGTTTCACACGTTTTATCTGAATTTTCTTAATGGCTTCAAAATAGATGCTTACGCAGAGGAATTAAAGTAAATCCACTAATAATTCGCACATTTCATGTCTCTTCCCCTTACATTTGGTATATATAATTATACACTGGTTTGCCAAGATGTATTATAGGTGTGCCAAGATATTGATTCCCTCAGCCCTTGTTAGCCAGGTGAGCCTCGAATACTGGCAGCAGAATGAAGCGCCCTCCTCCTTCATTCATCTCAGGTGTGATCAAAGCTTGCCTCCCGCCAACCTCAACTCCTGTGCTCAAAGGACGCTCCTACCTCAGCCTCCTGATTAGCTGCACTATGATTACAGGTGCACGCCACCATGCCCAGCTAATTTTAAATTTATTTATTTATTTTTTTTTGTAGAGACAGGGTCTTGCTATGTTGCCTAAGACTGGTCTTAAACTCCTGGCCTAGAGCAATCCTCCTGCCCCAGCCTCTCAAGGTGCTGGGATTACAGGGTGGAAGCCACCGCACCTGGCCAGTAAATAATTTTCTAAGTGTGTAATCACATGAACAAGTACATGGAGGAAGGCCAAGGTGGATATCCAGGCCTGCATGACAGCGAGTCTGGCATGCAGGTGCACACCCCCACTTGTTATATAACCTGTTTGTGTAAGTTCATCCTTGGTTCTGAGCCACTGTTGTCTGTAAAAGGTATAATTGCCCTGCTACCGTTGTACAGGCGCTCTTGGGGCTCAGCTTGGCTCAACATGGCTCTTGTGTAGGCACTGGTGCCCACAGAAAGAGAGAGCCAAAGCTGTCCGTCTGGGCAGCAGGGAGCCAGGACACAGCTCAGCTTGCTCATGCCCAGATAAAGGGTTAAGCTGCTGACCCTGAAGGCAGGGGAGAGCCTTCCGCGAAGCTGCAGGCATGGCGGTCGCCGGAGCCACACAGCTGGAGCAAACTGCTGAGCTAAAGGTGGATGGACAGTGTAAGAAAAGCTGTTCATAAGAGAGCTAGTGTAAGAAAGCTGTTAATTTGAGCTGCTGCTGAATAAAACTATCTTTCACCTGCCTACAGCCCCCCAAGTGTTCTTTCTGCTTATCCATCCACACCCCTCGGACTTCAGCATGGGCTGGACCTGGACCCCGGGATCCGACAAAAAGGACAGGAAACCCTGCACTACGGAATAATGTACATTTAGAGAAGAAAATCACTATGGTTTAAAGTCACTAGTAAGGAAAACAAACTACATTCTGTAAAAGACCTGGCTTCTTATCCTGTACTGAAAACAATGCAGTGTTCAGTCTCAGTTGCAAACTAAACAAAACAAAATTCACCTTTTCCTTTTTTCTCTCTCTCTCTCTCTCACTCTTGTAGCAGGGACTATAGGCGCCCACTACCACACCTGGCTAATTTTTGTATTTTTAGTAGAGATTGGGTTTCACCATGTTGGCCAGGCTGGTCTTGAATTCCTGACCTCAGGTGATCCACCAGCCTTGGCCTCCCAAAGTGCTGGGATTACAGGCATGAGCCATGGCGCCTGGCCTTTTTTCTTTTTTGGGACAGGGTCTCCCTCTGTCACTTAGGCTGGAGCGCAGTGGCGCTATCTTGGCTTACTGCAGCCTCAACTTCCTGAGCTCATGCAATCCCCTTGCCTCAGCCTCCAGAGTAGCTGGGACTACCAGAGAGTACCACCACCACGCCCTGCTAATGTTTGCATTTTTTTTTTTATAGAGATGTGGTTCTGTCATGTTGCCCAGGCTGTTCTCAAATTCCTGGGCTCAAGTGATCCACCTGCCTCGGCCTCCCAAAATGTTAGGATTACAGGTGTGAGCCACTGTGCCCAGCCAAATTCACATTTTCTACATGGTCTAGCTTTAGGATCCAAACTCTGCACAGCTGAATAAAAATTCCAAGATAATGATAGTAACAATCCCAACAAACTGCATATTTAATTATATATCAGGTATCTTAAATGCTTACGTATACTATTACATATAATTCTTGTTAAGATGTACTGGGATAAATTTTAAGAATTACATAGGTAAGAAAACTGAGTACTATGGAAGTTAAACAGAGTCCACAATCCATTGGGGGATTTCAGATTTCAGAAATTTTTGTATTTTAGAAAGTGAATTATGGTGCGTATAGCATATATTTTTTAACACCTCTACAGGGGGGTCTATAGCAGCATCACCTAATCCAACACATAATTTTTAATGCAACATATATGAATATTTACACTAAATGGAATGAACAAAAAATATAAATAGCCTCTCATCTATTCAGGTCACATGTTTGTCACCAAATAAGTTACGGAAAGACTAACAATTTCTAAAGCTTTTTGGGTTTCTAAATTACAGATGCAGGGCTGAGGCAGCTAAGTTTTGCTCAAGGTCACCCAGGAAGTTAGTATAAGATGGTATTTACTGTGAGCTTTGGCATCTCCCAGACCTCAGTTTAAATCCTAACTTTCATCATTTATTATTGTAATAGGTGAGTTCCTTGAACTTGTATCTCTGTAAGAACTGACTTCACAGGGCTGTTCTGAAGATTAAAAGAGGTAACGACTATCTATGTACTTAGAGGATCTGGCTCACAGTAAACATTACATAAATGTTGTTGTTAATAATATAACTTGAAAGAGGAGTGAGTTTCAAACCCACATTTCCCTACCTCTTGAGCCTGGGAAGCAGAGGTTGCTGTGAGCCAGGATCACACCACTGCACTCCGACCCGGGTGACTGGGCCAGACCTTGTCACACACACAAAGTTTATTTTATTGAAGTGTAGTTATTTTATACTATATACTAATTTTAAAATATATACTAATTTTAAAGCACAAACAGCATATTCAAATTACTGGGGGCAATTAACAATACCATTTTAAGCTCAAATTGATCACCACTTAGGCAAATAATTCAATTAATTTGTCAACTCCTATTTTAATGCTTTGACCATTAAATATTTACAATTTCACCATTTAAGTATGTATCTCACACACACACACACACACACACACACACACACACACACACACACCCCTTTTCCTTTCCTTCCCGCCCTGCAATGAGAGAATCTGCCCTGACCCCAACCCCTGAAGAAGCAACTTTCCATTCCATGTGATCCTGTTCTCTTTTCCAGTTGGCTCGATTATTCATTTACTCATTCATTCAATAAATATTTCTTGCACAACTACTCTACCAGGCATAGTGTTCTCTGGGAACGTTCAGTCTAACGAGAGACCTGAAGTTGACGGTGAGCCAGTCAGATGAATACTGTGATCCCAGTAGAGGAGAAGCACCCACAAAGGCCTTGAAGCTGGTTAACACAATCAAGGAAATGAATGAAGGCCAATGAGAAGGAAGTGGCACAGGCTGAGGCTGAGAAGCTGTTGGAACACTCACTCCATGCCAGGCACTATTCTAAGTGCCTTATAGATATTAACTCATTTAATTCTCACAGTAAACCTAGGAGTGAGTTAGTACTATTATCATCTGTTTTACAGATCAGGAAGCTGAAGCCCAGAGCAACTGAATAATTTGCCCAAAACCACACTGCTTGTTAGTGTTAGAACAACATGTTCTAAGGAACCTCCAGGCATGATAAAAGAAGTAACAAAAAAAAATAGTAACATAACTGGAACCTATCATCTTTTTTTTTTCCTTGTATGAATTTAATACAAAGAAAAACATAATAGCTAATTCATGCAAGGGTCAGTGTATTCTGCTGTAACAGAAGGCAAAGAAATATCTGCTCCACTGAATACACAAGCCTGTCACCTCCTACTTTCTTATTTACAACTCTCTTTGCCTAGGACATGAATCATAGTAATATTCCACTTCTCATGATTACAAGTAAGGCCTTGTGCTGTATGAGAGAAAAACAGTTTAACCATTTTTTAAAATCCCAAGCAATTTGAAAATCATAAAACATACGAAGAGGCAAATATTCATAAAAAGTGAAAAAAGAATGACTGTCAATATTCTTTCAGCTACCAAAGCTAAATTTTTAACTATGTCAAGGAATTCAATTAAGTTTTAAAAAACATTTACTGAATGCAAATTTGCATCCTGGCACCCTGATCAACTCCTCAGACACTGTACTAGATGCCGAAAATATAAAGATGAATGAATATACACTCCTTATCCTCTGTGATCTCACAGTCTAATGGGGTAAGCAGACACGTGGACAGGCAATTACCAGAAAAGTAATAAAAGGAATGCTAGCTAGAGCAGGGAAAAGGGATGGGCAGGAAACAGAGAGGTTACATTTGACATGTATTAAAAGATTCATATGAATTTGCAAGGCTGATCAATTTGAAAAAAGAATTATAAGCAAAGAGAATAACATATGCAAAGTTATGAAAGAACATATTATGTTCATTATGGCTAAGGTATAGGCTATATAATGTATATTTCCTGGGTGCTGGTAATGAGGTGGCAAATTGCTGTGAATGGCATGCTAAGGAGTTCAGACATTATCCTAAGTAATGGGAAACCACTGAAGGATTTTGTAAAGGAATATGGTGCAAGAGATTTGTTTTTTTTTTTGAACAATTACTCTAACAGTAATATAGAAGGTGGATGAGACAAGGAAATCAATTAGAAGCCTATTGTAGTTTTCAGGTAAATGATGATGAAAACTTATACTAGAGTGTAGCTGTAGGGATAAAAAGGGGGAAACGGTTTTAACCGGTATTGAAAAGCGAAACTGAAAGACTTGGTAACTTATTTGGTATCAGAAGAGAGGGAAGAAGACTGTAACTCTCAAATGTATGACTTCAGCCACTGGGTGGGGAAGAAGAATGTGAGCAGAAAGGTCTTTTAAGTATATAATAAAATGAAGTCCTGCCTGAAGGCAAAGAGTTATGAGATTGTCATCTTCTGTGTAGCACCATCCTACTCAGCGATCTAGAACACTGCTTATTGTCTATCACATCAATTCTAAATTCCTATTTATGTACAACGGAAAAATCCCTCCATTTTCTTGCCTGCTCATTCTAATCACCACCCTTTACCCTCAAGCTCTGATATGAGATATAGGTTGAGTATCCCTTATCCAAAATGCTTAGGATCAGAAGTGTTTCAGATTTTGATTTTTTAAAGGATTTTAGAATCTGCATTATACTGACTGGTTGAGCATTCCTAATCTGAAAATCTGAAATGTGAAATGCTCTTCTGAGCATCATGTCGGTGCTCAAAAAGTTGCAGATTTCAGAGCATTTCAGATACTAGATTTTCAAATTAGGGATACTCAAACTTACACATACAAAACTGTCTTAAAAAAGACAAGCCAACTTAATCAGTTTCCTTATTTACAACATGCAAAGACTGGAGAAATTATTCACAATCCGGGCTCAGCACCAGAATCACCTGTGGAGCTTTTAAAACTGTGTAAAAACCTGGGTCTTACAGCTAGAGATTCTGATTCTGCAGGGCCCAAGCAGCTGTAGTTATAAAAGCTTCCCAGGTGGCACGGACACAACCCCCAGCTGAAAACAGGTTATGGAGATAGATGAATTTTCAGTTAGTCAGTTGTTCATTTTGAAAGGAGACTAAACTAGCAGTTAAAGTCAGATTTGATTTCATCTCTTATTTCATAACATTTTGAAAGTCAAAGTTAAATAAAACTAAATAATATGATACCATGGAAAGAATATGATACGTTGAAGCTGCAGTTCAGGTCTGAGTTCCTCCACTAAAAAGCTCTGTAACCTTGGGCAAAGTACCTGACCTTTCCTCTAAATCTTAATTTCTCAGTGTATAAAATGAAAAGGCTATATAATAAGATAAGCTGTTTGATTCCTGACCTTCAAAGTTAGCCCTAATTTAAAATGGATGGCTGCACTAAATGCTTTGTGTTTTTAAAGAAAAAAAAAGACAAAGTATTTTGAAGCACTTTGAAAAGACGGAACATGCTGGGCATGGTGACACGCCTGTAGTCCTACTCGGGAGGCCGAGGCGGGAAGATCACTTGAGCCTGGGAGGCAGAGGCTGCAGTGAGCCGGGATCACGCCACTGCACTCCAGTCTGGGCGACAGAGTGAGACCCCACCTCACTGTGTGTTGTCGGGGAGAGATGGAACAACTACTTCAAACCCCTTTCTGGTGTCCTTTTTATGTTAATACAAAGTGATCACTGAAGCAGCACAGACTTAAAAAAAAAAAGAAAAGAAAAAAAAGAAAGCCAGAGACAGAGACCCAGTTAACTCTCACAGCAACATCACAGGTCCACTTTTTAGAACAAAGGCCAGATGCATTTGTCTGAAATCAAGTAAAACTGTGGCATGTAGTTATTCTTTACCATTACTGGCCAACCACTAATGCTCGGACTCACGGGAATTCAACGCATGGGTGTAGTTAGTGGTTTAACAAACACTGTAACATTAGTAAGTTTATGCATAAAGTGTTAAATAAAAACATACGCTTCATGTTAAAGAGATGCATCTTGCCAGGAAGAGCCAGTTTTTTTTAGAATATAGATTCTATTAACATTGTTGACTGTAAATTTGCATCATGAACTGAACTCACAGAAGCAAGTATTTGTGGAGAACTTACAAAGTAATGTAAAATTTGAATACCTTTTAAAACACTTCCTAATTGTTTTTTGTATTTTTAGTAGAGATGAGGTTTTGCTGTGTTGGCCAGGCTGGTCTCGAACTCCAGGCCTCAAGTGATCTGCCTGCCTCGGCCTCCCAAACTGCTGAGATTACAGGCGTGAGCCAGCACGCCCAGCCTCAATAGTTGCTATGAAACATTCAGTATTCTTACCTAGCACTGACCTTCATAGTTTGGAGTACAAAGTACAATAGGTCAGATCCCTGCTAATGAGGCCCTAAAGTTAGAAAAAGAAAACACACATGGAACAATCCGTGACTAAGACAACTAACTGCAGTCAGGTGTTCCAGTGACCAGCATAGAAAATAAAACACAGTAACTTGCTATCTATACAAAGCAGAAGTCAGACAAAAACTAACAGCCTCAAAGCAGGTTGAGGTCTTGAAAGATATATAAGAAATGAATAAGTAGAGAAGAATTAAACATGAAATGGTAAATTATACAACCTGTGCTACAGACCAAATGTTTGTGTCCCCCCACTAAATTCAGATATTGGAATTCCAATCCTCAATATGACAGAGACAGGAGAGAATTTCCTTCCTCTCTGTTCTCCACCAAGTGAGGACACAGTAAGACGATAGCCATATGCAAACCAGGAGGAGGGCCCTTACCCTAATCCAACCATCCTGGCACCCTGATCAACTCCTCAGCCTCTAGAACTGTGAGAAATAAATTTCTGTTGTTTAAGCCATTCAATCTATGGTAATTTGTTATGACAGCTCCCACTAGAGTGTTCTTCAATTGGAGACAATGGTTTTCCCATGATTTATTAACCTTCATATCCAAAGCAAATAGACAATTAATAAGCATTTGCCTTATTTATTTATTTATTTATTTATTTATTTATTTATTTATTTATTTATTTATTT